>NC_092782.1:58159865-58759865 GCF_047496795.1 Chiloscyllium punctatum
ATGTCTGTTATCATGAAGGATAGTTTCTCTATGCCTTATCTCAACATCAAGTTTATACAGTGAGGAGGTAGTTAGGACCCTATGCACAAGGTTGTCTTTAGGATTGATCTTATAGTGTATGGGGCTGTATGAATCTCCAATGTGTACATTGGCAGGAACATTTATTATTGGGCTGAAGATTCTTATAACTAGGGCAATTCCTTCCGTCAGGTCAGTCTCTCCACCTTGACTTCTGAACCTGCCATGTTGGGCACCATTTCAAAGATTTTGTTCTTCTGTTTAGGACAGTGCATGATATTAAGAGTCACATCTGCAACACATTGTAAACATTCATTGTTTCATTTTAGCTATCCAATTCCTGTCACCTGTCATCACTACTGAAATGTGTCTCTATCCTGACTCCTCCTTGTTCCAAATGTCTGCTTCACAAATTATAGTGTGTTTTAAATAAACAGACCCATTGAGTTAATCAATCCCTGACACGCAATTGATTATTAGACTATTAGCATGACAGTCATTATTAGATATATGGTTAACTGAAACATTGAAGATTATTTTCCAAATAGAAGTGATTTATGATCTCTTCCAATCAGCCTACTTAGAAATACTATTATACAGCTCTGGAATAGGTGTGATTTGAACCTGGTTCTGAAGCAGCAATGTTGCACCACAATAACCCTGTGTACGATTTCCTCCAACCCAGCCTCACATTTGCAAATAGGTCCTAGTCTCAGATCAAGCAGCATCAGAGGAGCAGGAGAATCGATGCTTCAGGTCGGGAACTTTCCTCAGGACTGACCTGAGACATCGACTCCCCCGCCCCCCCCCCGATGCTGCTTGACCTGTTGTGCTCTATTCAGCTCCACACTTTATCGACTCTGACTTACCAGCATCTGCAGTCCTCACTATCTCCTATTCTCAGATCACCAATCATGGAGGTGCTTTTGGCAGAAGTCAAAGTTAAATTCAATTGGTTATCATTTTGAGCAAGTAACATTAAGTTTCCAGCATTCAGGCTCTTGTGTCAATGGTACTGTCCCTGCCTTTGAGACTGGAAGCCCTTCGTCAAGTCCTACCTGCTAGTGTGGTGTTTACTAACATCACTGAACAAGATGACTTTTTTTAAAAAAATGTTCTAGCATTGAGAAATGGAAGGGCAAACTTCACAACAAAATCTGAGCCAAGTTATAAGCGGTATTGATTTATTGTTGTAACAAGCATCAATGCACCATTTATCTGCACGAAAAGCCACTTCAAAAATGATGAATTCTTGAACAAAGCACAGAGATGTTTTTACATTGATGGGATATAATTTGTTAATAAGACATGGGACGATACAATGTGTTGATTATTAAGATGACACAATATGATTTCAGCTGATTCTCCAGGACAAAGAAACAAAGATTTGCAAATATAACATAACTAACTGACACAGCATGGACTAATCTATAATTCACAAGAGGGAACAACTCCCTATTGACTGCATAAGGACTAAATATGTTGGAGTTGCCTCTAATTGTAATGACACCACTTCAGCAATGTATTTTTAACATGACTTAAATAGCACTGATAGTTAGCATTACTGGCTATTAATTGCATTAACAACATTTGGAACATTACTGACTGTAAACACATTTACAATGTCTAACATTACTGACTGTAACAGCACTGACAGTGTAAATTACTGACAGTTTACCGAATTGATGATAATAACACTGACAGTGTAACATTACTGACTGTTACTACATTAACAACATCTCTAACATTACTGGCGATAATAACATTGACAGTGTAACATTACTGACTGTAATAACATTGACAGTGTAACATTACTGACGATAATAGCATTGACTGTGTAACATTACTGACAGTTACTACATTAACAACATCTGTAACATTACTGACTGTAACAGCACTGACTGTGTAACATTACTGACGATAATAGCATTGACTGTGTAACATTACTGACAGTTACTACATTAACAACATCTGCAACATTACTGACTGTAATAACACTGACAGTGTAACATTACTGATGATAATAACATTCACAGTGTAACATTACTGATGATAATAACACTGACAGTGTAATATTACTGACTGTAATTACAGTGACAGTGTAACATTACTGATTGTTACTACATTAACAACATCTGTAACATTACTGACTATAATAACACTGACAGTGTAACATTACTGACTGTAACAAAACTGACAGTGTAACATTACTGATGATAATAACACTGACAGTGTAACAATACTGACTGTTACTACATTAACAACATCTGTAACATTACTGACCGTAACAGCACTGAACGAGTAACATTACTGACTATAATAACACTGACAGTGTAACATTACTGACTCTAACAGCACTGACTGTAACATTACTGACTATAATAACACTGACAGTGTAACATTACTGACTGTTACTACATTAACAACATCTGTAACATTACTGACTGTAATAACATTGACAGTGTAACATTACTGACAATAATAACTTTGACAGTGTAACATTACTGATGATAATAACACTGACAGGGTAACATTACTGACAGTTACTACATTAACAATATCTGTAACATGACTGACTGTAATAACACTGACAGTGTAACATTACTGACTGTAATAACACTGACAGTGTAACACTTACTGGCTATAATAACTTTGACAGTGTAACATTACAGATGATAATAACACTGACAGTGTAACATTACTGACAGTTACTACATTAACAACATCTGTAACATTACTGACTGTAATAACATTGACAGTGTAACATTACTGACTGTAATAACACTGACATTGTAACACCTACTGGCTATAATAACTTTGACAGTGTAACATTATCTGATGATAATAACACTGACAGTGTAACATTACTGACTATAATAACTTTGACAGTGTAACATTACTGATGATAATAACACTGACAGTCTAACATTACTGACTGTTACTACATTCACAACATCTGTAACATTACTGACTGTAATAACATTGACAGTGTAACATTACTGACAATAATAACTTTGACAGTGTAACATTACTGACTATAATAACACTGACAGTGTAACATTACTGACTGTTACTACATTAATAACATCTGTATCATTACTGACTGTTACTACATTAACAACATCTGTAACATTACTGACTGTAATAACACTGACAGTGTAACACCTACTGGCTATAATAACTTTGACAGTGTAACGTTACTGATGATAATAACACTGACAGTGTAACATTACTGACAGTTACTACATTAACAACATCTGTAACATTACTGACTGTAATAACATTGACAGTGTAACATTACTGACTGTAATAACACTGACATTGTAACACCTACTGGCTATAATAACTTTGACAGTGTAACATTACTGATGATAATAACACTGACAGCCTAACATTCCTGACTATAATCACACTGACAGTGTAACATTACTGACAATAATAACACTGACAGTCTAACATTACTGACTGTTACTGCATTAACAACATCTGTAACATTACTGACTGTAATAACATTGACAGTGTAACATTACTGACTGTTACTACATTCACAACATCTGTAACATTACTGACTGTAATAACATTGACAGTGTAACATTACTGACAATAATAACTTTGACAGTGTAACATTACTGATGATAATAACACTGACAGTGTAACATTACTGACTGTTACTACATTCACAACATCTGTAACATTACTGACTGTAATAACATTGACAGTGTAACATTACTGACTGTTACTACATTCACAACATCTGTAACATTACTGACAATAATAACTTTGACAGTGTAACATTACTGATGATAATAACACTGACAGTGTAACATTACTGACTATAATCACACTGACAGTGTAACATTACTGACAATAATAACACTGACAGTCTAACATTACTGACTGTTACTGCATTAACAACATCTGTAACATTACTGACTGTAATAACATTGACAGTGTAACATTACTGACTGTTACTACATTCACAACATCTGTAACATTACTGACTGTAATAACATTGACAGTGTAACATTACTGACAATAATAACTTTGACAGTGTAACATTACTGATGATAATAACACTGACAGTGTAACATTACTGACTGTTACTACATTCACAACATCTGTAACATTATTGACTGTAACAGCACTGACAGTGTAACATTACTGACTATAATCACACTGACAGTGTAACATTACTGACAATAATAACACTGACAGTGTAACATTACTGACTGTTACTACATTAACAACATCTGTAACATTACTGACTATAATAACTTTGACAGTGTAACATTACTGACAATAATAACACTGACAGTCTAACATTACTGACTGTTACTGCATTAACAACATCTGTAACATTACTGACTGTAATAACATTGACAGTGTAACATTACTGACTATAATCACACTGACAGTATAACATTACTGACAATAATAACACTGACAGTGTAACATTACTGACTGTTACTACATTAATAACATCTGTATCATTACTGACTGTTACTACATTAACAACATCTGTAACATTACTGAGTGTAACAGCACTGACGGTGTAAAATTACTGACTGTGACTACATTAACAACATCTGTAACATTATTGACTGTAACAGCACTGCCAGTGTAACATTACTGACTGTAACAGCACTGACAGTGTAACATTACTGACTGTAATAACATTGACAGTGTAACATTACTGACTATAATAATTTTGACAGTGTAACATTACTGACAATAATAACACTGACAGTGTAACATTACTGACTGTTACTACATTAACAACATCTGTAACATTACTGACTGTAACAGCACTGACAGTGTAACATTACTGACTATAATAACACTGACAGTGTAACATTACTGACTATAATAACTTTGACAGTGTAACATTACTGACTATAATAACACTGATAGTGTAACATTACTGACTATTTACTGCATTAAAACATCCACAACATTACTGACGATAATAACAGTGACATTTTAACATTACTGACTATTACTGGCACTAAGTGGAGCACTACAAGCTGAGGAAGATCCTTGCTTTAAAACATTGACCATTTTGTTCCATGTAGCCTCCAGACTAGACAGGACTCAACTGTTTAGAATGCATTTTAATAAAAATTTTGTACATTAAGCTTCACTTTTATGCTAAGACAATTCACCCATCAAACAGTATCATTATTGAGAAAGTAAGTGTTACACCAAATTGCAAATAGAAGAGTGAAGTGAGCTTTCGGTTCTGAGACAACAGCTGCACGATTGAGGAGATGGTGTAAGTAACTGCGCAGTTCATGAATGGACCCATTTACTAGATCTCCCCTCAGAATATGGTGCTGTTATTTATGTGCTGCTGCATCATGTGTGACACTGAAAACCTCAATATACCCTGCAGCTCTGGTTGCTTGTGTAGCCATCTGCCAGTACAATTCTTTCAACAAGAAGGCCACTCAGTAATAAGGTACAACCATCACCCGCATTAAGAAACAGAAGGGCAAAGATAGCAGTGAAATTCAGAATTAATTTCCTTTTAATATGTTGTCGCACCATTATTTAACTGTGCAAAAAATAAGGAATCAGTTATTTAATATTATTTTAAATATATACAATGCACAACAATGAATGAAGATTGCTGGCCAACTTCTGATCCACAATGCTAGTATGCCCAGTTGAAAATAATGTACTCCAACTACAAACACCTCTTACAGAGAAAACAGATCATTGCAGAGGAAGATAGAAAAGACAGCAAGCCCCTCATTATCTTGCTGATTGAGCCCAAGGATTGAACAATCAGACTTACATGAAGATCCATAACAGGAATTCATGAGCTTGAGGAGAGTTTATAGAGTCATAGGGATGTACAGCATGAAAACAGACCCTTCAGTCTAACTTTCCCATGCCAACCAAATATCCAAAATTAATCTAGTCCCATTTGCCAGCATTTGGCCCATATTCTTCTAAACCGTTCCTATTCATGTACCCATCCAGATGCCTTTTAAATGCAGTAACTGTAGCCATCTCCACCGCTTCCTCTGGCAACTCTTTCCATACACGCACCACCCTCTGCATGAAAAAGTTGCCCCTTATCCTGAAAACAAAGGACATACATCAAGGATATCTCCAGTTACAGACATGTCCTGTCTCTGTGCCTAGAGTGGCTTTGATGTTTGAGGTTTTTTTGAGATGTGGGAACCCTCGTAGAGCACATTTACATTACCTCCTTCATGGCGTTGATTAGCGTAAAGTGTCTGATGCACAATATCCAACCTAAGTGCTAGGAACAATTCCTGTGCTGTGAAGATTGAGGATAGAGTTAACTTTCATGTCATGTAATGCACAGACATGTGACTGCTTCTGGTATGTCTCCGTTACAGCCTCTTCAACAAATACCCCCTCTCCTCTAGCCAGGTAAAGGTGATCTGAGAACAGAACCTATTTGCAAATGTGAGGCTGTAACAAGTTCAGATGATTTAGAGAGTCGATCATAAACAGGATTGTACAGTATTTCTGCTTCTGAACCAGAAAGTTCAGGTTCAAGTCTCACCTAGTCCAGAGCCGTACAGTATATTTCTGAACAGGCTGGCTGGAAGAGATCATAAATCATTTCTATTTGGAAAATAGAAACCATTAAATTAACCATTTTTCTAACAATGACTGATGGAGTGCTGCCCACTGACTGAATTCAGAGCAGCGATGACTTTTAAGCTTCACACTGAAAACTTGTGTCACAAGTTCAGGCCACAACGTAGAATGGTTTGTTCCAATGAGAAGGCTGTTGCCGTGCTGAGTTCTCCTGAAGCCACAACAGATGGCACCCATTTTTCTCTGGAGACCATGTCACCAAAATGTAACATTATTCTCAATTCCTCCTTATTCGTGTCAATAACGACACAACGTTGTTCACAAAGTGATGGTTCATCATTACATCACTGGAAGATTAGTGGGAAATAGGGGCTTTCCTTTCTCTTGAGGGTTTAGGATTCTTTCTTTCAGTGTCTCACTTTCTGCTACTTTATTTGTTGCCTGCGGTAATCCTGTAAATGGACACCATTTTCCTTTGTACTGTTCACCTTTCTCAGTACCACTTCAGAATCTTTCTCTTGATTATTCTCAACAAAATCAGGTCTGAGTTGGCGTGAAAGCTCAAGCATACCTCTGTAGTCCATGTTTACTCACCTTTTATAGGCTCTGATGTATTTTTGTCTTTTTCATCTTTCTTACTACAACAGCAAGCACATGTAGAGCACCTGCAATGTCCTTCTAGAATCCCTACAGTGTGGTCAGAAACCATATGGTCCAACAAGCCTACATCAACCTTCCAAAGGACATCCTATTCAGAGCCCATAACCCTATATTCCCCATGGCCAATCCACCTAACTTGCACATTTTTGGACTACGTGAGGAAACCCTAGTGGACACAGGGAGAATGTGCAAGCTCCACACAGACAGTTGCCCAAGGGTGGAATCGAATCTGGTTCCCCGGTGCTGTGAGGCAGCAGTGCTAACCACTGAGCCACCATAGTAGTCCTGTTCATCTTAGCTCTGAAAGATTATCCTTACCCCCTCTAAGACTGTACCCTTAGGTCTCAGGCATGTCACAGGATTAATTGTTAAATAAATTTGAGCAGATGATCAGAAATTGGGTCACAAATGCATTTTATTGCAATTTGCAGGGAGTAAGATGTTCTGAATAGATCAAAATAGAGAGACATTTTTAATTGGTGCAATTTTCAGAAACTCCTCATCCTTGTTCTCTCATGCTTTCTTTTTAAATTAAGGTTAGTGAACAGAGAAAATGGTGCACTCCAGTGGCTCATTTGTTTAATCCAAATCAATTCTTAATAGAGATGCGAATGAAACTATGTCAAGACTGAATTGGAAAGAGTCACTGACACTGAAGCCCCATGATTTCACAAGCTGTGTCAAATGTGTCTGAATTTAATTAAACCATAGAATTCGCTTTACTTCACTCACAGACTGCAATTCGGGAATGTAACCATTATACCTACCTGATTTCATCGTGAACGGGAAACATGTCTGTTTATTATAAACATATCAACTTTAACCAAATGATGGACGATTAATTACTGAACTACTACTATTAAGCTTAAGCAAGATCCTTTTTTCCTCAATTATGTACTAAATCACAAATAACACGGAAGTCAGACAGTTAACGCAAATACCATGGGTGGGGGAATTAATTATATAATTAATACATCACAAAGTAGAAAAGGTTGTTGTCATAATCCCCCTCAATCTTGTCAATGATGATGCAAATTTGTTTCCAAAGTGGGCAGGCTTTACTTCATTTGCTGATCTGTGGAACATGGGAGATTTTCTTTCTCTTTCAATTACAGAATTCTTTCTTTCAGTGCCTCTGAATATAGTTTTCCCTGATATTTTTATGAGTGGGACAGGGCACATTACAGAGAAAGGGGACTGAAATGTTGATGTAACCAGATCCTGGAGGTTTCTGTCTGTATTTCACTCACAGGGTCTGCGTGCAGCTGGAGCTGGACCAATTAGAGCACTGTTACTATGCTCCGCTCTCCTGAACCCACAACAGATGGTGCCAATTTCTTCTGGACACACTGTCTCCAAAATGTACATTATCACTTAGCTTTAATGTTTTACAAATCTCAATCAAACTCCTTACACCATTTCCTTCTTCAAAACAACAACCGTTTTTCCTGGTTTCATTCTGCAGTCTAAAAGAATTTAAATAGAATCCAATTTGACGCTTTTAGTGAGAGTTTTATTTCAGTTAGTCACATTCCATAAAATTCATACCCCACTGATTACTAACTCACCATATTTATACAATTTGTTCTTTAATATATCCATCATCTGTTCCCTCATTCCATTAGGCCTCAAGCCTCCATTCAGAACATATTAGATGATATTCCACCTAGAACTCTTAGAACAGGACAGGTTCAGACACAATATATGTAAAGTCTTTTATAACATGATATGAAGTAATATTTGTATACATTGTTTAGCATCTATGAGGCAGCTGTGGCATAATTGTAATATCTCTGGCCTGATAATTCAGATCTCATGGCTAATGTTCTGGGGGAATGTGTTTGAGTCTCACTGTGGCAAATACTAAACTTTTAATTCAATAAAAAAAGTTTGCAATTAAAAGATATCCTAATAACGAATATGCAACTACAGCTGATGGTCTTTTTAAAAAAAATTCTGCTTCTCCACTACCTTACATTGAGTACAGAAGTTGGGATGTCACATTGCGGCTGTACAAGACATTGGCTAAGCCACTTTGGGAACATTGTATACAGTTCTGGTCTCCCTTCCATAGGAAAGATGTTGTGAAACTTGAAAGGGAGTAGAAAATATTTACAAGCATGTTGCCAGGGTTGGAGGGTTAGAGGGAGTGAGAAGCTGTATAGGCTGGGGCTGCTTTCCCTGGAACATCGGAGGCTGAAGTGTGACCTTATAGGAGTTCATAAAATCATGAGGGGCATGGAGAGGGAGAATAGCCAAGGTATGTTTTTCCAGGGTAGGTGAGCCCAAAAGTAGAGGACATAGGTTTAAAGTGAGGGGGGGAAGATATAAAAGGTACTTAACGGGCAGCTATTTCACACAAAGGGTGGTGTGTGTATGGAATGAGCTGCCAGAGGAAGTGGTGGAGACTGGTACAGTTATAACATTTAGAAGGCATCTGGATGGGTACATGAATAGGAAGGGTTTAGAGGGATATGGGCCAAATACTGGCAAACTGAACTAAATTAATTTGGGATATTTGGTGGGCCTGGGTGGGTTACACCGAAGGGTCTGTCACTGTGGTATACGACTCTGTGAGTCTATGATCTGGTCTGGCCATTATGTCACTCTCGATCCCATAGCAATGTGGTTTGCTCTAATTGTCCTCTGAAATGGTCTATAGATACAACCAGTTGAAGGGTCACTCCGTCTGGGCAACATAAACTGGCTTATGCAAACAGAGATCGCTGGAAAAAGCTGAACGGACCTTGCAGCATCCATGGAGAGAAAGCAGAGTAACCATTTCAAGTCCAGTGACATTTCTTCAGAACTTTAGAACAGTCTTGAAGCAGTGTCACTGGACCCAAAACTGGAACTCTGCTTTCTCTCAATGGATGCTGCGAGATCCATTGAGTTTATTCCAGCAATTTCTGTTTTTGTTCTGATTTCCAGCATCTGCAGTTTCTTCTTAGTTAAAAAACAAATTGGGTTGGGAGTGCCATTTTCCCATTGTGGCATTGTGTTTGGTGAAATTTGTATTTAAACATTTGTCTGTCACTGGTTAATGTGAAACTGGGTGAAATTTGAGAAGGAACCTGACTAGGAATCATCCCATTCCACCAGTTCACCACTCATCTCCACTTATTGTTACCCGTTCACAGTCAACTCCTAATGAGCCACTCTGTCACAGGACATAACGTGGCACAGTGAGAGAGGACACCTTTTAGGATCATACTGCCTCTGACTCCTGACCCATGTGCTCAGACGTCGCAATATCATAGTGTCTTCCTATTCAAGCCTATGCTTTGTTGTCCACATCCAGGAGTTTGGATTCAGAACAGACTGATCAATGTGAAGACAAGGTCAGGATCTTCAGGCTCAGGCTTCTTTTGAAAGGTTTTATCTCATTTCCACTGTTTCTTTTCATCGGACCTGTTCTCCTGCTTTGGCTGAAAATTATCACCACATGAGTGTAGTTTACGCATTAGAATTCCCACTGAGGCTCTTCGTTCAAATGGCAATGGATCTTGTCCAACTTCCATTTCAGCTCAGTCACAGCCTTCAGATTTACTTGTGCAATGGCTCTTCATGGCATATAACTTTAGTCCTGCTTTCTCTGAGGTGGCCATCATACTTGTCCTCTGCAGTGTTGCCATGTTCTTTATCTTTCTTTAGTTATCCTTCTTCAACACTCAGTATGGAAACTCTGCTTTCATCTCGACCAACCTGATGTCATTGTCATGAAGACAGACAGCTTGCACAGAACTCTTACAAATCCTGTCCCTCGTGTTGATATAAATATTCCACTGGCTCGAAGATAGCTGCCAAAAGGTCTGCTTTGCCAATCAGTATTTTCCTAAACAGACCAACATTCAATATTGTTTCCAACATAGACATAACTCCAAGTTCTCCAGTGACTTCATCCCCCTCCCCACCTCACCCCCAGTATAAAGACGGGGGAACCTCTGGTCTATGGACGCGGTCTGTCCAAGTAAGATGGCTTAATCAGTTCTGTGACCCTGACTGATTAGGAATTGGATTGGATCACCCCAATTTTGTATCAGTCAGGAGCCTCACAACTATTAGGAAAAACAAAATGCCACCCCTTCATTCCTAGCTAGCTTTAAACACCATTAAAAAAGACAAAAGGATATTTTCAATCCAATACTAAACTGCTTGTTGAATTATGAAACTAGACACCAGTTCTTTTCCTGAAAATGGAGTTTTTCAGAATGCAACATTACATTTACCATGTCACAGTCATAGAAATCTCTCTTAATAATTGCCCCATGTACTTAAGTAAATAATGCACTCACTTATGTATCTAAACAATATAGTTAACATCCACTACCTATTTTTTAATTTGTTGAATTAACTTCCACAAGCTGTTATCCATTAGCCATCTGCAAATTAAGGCAACATTTTAGCATTATCAAAACCAAGTATGAATATTTTGACTTACATCTACAAATAGTTGTCAAGTGGAGGTTACATTGTTTTGAAAATATGTTGTGTCTGAACCCGTCCTGTTCTAAGAGTTCTAGGTGTAATATCATCTAATATGTTCTGAAAGGAGGCCTGAGACCTAATGGAATGAGGGAACAGATGATGGCTATATTAAAGAAAAAATTGTATAAATAATGTGAGTTAGTAATCAGTGGGGTATGAATTTTATGGAATGTGACTAATTGAAATAAAACTCTCACTACAAGTATCAAATTGGATTCTATTTATATACAGTTACCTTCAAGTATAGAACAATAAAGACTTGGAATCTCAGCTGATGGATACAGCCTATGGCGATCAATCATAATGATGAAAACAGGATTAAATTCAAGCAAAAATGATTTCCCTTTCCTGTAGTTTAGTACACCTGAACAAAACAATTATTAATTTGAAGTTAACAAATAGGGCCAAACTTTGTCATATTTAGGCAGAACATCAGTTTCATTGAGTTTCACAGGGGCTTCTCTCGGTGAGTCCCATTGGGCTTTCTCATGCTATCAGCATGTACACCGCATTCACCCAGGAGAAAGTGAGGAATGCAGATGCTGGAGTATTCCTGAAGAAGGGCTTATGCCCGAAACGTCGATTCTCCTGCTCCTCGGATGCTGCCTGGCCTGCTGTGTTTTTCCAGCACCATATTTTTCAACACAGCATTCACCACCAACCTCACCCATTCTGGCACTCCTCTCATCTGATGTTGGCTGGATTCTACCACTCGCTGTACCCCGAGGAAATCTGTACTGCCAGAAGCTAAACTGACTGGCACAGGTACCATGTTTAGAAGGTCATTTTGCACCCAGGCAATCACTGTGAGTCCAGAGCTGCCTTGCACATTCACCCCAGACATCTCCCATGAAGGACATTGGTTTACTGCTTGGTGGACAAGCTTCTGGAGGTCCTGATGGGCAAGTGGTGCAGAGAAGGGAATATCCACATCACCCAGGACAGATAGAGAACATTACACCATTAGATCCTTCCAGCCTGGTCCAAGATTGTCAGTCAAGACAGTACAATTTCACTCATCGAATGCCCATCGATGTAGGAAGATGCTTGATGATCTTCTCCACTCCACCAGCATTAGTGTCAACATCTGCTCTCTGCTATCCCACACTCATTCTATCTCTGCACCCAGTTACTGGCAAGCACCATACCCCACCACTCTCATTATTGCTTGCATCATTCTCCCTCTCCCACTCTCCTTCGCCCAATACTCCCACATCACTAACATGGCGAGCCCCCTGCGTTGCGAGTGCACTTGTTTGGGACACCGTTCCTCCTCCTATAGCAATTGTAGCTGTGTCAGTGAATTTCACCTCTGTCAATGTCTCCCTTTTTCTCATCTCAGGAGAAAACAGCCCGCAGTGGGTCAGAAAGAGGCAAGAGAGGTGTTAGCCTGCTCAACGTTGGGCTCCCCACTCTATTAAGCAGAGGATCCTGACCTGCTGTGCTTTTCCTGCACCACACTCTCAACTCTGATCTCCAGCATCTGCAGTCCTCACTTTCTCCAACAAGAAATAATTCCACAGCTCACTGCTTCTGAGAGAGAATCATATCAATGTCAGGGACTCCGATTGAAGATTAATGGGTTTCTCTCAAAGTTGAGAAAGGGGGTCACCAAATATTTCTGGTGACAGGCTGCGAGACCTGTTGAGTTTTTCCAACAGTTTCTTATTTGGGCTAATTGGCTTAAAGGTCAGTGAGAGAAATGCTCCAGAAAAATAGTGAAACAGAATCTCAGTGGGGGGGGGGGGGGGGGGAGGTTAGCACCTTTCGGAGAAACAGTACAATGACTCAGTGGTTAGCACTGCTGCCTCACAGTGCCATGGATCTGGGTTCGATTCCACCTTCCGGTGACCGTGTGGAGTTTGCACATTCTCCCCGTGTCTGCGTGGGTTTCCTCTGGCTGCTCCAGTTTTTTCCCACAATCCAAAGATGTGCAGGTCAGGGAGGATTGGCTGTGCTGAATTGTCCAGAGATGTATAGGTTAGATAGCTTAGCTGTGCAAAAGGTAGGGTTACAGGGATAGGGTAGGGGCGTGGGTCTGGGTGAGATGCTGTTCAGAGCGTCATTGTGGACTCAGTAGGCCAAGTGGCCTGCTTCCACACTAGGGATTCTACAATGTGTTTGTTTCTTCTGTATGCAATTTTATTTTGGGCCAGTACTCAGAGATCAAATCAGTGCCAGCTTTAAGAAATCTGTACTGAAACTGGAAGAAGCTGCCTTCAGTGAAGTTGGTGGAGAAGGCGATCATGAGGGTTTACGAGAACAGGGGTCAGATATTTAAAGGAAGACTCTGAAGCTTTAACAAATTGTCATTGTCTTGGATTATTAAAGGATGCTCTGTGGAAGACATTGCCCCTGCTGTCTCCCATTCTAATGTCTGAACTATATTACTGCAACATTTTATTGAGCACCCTGAGCAAGTGTGTGTGATCTTGGGAAACTTCATGAGTACTGAAGTTTCTTTAGTCACAATCTGTGGCTTATTTCAGCAGCAGCTGGACTGCAGTCCTGAGGGGAATAAAGTCCTCAGGGATTTTCCACTTAAGCAGCAAAGAACAACAATCGCTTGTATGAAAATCTCAGTCCGACAGAAGAATAAAGATTTCCAAAGCTGCAATTTTTGAAACATTTATGATGTCCCATAGTTAGAATGATTGTTTATTTTATTGCAGTAAACCAGATTAAAATATGTGATTATGCAATGATCTCACAGACAGGGACCTAATTAAGGAAGAATTAATAGCAGAACATAGCAATCAGCTTCAGTTGGTTTATCGGTTCTGTTTCATTGTACATTATGAGGTGAAATTTCTTTCCTCGTGCCAAACAGGAGAACATCAAAATTCATCCACCCCACCCCCCCAACCCAAACTCCCTTAATTACTGAGACATTTCAAGATCTACAAGATTGACATTTTAATTTTAAAAAAATCTAACTTTTGCGAGTGTGATTCTGCTCCTGTGTCTTTAAGTACAACTGGCACTTTCCCATTTAGAGTTATCAAGTCATAGAGATGTACAGCACGGAAACAGACCCTTTGGTCCCACCCGTCCATGCTGAACAGATATTCTAAATAAATCTAGTCCCATTTGCCACCACTTGGCCAATAACCATCTAACCTTTCCTATTCATAAAACCATTCAGATGCCTTTTAAATTTTGTAATTGTACCAGCCTCCACCACTTCCTTTGGCAGCCCATTCCATACACGCACCACCCTCTGCATGAAAAAGTTGCCCTTTAGATCCCTTTTAAATTTCTCCCTTCTTACCTTAAACCTATGCCATCTGGTTTTGGACTCCCCCACGCCAGGGAAAAGACCTTGTCTATTTATCCTATCCATGCCCCTCATGATTTTAAAGACCTAAATAAGGTCACCCCTCAGTCTCTGACGCTGCAGGGAAAACAGTCCTGGCCTGTTCAGCCTCTCCCTATCGCTCAAAACCTCCAACCCTGGCAACAGCCTTGTAAATCTTTTCACATCAAAAGAGGAATTTCTCAGTAAGTATTAGTAAGTAATTCAAGTAAATCACCCACATTGTCCCAATACAAACAGAACTTCTTAGAATCGTACTCTTTTATGTTTTTGTACTGACCTTCTGGAGGTGGAGTGGATCACTGAAAGGATTTGAATATTGTTTATTCTGCATTTCTTGCTTTTCCTCCTAGAATGGTGAGCCCATGCAGTCAGACCGAAGCTTTGCTATTACTTAGTAGCTGACTCATCCTCTGTGGTCATGGCAATTGTACAGCATTCACTCCATTAGAGTTGAAATAATAATTGAGGAACAAATATTTTTACAAGATTGTGATACAGTGTATTTGCCAAAAGCTCCACAATTTGCTGTTAAGAGAGAGATTAACAATTAATTCAATTGCAAAACCTCACTTACTTTAAGTGGATTAACTGCTCTTAAAATATCAATTGGGGAACATGAAATGAATGTATTAAGGATTCATAAGATGTTATCACAGAGCAATGACTAGGTTGAAGTGCTGCTTGGTATGGTGAACATAAAGTTGCTTTATGGATCCAAACAGCTAATAATTTGATATTCATTACATATTGATTCCAATTTCAATAGTTGCAGATTAGTTGCTGGATGCAATGTGGATAATAATGGTTTGATTTAAGGACTCTGTGGTCTCAGAATAGCTGTAAACCTTTCACTTTCTCATCAGCGTTTCAAAACAAAGCTCCCACTGAGGGGAGAACACAATCAACAAGGCTGTGTGTCATTGTGAGAAAATTCTTACAAGCCTTTCAGATCCTCAAAATGATTTAAATGTCTAAGGGTTTTTAATTTCATAAAACAATGAAAAGCTGTACTTTAGCTCCCATCCCCCATTCCTCTTGAAGTGGTGACCTATTCCCCCACCCCAGCATTCTCAATCATTCATCCATTGAAGTCTTTCTGTTCATACAAATCCTGAAGGATTTTCATTTCTCTCAAATGATCCTATTCTCCTGGTCATAGCAGCTTCATCAAGTCCGAGTTTGTCGGCTGACTGGTCAGCGAGCTTTAATAGCGTCTTGCCATCCTTCCTGTTGGACTGAGATCTTCTCCAGGTCTTTGGCTACTTGATGTGGAGAGGGGCAGGTGGATTGGAGGATGTCCCCCTGTGTCTGATCCTGGGCCAGGCCATGGTGACCAGGAGGAGAAAGTGAGGACTGCGGATGCTGGAGGTCAGAGTCGGGAATGTGGTGCTTGAAAAGCACAGCAGGTCAGGCATCATCTGGGGAGAGGAGAATCGATGTTTTGGGCATTAGGCCTTCATCGGGAATGTGATGATGATGAGCCAGACCAGGAACAGGGCTGTGGAGGTGCAGTTGCACCCAATAGAGAGGGCTGGAGAAACTCAGCAGGTCTGGCAGCATCTCTGGAGAGAGAAACGGTGTTAATGGTTCAAGTCCAATATGACTTCAGTTCTGAAAAAGAGTCATACCTGATTTGATACATTAATTTGGTTTCTGTGGTTGTGTCTGTCCTTGGATAGGCCGCACGTGTTCAGTACAGGCTAACTGCAAGCAGTGAGCATGGTGTGGGCTGAGGTGCATCATTATCAGCTTAAATTTGAGAAGCTTGCTTTGACACTCTGTTGATAGTTGCAGTGCCCCTTGGGGCTGTTACATTAACTTTATCTTAGTTCCTTCATTTTAACAGTGTAGAGTGAGATCTTTGTTGAAATGGTGGACAATACATTTAAGCTGAAAAATGTGTTGCTGGAAAAGCGCAGCAGGTCAGGCAGCATCAAAGGACCAGGGGAATCGACGTTTTGGGCATAAGCCCTTCTTCAGGAATCTTCTCCTGAAGAAGGGCTTATGCCCGAAATGTCGATTCTCCTGCTCCTTTGATGCTGCCTGACCTGCTGCGCTTTTCCAGCAACACATTTTTCAGCTCTGATCTCCAGCATCTGCAGTCCTCACTTCCTCCTAGGCAATACATTTAGTACAATGATGTCGCTTTCATTCCTCAAGGCCTTTGACAAGATGCCTCACAGGAGGCTGCTAAATAAGGTGAGCCCATGGTGTTTGGGGCAAGGTTCTGGCATCGATTGAGGATTAGCTGACAGGCAGAAGGCAGAGAGCAGGGATAAAGGGGTCTTGTTCAGGATGGGCAGCGGGTGATTAGTGGAGTACTGCAGGGGTCTGTGGATAGATGTACAAACTATTTCCTCTCGTGGAGGAATTGAGGACAAAGAGACATCATTTGAATATAACATGAAATCTATTCATGTTATACATTAATGATCGCAGGGATGAAGGCTTGTCATTTGAGCCACGGTTGAGGACTCTGGATATGTACTTGATGGAGTTTCGAAGAATGAGGGGGCATCTGATTGAAACTTACAGAATACTGACAGGCCTGGCTAAGGTAGACATGGGGAAAGCTGTTACCATTCGTAGGAGAGACTAGGACTCAAGGGCAAAGTCTCAGGATGAATCTGCGGAACTCATTGCACAGAAAGCTAAGGAGGCCAAGTCATTGAGTGTATTTCAGACAGAGATAGATACATTCACGATTAGTAAGAGAATCAAGCCACGATCGAACGGTAGAGCACACTCGAAGGACCAAATGTCCTAATTCTGCTCCTTTATCTTATGATCGACTTAGACAACGATGCTCACTTCTTGAGAATGAAGAATAGCAATTACATCTTGCTGTGCTGCTTTTATTATTGTGACAGTGTGGACTGGTTTCATTTCACTTCAATATTTTCCTTAGAGAAAACATTTTAAATTAATTAAGGTAGTTACCGAACGCCTCTGCAGTGGACCATTACATTATAAACAATTCCCAGCTGGAAATACTCCCACAAGGTTATACAGACTGGGAGCAGAGGAAGGCCATTCAGCCCCTCAAACCTACTTGGCCCTTCAGTAAGACTGTGGCTGACCTTACTGTGGTCAACTTTGCTTTCCTGCCTGTCCTCATAACCTTTGAATCTCTGACAATCAGATGGCTGTCAATCGTAGCCTTTCATATACTGAATGCTTCATGCTCTGCAGGGATCCTGTGGCATGCTACACTGTGAGATTTTCATCAGTGCATTGTGTCTCTGTACAAAGGTTTCCCCAAAACATATTTCTTTCTAAATGTCGTCCTACAGAATTTCTGAGCCCTGAGCCTATCTACTAAATCCTGTTGTCAAAAAAGATTCTTGTTTCCCTATTTTCACATGAGATATTGCTCTGAAAGATGCTGAAGATATAATTATCATCAGAGTGAAATACTACTGAGTGGGTAATATACACCAGAAAATATTAATTTTAAAATATTGAAATATGAATGTTTACTTTTAATTTTTAAAAACTATTACCAGTCTGATTTTGACTATGATTCTATTACTTGATACTAAATAGAGTCAGACAGCATGGATACGGACCCTCCAGTCCAACCAGTCGATTCCAAACATGTTCTCAAACTAAACTAGTTCCACCTGCCTGCACTTGCCCTGTATCTCTCCGAACCTTTCCTGTTCATACACTTATCCAAATATTTTAAAATGTTGCAACTGTACCTGCATCCATCACTTTTTCTGGCAGTTCATTCCAGACACAAACCACTCTCTATGTAAAAACATTGCCCCTCACGTCCTTTTTCAGTCTTTGTCCTCCCATCTTAAACATATGCTTCCCAGTTGTGAAATCCCCTACCATAGGGAAAAGACCCTTGTCATTCACCTTAGCTAAACCTCTCATGGATTTTATAAACCTCAACCTCCTACACGCCAGTGAAAAAAGTCCCGGCCTTTCCAGTCTACTCTGATATCTCAAACACTCCATTCCCAGCAACATCCGAGTAAACGTTTACTGAACCCTTTCCAGTTTAATAAAATCCTTCCGATAACAGGGCGAGCAGAAATGCACACAGCACTCCAGAAGAGGCCTCACCAACGTCCTGTACAATGTCAACATGATGTTCCAAGCTGTATTATTGTAAGTATTTAGAATAACAGACAAGGCCATTTGACCAATCGAGTCCATGACAGCTTCCTTTGGTGCAAACGAGTTGATCTCACTCCCTATTTCACCAACTCTCAGAGGCAGTCAGTTCCAGATTGTAACCACTTGTGTAAAAATGTACATCCTCACATCCCTGCTACATTTCTTTCCCCAAACATTAAACTTGTTTCTGTAATTCTGGCACAATCAACTCATGGAAGCAGTTTTTTTGTTCTTCTGTTTTTTAGCCTGTCATATTATTGCACACCTTGACCAAATCTAGCTGAGTTTGAAATGTTGTAAACCTTCTCATTAAGATAGCTCTATAGCTGAAATATTTTATGTTTTAAAAAATGATTTCCCTCCTATCCAATTTGCTCTAACTTTTCCTCATAGACTCATACAACAGGGAAACAGACCCTTTTGTCTACCTCGTCCACCCTAACCAGATATTCCAACCAAATTGAGAACCAGCACCCGGCCCATATCCCTCTAAACTCTTCCTATTCATATACCCATCCAAATGCCTTTTAAATGTTGTAATTGTACCAGCCTCCACCACTTCCTCAGGCAGCTCATTCCAGACACACACCACCCTCTACATGTAAAAGTTACACCTCAGGTCCTTTTCAGATCTTTCCTCTCTCATTTTAAGCCATGCCATCTAGTTCTGGACTCTGCCACCTAGGAAAAAGACCTTAGTATGGATTTTATTGGATGATTGAGTAGGCTTGAGGGACTGAATGGCCTATTCCTATTGTTCTTACTTTCTTATGCACGGACACTAATAGCTCGCCAGATGTTTTTTCAAAGTATTTATGGGATGTGAGCATCACTGGCTAGGCCAGCATTTATTGGACATCCCTAATTGCCCAGAGGGCAGTTAAGAGTCAATGACATTGCTGTGGGTCTGGAGTCACATGTAGGCCAGACCAGATAAGGATGGCAGATTTTCTTCCCTTAAGGGCTTTAGTAAACCAGATGAGCTTTCCCAATAATTGATAATGGTTTTATGATCATCACTCGTTTCTTAATTCCAGATCTCTATTGAATTCAAATTTCATCACTTGCCAAGATGGGATTTGAACCCAGGGACTCCAGAACATTATAAGGATCTCTAATGATAACGCACTAAGCATGAAGGAAGGACTATATCCCCTTGTCATCAGAAGACACCAGACATCTGAAACAACAGCTCTACCAGAACTCAATTGGAACAAAAGCCTCCCAGGAGGACCTCACTCTAGTGTTCATATTTCAGTTGGATGGTGGGTGTTGGCAATTTCACAACTGGAAGCTGAATTGTGATCTCTTGACCTGGCACAGGCCACATTTTCATTCAGGAAGAGAAAGTGAGGACTGCAGATGCTCGAGATCAGAGTCGAAAGTGTGGTGCTGACAAAGCACAGCAGGTCAGGCAGGAGAATCGACGTTTCGGGCATAGCACTTCCTGATGAATGGCTTATGCCTGAAACATTACTTCTCCCACACTTTCATTCAGAGTACATCAGGTGAGATAGTTACCAAAATGTTCTCATTACACCCCCATCCACGCTATCACCAACTTTTATTGCAACTGGTACAAAGCAACGATCCCAGTCTAAATCTGAGGCCCTGACAATTAACTCTGTATTTAATGCTCTGAATCCAAGTTAATTTTATAAAACAGAACTAAGTTGTTTCAGGTCATAGCAAGCGACATTGTTTAAATGTTTCTTCCTTTTTATGTATTCATAGAGTCAGAGAGTCATAGAGATGTTCACCACGGAAACAGACCTTCAGTCCAACTCGCCCATTCTGACCAGATATGCCCAACCTAATCTAGTCCCATTTGCCAGCACTTGGCCCAGATCCCTCTAAGCTCTTCCTACTCATGTGCCCATCATGTAATTGTATCAGCCTCCACCACTTCCTCTGGTAGTTCATTCCATACATACACCACCCTCTGCATGAAAACGTTGTCCTTTAGGTCCCTGTTAAATCTTTCCCCTCTCACCCTAAACCTATGACCTCTAGTTCTGGACTCCACCACCCCTCAGCCTCCGACACTCCAGGGAAAACAGCCCCAGCATATTCAGCCTCTCCCTGCAGCTCAAATCCTCCAACCCTGGCAACATCCTTGCAAATCTTTTCTGAACCTGTTCAAGTTTCACAACATCCTTCCGTCGTTCACAGGCTGAGGGCATCATTGGCTAGGCTAGCAGTTATTGCCCATCCCTAATTGCCCAGAAGGCAGTTAAGTACCACCTCTGTTGCTGTTGTTCTGGAGTCACGTGTAGGCCAGACGAAGTAAGGGCGACAGTCCTTCCTGAAAGGGCATCAGTGAACTAAATGGGTATTTCCCAATCGTCATTCCACTTTTAATTCCAGATTTTCTTTCTTCAAATTTCACCACCTCCAGATTCAAACCTAGGCCCCCAGAACATTATCTGGGTCTCTGGATTAGCAGTCTGGCAAGAATACCACTAGGTAAAAACAATAACTGCAGATGCTGAAAACCAAATACTGGATTAGTGGTGCTGGAAGAGCACAGCAGTTCAGGCAGCATCCAACGAGCAGCGAAATCGATGTTTCGGGCAAAAGCTCTTCATCAGGAATAAAGGCAGTGAGCCTGAAGGTGATAGGTCAGGGAGGAGAGGGTGGAGTGGATAGGTGGAAAAGAAGATAGGCAGGTCGGACAAGTCCGGGCAAGTCAAGGTGACAGTTACTGAGCTGAAAGTTTAGAACTATGGTGAGGTGGGGAAAGGGGAAATGAGGAAACTGTTGAAGTCCACATTGATGCCCTGGGGTTGAAGTGTTCCGAGGCGGAAGATGAGGCGTTCTTCCTCCAGGCGTCTGGTGGTGAGGGAGCGGCGGTGAAGGAGGCCCAGGACCTCCACCAGCGCCACTCACCTGCATTCTGCTGACACGCCCCCCACAGACCCCACTGTCACTATCCCCACACCCCAGAACCCCGAGGCAACATTACCCCAGCTCATGTCTCCACCCCCATTCCCCCCACCATCACACCCACTCCAGGTACTGGCTCCGACCCCACTCCCAGCTCCACACCCACACCAGATCCCAGCTCCCGGCCCTGCCGAGTTTTCACCATCCGTCCAGACCTCCCACTCACTGAGGACGAACGATCAGTCCTCAGCAAAGGACTCACCTTCATCCCCCTCCGTCCACACATCAATGAAATTAATACACGACGTGACATCGAACAATTCTTCCGTCGCCTCCGCCTCCGAGCTTACTTTCACAATCAGGACTCCCGCCCACCTTCCGAGGACCCCTTTGCCCACCTCCAACACACTGCATCCACCTGGACACCCCGCGCTGGCCTATTACCTGCCCTCGACCTCTTCATTTCCAACTGCCGCCGGGACATTAACCGCCTCAACCTGTCGTCCCCCCTCCCCCACTCCAACCTCTCACCCTCACAACGTGCAGCCCTCCAATCCCTCTGCTCCAATCCCAACCTCACCATTAAGCCAGCGGATAAAGGGGGCGCAGTGGTAGTCTGGCGCACTGACCTCTACACCGCTGAAGCCGAACGCCAACTCGAGGACACCTCTTCCTACTGCTCCCTCGACCATGACCCCACCCCCCATCATCAAACCATCATCTCCCAGACCATACAGAACCTCACCACCTCAGGAGATCTCCCACCCACAGCTTCCAACCTCATAGTCCGGGAACCCCGCACTGCCCGGTTCTACCTCCTTCCCAAGATCCACAAGCCTGACCACCCTGGCCGACCCATTGTCTCAGCATGCTCCTGCCCCACTGAACTCATCTCTACCTACCTTGACACTGTCCTATCCCCCCTAGTCCAGGAACTCCCCACATACATTCGAGACACCACCCACGCCCTCCACCTCCTCCAAGACTTCCGTTTCCCCGGCCCCCAACGCCTTATCTTCACCATGGATATCCAATCCCTCTACACCTCCATTCGCCATGACCAGGGCCTCCAAGCCCTCCGTTTTTTCCTCTCCAGACGTCCCCAACAGTACCCTTCCACTGACACTCTCATTCGTTTGGCCGAACTGGTCCTCACCCTTAACAATTTCTCCTTTGAATCCTCCCACTTCCTCCAGACCAAAGGCGTTGCCATGGGCACACGTATGGGCCCCAGCTATGCCTGTCTCTTTGTTGGCTATGTAGAACAGTTGATCTTCCGTAATTACACCGGCACCACTCCCCACCTCTTCCTCCGCTACATTGATGACTGCATTGGCGCCACCTCGTGCTCCCGCGAGGAGGTTGAGCAATTCATCAACTTCACCAACACATTCCACCCTGACCTTAAATTTACCTGGACGATCTCTGACACCTCGCTCCCCTTCCTGGACCTCTCCATCTCCATTAATGACAACCAACTTGACACCGACATTTTTTACAAACCCACCGACTCCCATAGCTACCTGGATTACACCTCTTCCCACCCTACCTCTCGCAAAAATGCCATCTCGTATTCCCAATTTCTCCGCCTCCGCGTATCTGCTCCCAGGAGGACCAGTTCCACCATAGGACACACCAGATGGTCTCCTTCTTTAGAGACTGCAATTTCCCTTCCCACGTGGTTAAAGATGCCCTCCAACGCATCTCGTCCACATCCCGCACCTCCGCCCTCAGACCCCACCCCTCCAACCGTAACAAGGACAGAACGCCCCTGGTGCTCACCTTCCACCCTACAAACCTTCGCATCAACCAAATCATCCACCAACATTTCCGCCACCTCCAAAAACACCCCACCACCAGGGATATATTTCCCTCCCCACCCCTTTCCGCCTTCCGCAAAGACCGTTCCCTCCGTGACTACCTGGTCAGGTCCACACCCCCCTACGACCCACCCTCCCATTCTGGCACTTTCCCCTGCCACCGCAGGAACTGTAAAACCTGTGCCCACACCTCCTCCCTCACCTCTATCCAAGGCCCTAAAGGAGCCTTCCACATCCATCAAAGTTTCACCTGCACATCCACCAATATCATTTATTGTATCCGTTGCTCCCGATGCGGTCTCCTCTGCATTGGGGAGACTGGGCGTCTCCTAGCAGAGCGCTTTAGGGAACATCTCCGAGACACCCGCACCAATCAACCAAACCACCCTGTGGCCCAACATTTCAACTCCCCCTCCCACTCTGCCGAGGACATGGAGGTCCTGGGCCTCCTTCACCGCCGCTCCCTCACCACCAGACGCCTGGAGGAAGAACGCCTCATCTTCCGCCTCGGAACACTTCAACCCCAGGGCATCAATGTGGACTTCAACAGTTTCCTCATTTCCCCTTCCCCCACCTCACCCTAGTTCTAAACTTTCAGCTCAGTAACTGTCACCTTGACTTGCCCGGACTTGTCCGACCTGCCTATCTTCTTTTCCACCTATCCACTCCACCCTCTCCTCCTTGACCTATCACCTTCATCTCCTCCCCCACTCACCCATTGTACTCTATGCTACTCTCTCCCCACCCCCACCCTCCTCTAGCTTATCTCTCCATGCTTCAGGCTCACTGCCTTTATTCCTGATGAAGGGCTTTTGCCCGATTTCGCTGCTCCTCGGATGCTGCCTGAACGGCTGTGCTCTTCCAGCACCACTAATCCAAGAATACCACTAGGCCATGGCCTCTCCTGAAAATAAGTGCATTTGCAACAGTGTGTGGCTTTTGGAATACATGAGGGCTTCTCCTTTTCGGCTGTCCTTTGAGATTGAGCGTGACTCGCTCCCACTAGGGTTTGATGGGTTTGGAGGTGGTGGATGAGGTCCAATTCAGAGTTTGCCACCTGCAGCAGGTGGTGATTGGAGAGTCAGGTAGGAAGCTTATTGGGAGGTTGTGCACATTCCTGATGTGATGACTCTTGATGCGTTTCATGCTTTCCCGGTGGAACGTTTTCCATATTGATCGGCCACAAGCCAAGGACTCTCCAGATCCAGCAAGAGGTTTGCTGTCTTCAGTTTGTTCTTGAAGATATCTCTAAAGCATTCCTCTCAGCCTCCTGGGACTCTCCTGCCATCATCGCGTTCTGAAAGACACACATCTGGTGACTTTCAAATGACACAAGAATATAGTCCTATCTTCACACACATGGGGTTGACCACGCAAAGTGGATTAATCATCCCTCATGGGAATCTTCTGACTTTTTATCACACTGAGTTGATGTAAATTGATGGTAAGAAATCCTTACATTTAAGTTATCTTTAAGGTGCAATATGTGTCAGTTTTATTATACAATTTAGATGACTCAATGTCCTGGCAAGTTCTGTGATGACACATCTGCAAAGAGTCGATGTGGGTGCCATTCCCAAAAATAAATGCTAACAACCCATTGACATAAACCAGTGGCTTAACCCTTACCTGACTGCTAAAGGAGGGACATAAGAATCGATCATCGTTAACATATTGTTAATTAGGTTGGTAACAGTGGCTGTGGCATAAACCCAATTCACCACAAAATGCTATGAATAAAATATGGCTCAACGGTAATTCTTACATAAATGGACAATTCCTATTGCCATCTATAGTGCACCTCAAACCTCAAGTCCTCAGTTAGTATTTGCAAGTAAAGTGGTTTCAATAAGAATGACTTCTAGAAATAAATGAAGATTAGGTTAACAACAAAGTCAGAAGTCACATGATGCCAGGTTATAGTCCAACAGGTTCATTTGAAATCACAAGCTTTTGGAGCGCTGTTCCTTCATCAGGTGAAATGATATTTTATAAAGTTATTAATGAAAATTGAGTTTTAGTGGTCAGAACACGCTTCAACCTTTAATGAGGACCAAGCAACTACAATGCTAAATCTGGGACTAAAAATTATTTAAATCATTCCAGTGTAATGTATTTATAAAGTCAGAAGTCACATGACACAAGGTTATCTTCCAACAGATTTATTTCAAATCACCTGATGAAGGACCACTATCATCTGGTGTCATGTGTTTTCTGACTTTGTCCACTCCAATTCAACACTGGCACCTCCACATCTTGGTTAAGAACAGTTCAGTTATAGGTTTTTCAATCTCTTTCTGTATCAATGCACAACAATTTGGTTCTTTTTTTCCACATGCAGCAGATGACTGACTGTCAGCTAATACTGACAGGGTGCTAACGTTGAATTCATACAGATCTTCAAGTTCCAATACAGTGAGAGCTTCCAGGAGCAATGGACTTTTTGGGAGAATCAGCGTCTGATATTAAGAGAGAGGCTGGGTTAACCTTTTGGATGCAGGTAGAAGATAACTGAGCTCACCACCTCCCTGAATCACTCCCCTCTGAGGGAGTGAGATTCCACACTCCTTCTCAGAATTACGTTGCTACTGGCCTTTGAGCTGACACATATTGGCTGGCTCTGGATCTAACAAACAGCTTCAGGAAATCAATTCTGAGGAATGTATTCTGAGAAAGGGTCACTCGACCCAAAATGTTAACTTTGATTTCTCTCCACAGATGCTACCAGACTCGTTGAGCTTTTCCAGCAACTTCTGTTTTTGGTTCAGGAAAATTTACTTGTGTCTGGCCATATGACTGAGGATGAAACATCAACAGAAGGTCTCATCCCAAGCCCTGTCAGATCCTAAACAATAACAAAACTTGCTTGAAAAGCTCAGCAGGTCTGTCAGCATCTACAAAGAGAAATCAAAGTTGACTTTCTGGGTCCAATGACCTTTCCTCAGAACTGTCAGATCCTGGCTCGCTGCCTTGTGGAGGAACACGGTTATACTCCCCAGGGACCCAGTCATTAATTATATCTTAATTGACATCACTGAAGCTAACAAGCTGGTCAGCATAACGTAGCAGGTTGTGGGAGCTTGCCGTGCACAAACTGGTTGCCATGCAACAGTGACCACATTCCATTGCAGGGAATGTATTTTCAGGGCATCCTAGACCATGAAAGAAGCTACAATAATGCCAATCTGTCTTTTTCTTTTCAATGTTATTCAGTCACAGGGTGTGGGTTTCACTGGTAAGGGCAACAATTATCTCCCATCTCTCGAGAAATTAGTAGTGGTGAGCCATTCTCTTAAATTGGTTGATGCTGAATTTGTGGAGCTACTGAAATAACTCCACAGAGGCTGGTGTCCATCACCAAGTCACACTTTATTTCTCTGTGGAGAGTCCTTGAGACTGATCCAGCCCCCTCAGTCAGCTCTCAGAGTGAGCAGAACCTCTGAGACTTCTGTTTGTACCTGTCAGCCAGGGCTCCCTGATTGCTCCGGGTTAACATCCCCAAGCAGGGATCTCATATTCTATGAGGTCCACCTGGCTGACATCGTTACAATCGCTACATTCACAGGCGTCACATCGCTGCACTTGTTTGGAGTCACGTGTAGGACATAAGTGAAGCAGGTGGGTTATATTAACAATCCTATATCATCACAGTCACCATTGTTACATCAAAGATTAGTACCTGGAAGGAGTTAACCGGCATCACAAGGGAAACTCCACCCATCAGGATATGTTTCTGGAAAGACCTAACCAGAGTTGTGTGTGAGTGTATGAGAGTGTCTATGTGGATGTGTGAGAGTGTGTGTGCATGTGAGACAGAGAGATTGTGTGTGTGTGTGTGTGTGTGTGTGTGTGTGTGTGTGTGTGTGTGTGTTAATGTATGTGTGTGAACATATATGTATTTGTGAACATATATGTATTTGTGTGTGTGACTGAATATGTGTGTGTATGTAAGAATGTGAGTGTGTGTGTGAGAGTATATGTGTGTGTGTGCATATATGTGTATGTGTGTGCATGTGTATGTGTGTGTGTGTGAGAGAGAATGTGTGTGAGAGCAAATGTGTGTGTGTTTATGTATACAAGTGAGTATATGCGTCTGTGCATGTGTGTGTCTCATATGAGTTCTCCATATGTCCACCAGAGTTTCAGAGAGGGCATCTGAGTGATATTTCAGTGTTAAAAAGCCTGTTGTTAAAATAAGGTTCAATATTTACTCTTTAAGTTGAGCCTCATGTCTCACAAGAGAGAATCATTTATCTGAGATATGAAGTAACTAGTTACTATACAATAAACCTTTGCTGATTAATCAAGACAGAGGATACCTTTCTCCAAAGGCACCATGCGGACATCCTTCCCCACACAGTATCACTAGCTTGACTAATACCAGCAATAAGAATTGGTGACGGGGAATCTATCCAAGACATCCCAGATGGTTCTAACAGTAACCAGCATTTACAATGTGTTGGATGTGCAGTTAGACAACATTCATAATCACTGTAATTGATAGCCATTTTTAATTCCAGGTATATTAAATTAACTAAATTAAAATTCCCCAGGTGTCATTTGAACTTGTGTATTTATCATAGGGGCCTCTGCACACCACTCCAGCAAAATAACCACCACACTTGTCTCCTTTTTTTAATTCACGCAGTCTCTGGACTCAGTGCCTTTTATTCCAAGTACCGCAAGGTCCTTTTCTGCTGTAATGACTCCGATATCTCCATCATTTCTACAAATGGATAGAGAAGGTCTGAAACAATTTTGCACAGTTCCCATAATAATAACTGCTTCTAAATGACACCTGGAAAATGACAATAATTAATATCCCATAACCGCAGAGTGGTTTTAAATGGGATTTATGTACTACAGAAGTACAGCAGCAGATGTATGCTGATTATTATTTTAATCCAATGAAACAATTTAAATTTGGTTATGAGGCTATTATTAATCAGTTTGTTATCCTTCCCTTCATCTATTCATGTTTGAGCCATGTTATTACCCGATAGCAAATGCTAGCCTTCTTAGTTCCTACAACAGCACCTTCCAATTTTACAACTTTTACCATCTAAAAGGACAAGACCATCACTAGATCACTGGAGGTATTTCAAGAGGAGGGAGACAGATTTTTGAAATATGGGAGAGCTGAGAGCTCTGATGGGTTGGTACTGATTCACTCACTGTTCTTTCACCATGCAAAAAAGGTCCCAAACAGCACAATGGGTGTCCCTCCACCACGTGGACTGCAGCAGTTCAAGAAGATAGTTCAGCACCACCGTCTCAAGGGGCAATTAGTGATGGACGATGCTTGTTAGTGATACTTGCTTCCCATGAATAAATAAAGCCACTTGTCAAAGATGGTTATTCTTAGTAAGTGTACAACACAATATAAAATTGATCAATTTGTTTGGAGAGATTGGAGTTAATGCTGGTAATATTCTGGGGACCTGGGTTCAAAACCTTCCACGGCAGATTTTATTCTTTTCTTTTAAATCGTTCATGGGATGAGGGGCCACTGGCCCAGGCAGCATTTATTGCCCATTGGGCAGTTAAGAGTCAACCCCATTGCTGTGGGTCTGGAGTCACATGTAGGCCAGACCAGGTAAGGATGGCAGTTTCCTTCCCTCAAGGACGTTAGTGAACCAGATGGGTTTTTCTGACAATGGATTCATGGTCTTTATCAGACTCTTAATTACAGGTTTTTATTGAATTCAAATTCCACTGTCTGTCATAGCGGGATTTGAATCCAGGTTCCCAGAACATTACGTGGGTCTCTGGACTAACAGTCCAGCGATAATACCACTAAGCTATCATCTCCCAATAGGGAGGAATTTGAATTCATTTAAAATGAAATATGGAATTAAGAATTTAATGATGACCATGAATACATTGTCGATTATTGGAAAATCCCATTTGGGTCACTAATATTCTCTGAGGAAGGAAACTACCATCCTTACCTGATCTGACCTACATGTGACTCCTGACCCACAGCAATGTGGTTGACTCTTAATTGCCCCCTGGGCAATTAGGGATGGGCAATATATGTTGAGCTAGTGCCCTCATCCCATGAATGAGCAAAGAAAAAGAAACTGAGGTTGGGTATTTTGAATCCCAGAGTGGGCAGCCAATCTGATAAGTTGGGAGTTGCGTGGGTACTTTTCTGACTGGTGTGGATGCAATGGGCTGAAGGGCCTTTTTCACTGCTGTATAACTCTATGCCGCTCTGACCTGATGAGATCTGTTCACCCAACAGTGTGCCAGGACACACAGCAGGTCAGGATGGGAATTGAAAGCAGTGTCCATATTCTGTGTCACAGATTTACACACCAGGCCTTACTCTCCCCTGAACCTGTTTATGGACAGGTTGGGGATAAGTGGGAGGGCAACCTGGGGAAGGATGTCATTCAGTCCATTGTGCCTGCTATTAGCCTATACTCACTTTCCAGTATTTCCACTATTTTCCCAGGATATGGTATGGCACTGATTAAGTTAGGTTCTCTTTATTTGTTCATTACAATTGCCCAGAGTGTAGTTAAGAATTGTTTGGAAGAACTGAATAGATACTTCCATTCTGCTGTCTTATGGGTCTGGAGTCACAAATAGTCCAGACTTGGTAAGGTTGGCAGATTTTCATTCCCTCAATTTAATTCCTTCATGGATGTAGCTTTGCTTGCTGAGCTGGAAGGTTTGTTTCCAGATATTTCTTTGGGTTGGTGATATCATTTCCTGTGGTGATGTCATTTCCTGTGGTGCTGTCATTTTGGAACTCTATCAACAAACACATCGAATTAGACCCCATCAACCACCCTCTGAGGAGAAAAAACAGGAAATGACATCACCTACAGGAAATAACATCACCACAAGAAATGACATAATCAACCCAAAGAAACCCAAACATCTGAATAGAAGCCAGGAATTATCAGCAGTGCTTTGCTCGGACGCCCACTGAAGATGTTACCTAGTAGGGTGATGAAATGTCTGGAAGTGAACCTTCCAGCTCAGTGAGTAAACCTACATGCAGAACCTCAACCTGAGCTACAAATCTTCTCAAAGCTCATTAATTCATTCATGGGATGTAGACATCACTGGCTAGGCCAGCATTTATTGCCCATCCTTAATTGACCAGAGGGCAGTTAAGAATCAACAACATACGGTGGGTCTGAAGTCAAATGTAGGCCAGACCAGGTAAGGATAGCAGTTTCCTTCCCTAAAGGGCATTCTTGAGAGAGATGGGTGTTTCCTGACAATCGACAATGGATTTATATTAGTCATTAGATTCTTAATTCCAGAATTTTATTGAACTCAGATTCTATCATCTGTCAGGGCAGGATTCAAACCCAGGTCCCCACAACATTACCTGGGTCTCTGGATTAATAGCCCATTTTAATACCACGAGGCCATTGCCTTCCGTTGATGCTAATGAAACAGATTTTTTTTAATGCCAAGATTTGCTGTTTTCTCCAGACCAGTGAAAAACCACATTGCCGTAGCCAAATCCAGCATCTCTGATTCCATCACCACGATGCCCATTCTGCCATCGCTTCCCCACCGCCAACACCAGACCCAACCAACACCGAAGACATCGATGTTTGGAATTCTATCCTTTTCCAGGTGATAGTAGATTGATCGAACATGCTGAGGGCAAACTTCTGAGAGAGCTGGACAACAATCCTTTGCTGGACCAGAGTCTTAAAAGAGACAAATGAAACAACAGGTAATATGACAGCGACCTCCTTCATTTGTTTCAACTACCTAAAGAGATTGGGCGAGGATTTTGTTTTTCAGATTCATTCCCTCTAATTGGCATGAAATTTAGATCTGATTATTTTTTCTCTCCCAGAGGATTACACACTGTCAGCTGGTTGGTGCGCTATGCCCATTAATAATAGTTTCAGCTACAGGACAGACAGGGGCAGATGGCTTTCTCCGATGCGTCATTTTCAAATGTTCATTTCAAGATGAGGACAAGGAGGAAGATGAATAATTCAATTGAACAATTGCACAAAGAGCCTGCAGACAGTATTCTGCGGTCAGGCAAAAGGAAGGGCCAGTAGGGAAATCATTGACTCCTCTGCAGGACCACTGCTCAGAAAAATCAGGAAAGAGTGATTAAAAACAAAAAGGAGAAACTTTCAAAATGTCAAAGAGCTAAGAATGTACAGTAACCAAACAGAAAATGGTAAATATTTATATTGAGAAATGACATTTGGCAATAAGAGTAGCCGAACACTTAAAATATTTATGTGACTTTATCTGTTATTTTAAAAGAAGCATTAAATTATTTTTTTAATGCATTTAATGGCACTTTTAAAATAGCAGCCATAAAAGTGTGTTAATCATTTGGACACAGATATTATAATTTCCAGGCTGAATGCTTGTGAACAGAAAAGGAGGAAAAAATCATTACTTGAGCTAAATACAGTCCAACACAATCAATCTATCAGTCTCAAAGAGATGGTCCTTGGATAAGAATTATGCCTGGCATTTACAAAGGCAGTGATATTACATTTCCAGCCATGCATATCGCTAATTTACAATATGAAAACAATTGGAACTTAGATGAGGATGTTACCAATTACTTATACAGGAAGTAATTATGACTGATAATCATAAACACCTGTAATCTGCAATCATTACACTAATTTGAATCGAGATACATTTTATGACTATAATTGGTTTCCGGGATGATCTCCATCATATGCTCATAAAAGCTTCATTAGTTATCAGATTAATCAACACCTGCTAAGGATAATTAAGCATCTTATGAATTAATTCAGATTCCAAAGCAAAGCCCCTAATAGATGAGTCCAACTTCATTTCACTGATCATCATTTCCCGTGTACAAGTGTCTACTTTAAATAACACTTTCATTAGGTAGCTCATAACACATGTTATTACTAAATCCTGGCTTGGAATAAATCACAGCGCCTCAATGGGAATTCCGTGGGGTGGATTTACAGCCTGGTCTGAGCAAAGCCTGGACCAAATAATTTAGGAAGACAAAGAGTTAATGTAAGCTGAGTGTAATTGACTCCTGGGCACTAGGCTGTTTGTATTGGAACAAGGTCCGATCTCTTTCATTCCTGAACAAAAGCTTTGTCAGTGATTGAAAGCGCTACTTAATTGACAGCTGTGGTTTAATTAGCTTTTCCTTCTTTCATGTGACTTCAGTGTCACTGACAGGGCCAGCATTCATTATCCATCCTTAATTGCCCTTAAACTGAGTGTTTTGATAAGGGGCATTTTGCAGCCAACCACGTTGCTGTGGGTCTAGAGTCACATGTTGGGCAGACTGGAAAAAGATGGCAGATTTCATTCCCTACAGGGCTGTTAGTGAGCCAGATGTGTTTTAAATGATAACTGTTATGGATCATGGATTATGGATCAAGACCCCCATAAAATATTTTAAGAAGATAGCCTAGACCCTAACTTTTTCTTATTTTCACATTCCACATTCAAGGTGACTGGCCAAACTTGATGTTAAGCAAAACACAATTTCTTTAAACTCTATAATTATATACCATACAAACAAAGGGAAGAGGAATATAGAATAACAAATATTGGAAATCTTAACTGAATAATACATACAATACCTATTACTAATTAAATGTTTCAATATAGTAACATCTTTGGCAAAAAGACAAATTCAGACACAGACTCTCACATGCAGTTCTCCAATCCAGGAGGAAAAAAACATCAAGAGAAGATTCAGAGTAGCAGCTGGGAGACATTCACTGAGGCTTCCAGTTCTTTTGCAACCCCAAAGGCTTCTGCTCAAAACTAATCTGAAAAATTGAAACTAAAAATAGAGCCCCTTGTCTGGAAGAGCTGGCCACACCCAGGCTGTTTCCATTGTTCCAACTTCTAAAAAAAACCCCAAAGCCTCACAAGTTGTTTGTTTTCTTAGAAAGAGCTCACCACCTCTACCTTATAACCTTTCTTCCAAATAAAAAGGACAAAATAACCTCTTCAAATGACAGCATCATCACATAACCCACAATTGGAGTGGTCACCATCGAGACTAGCTCCAAGGTATTCATTGAATTCAAACTCCACCAACTGTGGGCGGCACAGTGGCACCGTGGTTAGCACTGCTGCGTCACAGCGCCAGAGACCCGGGTTCAATTCCCGCCTTAGGCGACTGACTGTGTGGAGTTTGCACATTCTCCCCGTGTCTGCATGGGTTTCCTCCGGGCGCTCCAGTTTCCTTCCACACTCCAAAAATGTGCAGGTCAGGTGAATTGGCCATGCTAACTTGCCTGTAGTGTTAGGTGAAGGGGTAAATGTAGGGAAATGGGTCTGGGTGGGTTGCGCTTCGGCGGGTCGGTGTGGACTTGTTGGGCCAAAGGGCCTGTTTCCACACTGTAAGTAATCTACTCTACTGGAGTGGGATTTGAACCAGCAGATTACTGGTCCAGTTACATTACCAGTACACTACCATCTCTTCTAGAGTAGTGAGTGTGGTGCACTCAACTTTGAACCAACTCAGAGTAGACCAAAACTAGAACATAGGCTAATACTTATTTTGTGATCAAAATCCACACAATAGACAAATCATCTGCTTATTATTATATTGCGCTTTGTAGAAGTTTGCTATGTGCAGTTTGGCTATGTTTCCCACATTAAAATAATTATTGCACTTCATTGGCTGTAAGGTCTTGTCATCTGTAAAGGCACCGGATGAAAGTCTTTATCTTTCTTGCCCAGAACTGCATGAAACCATATACTAGATCACAGGGGTAGATTGATATATATGAACAATAGCTATTCAACTCAACCATTGTGAACATACTGTCTGCTACTATTGGGAAGGCATGTTGTACTGTAACAAGTGAAGTCCAATACATGAGATGTTAAATGAACTGGCTATCTGTTGATAAGGGTTGTGTATGTTCCATGGTAGCGATGAAACAGTCGCAAGGAGTCCTGACCAACAATAACCTTTAAACAAACACCATCGCAAATTAACTAATTGCTAATTCGTCGCAGTGTTATTTGTAATGTGCATCTAAATTGTGAGATTCCTACCACAGCTATTCCATCCAAAACTTGCCCTTAAGCAATAATTTTCATCATTTTTCAAAGAGTTTCATTTATTTTCATTGTGATTGTGGTGATATTGTTAAAGAGAGTAAGACAATTGTGTAAACCGCACAGCTGAAATCACTGAAGTGCTTTCTATGTTAATGCCAGGAACTGCTAATGTTAATCTTTCACACAGTGGGGTTCAGAAACTGACTTCAACAAGTTCCTCATGAGACTGTCACTGATCATTGCTTAAGTACAAGGGTTATAAGATCAACTGAAAGGTATTAAATCTGGCCATAATTTTGTTTGATTTGAATTTGAACAGGAAAATGTTTTTTAACAAAGAGAGAACTGATATTTATGTAAAACTTTATCACTCAGGACATCCCAAAGCACTTTGCAGACAATGAGTTTTATTGAAATGAGAAAGCAATAATTACATTTATATAATACCTTCCTAAATCTCAGGATATCCCAAAGTGGTTTACAGCAAGTTAGATTATTTTTAGTCTCCCGACAGTGTGGAAACAGGCCCTTCGGTCCAACCGACCCTCCGAACAGTAACCACCCAGACCCATTTCCCTCTGACTAATGCACCTAACACTACGGGCAATTTAACATGATCAATTCATCTGACCTGCACATCTTTGGACTGTGGGAGGAAACTGGAGTACCCGGAGGAAACCCACACAGTCACCTGAGGCTGGAATTGAACCTGGGACCCTGGTGCTGTGAGGCGGCAGTGCTAACCACTGAGCTACCGTGCCACCCTATGTTGTCCTTTTGAAGTGTGGCCTCAGATGTGATGTTGACTGAGGGATAAATATCATAGAATAGAATCTGTACAGTGTGAAAAGAGGCCATTTGGCCCATCAAGCCCGCATTGACTTCTGAAGAGTATCCTACCCAGACTCAGCCCTCTATCCCATAACCACACATTTTCCATGGCTAATCCACCTAGGCGAAAGCAAGGACTGTAGATGCTGGAGATCAGAGTCAAGAGTGCGGTGCTGGAAAAGCACAGCAGGTCAGACAGCATCCGAGGAGCAGGATGATCGATGTTTCAGGCCCTTCATCATGAATGAGGCTGGGACCCTTGGGGGTGGAGAGATAAATGGGAGGGGGCAGGGCTGGGGGAAGGTAACTGAGAGTGCAATAGATGGATGGAGGTGGGGGTAATGGTGATAAGTCAGAGAGGAGGGTGGAGTCAATAGGTGGGAAGGAAGGTGGACAGGGAGGTCAGGTTATGAGGGTGTGCTGAGCTGGAAGGTTGGAACTGGGACAATCCACCTAACCTGTTCATCCCTGGACACTATGAGGCAACTTAACTTGGCCAATCCACCTAACCTGCACATTTTTGGATTGTGAGAAACACATGCAGACATGGGGAGAATGTGTAAACTCCATGTTGATATTCATCCAAGGTTGGAAATGAATCCAGGTCCCTAGTGCTGTGAGTCAACAGTGCTAACCACTGAGCCACACTGAAACCGGGAGCAGTAGGGAGAAGTTTTCACAGAATCATGGAATTGTTAGGGAGCAGAAGAAAGCCATTCATTGGATCTTACCTGCATTAGCTCTGCAAACAAGTGCTACCTCATGCTGATCTCCTATCCTTCACCATATCCCAAATAATCATCCAATTCCCTCTTGAATGCCTCAGTTGTAAACATTGCAGACAGCGTAGATGATAGCACAAAATTACAAAAGGAATATTGTTCGACTAAGTGAATGGGCAAAGCTGTGGCAGATGGGAAAGAGTGACATTCTCGATTTTGGACTGAGAATGGAGAGATCGGGATACTTTCCAGATGGACTGAAGTTAAATACAGTGGATGTCCAAACAGACTTGTGGGTTCAGGTGCTTAGATCTTTAAAATGCCACAAACAGGTGCAGGAAATAATCAAGAAAGGTCATGGAATGCTGCCCTTTATATCGAGAGTACTGGAGTATAAGAATGCAGAAGTTATGCTCCAGCTATACAAAGGTAAAAACAAGGACTGCAGATGCTGGAAACCAGAGTTTACATCAGAGTTGTGCTGGGAAAGCACAGCAGGTCAGGCAGCATCCGAGGAGCAGGAAAATCGATGTTTCGGGCAAAAGCCCTTCATCAGGAATAGAGGCAAGGTGCCTGCAGCTATACAAAGCCCTAGTTAGACCACACTTGGAGTACTGAAAGCAGATCAGAACATCACACCTTGGAAGGATAGATTGGCCCTGGAGGGAGTACAATGTAGACTTGCAAGAATGATACCTGGACCTCAGGGGTTAAGTTATGAGGAGAGATTATACAAATTAAGCCAGTTTTCTCCAGAATTTAGAAGATTAAGGAGTGAACTGATCGAAGTCTTCAAGACTTTAATAGGAAAAGACAGGATAGATAAGCAGAAACTAATTCCACTGGTTGCAGATTTTCGAACTAGAGGCATGCTCTGTGAATTAGGGCCAGACCGTTCAGGAGAGATGTTAGGAAGCACTTCTACACACACAGGGTGGGAGAGGTTTGGAACTCTCTTCCACAAATGGCAGTGGATGCTGGATCAGTCATTAATTTTAAAACAGAGGTAAATTTTTGTTAACCAAAGATATTAAGAGACATGGGCCAAAGACAGATACATACAGTTAGGCCACACATCAGCCATGATCTCATTGAATGATAGAACAGGCTGGAGGGGCTGAATGGCTTACTCCTGTTCCTACGTTTAAATGTTAATTGAACCGGCCTCTACCGTATTTCCAGGCATTGCATTCAATACCTTAACTACTCACTATCTGAAAGGTTTCTGTTCTTATGATAGGTTCCCTGACCCTAAACCTAACTGTAACCCCAGTACAACCTTTTATATCCACCCATGATGTCAAACATGCCTTCATTGCTCAGTCCTTTGAGTATAGGAGTTGGGACATTATGCTGAGGCTGTACAGGACATTGGTGAGGCTTCTTCTGGAATACTGTCTCCTGTTCTGGTCGCCCTGTTATAGAAAGGATATTATCAAGCTGGAGAGGGCTCAGAAGAGATTTACCAGGATGTTGCCAGTCTGGAAGGTTTGAGTTATAAAGAAAGGCTGGATAGACTGGGACTTTTTTCACTGGAGTGTAGGAGGTTGAGATGTGACCTGAGAGAAGTTTATAAAATAAAGACAGGTTTGGATAGTGCTGATGGTAGTTGTCTTTCCCCCAAGATGGGGAATTTCAAGACTAGGGGGCACATTTTTAAGGTGAGAGGAGAGAGATTTGTAAAAGAAATAAGAGATAAAGTTTTTACACAGAAGGTGGTTCGTCTGTGGAATGAACTTCCTGGATGTGGGTACAGTTACAACATTTAAAAGGCTTTTGGATAAGTACACGAATAGGAAAGGTTTGGAGGGATATGGGCCAGGAGCAGGCAATGTATTCCGTGGAATACATTTATGCTTCTTGTTGCCACAGAGGGCGATCTCTTCCACCCTGGTAATGCTCTCCAATAGCCTCCCCCATCAGGCAGGAGATACAGATGCTAGAACACACACACCAGCAGGCTAAAGAACAGCATCTTCCCGGCCAATATTAGGCTGTTGAATAGACTCTCTAACTTCAAATAATGTTGATCTTGCTTTGCACACCTCTTGTGCTGCTGTAACCCTTTTTGCCTCACTCTGTCTTAGCACCCTATGATCTGTATGCCCTTGTTTGCTACGATCTGCCTGTACTGCTCGCAGAGCAAAACTTTTCACTGTACTTAGATACATGTGACAACAATAAGTGAAATGAAATTAAATCAAATCAAAATCAAAATCATCTGATGAAGGTAAACATTCCATGTGCTTTCTTTACTACCTTATCTACTTGTGGGCCGGGAGGGGCGGGGAGCTGAGAGATAAATGGGAGGGGTTGGGGGGGAGGGCTGAGAGATAAATGTGAAGGCAGCCTCCTCCCAGCCCCAGCCCCCTCCCATTTATCTCTCAGCTCCCCCCCCCCAGGCCCACAAGCTTCAATCCTGATGAAGGGCTTATGCCTGAAATGTTGTTTCTCCTGCTCCTCGGATGCTGCCTGACCTGCTGTGCTTTTCCAGCACCACATGCTTGACTCTGATCTCCAGCATCTGCAGTCCTCACTTTCTCCTACCTTCAGGGACCAATGGGGTATACTCTCCAAGGTCTCTCACTTCCTGTACTCCTCTCAACATTCCCCGGTCCCCCCCATTTATTGCCTTTTCTTTGCTTTCTTTCTTTCACTCCAAATGCATAACCTTGCATTTCTCTGGATTGAATTCCATTTGCAACTTTTTCACCCACTCGACCAAACATTAATATCGTCTTGCAGATGATAGCCATCCTCTCCATGGCCTGCCAATTATTGTCTCACCTGCAAATTTTCCAATTATGCCTCTCACATTTAAATCCAAATCACTAATGCAGCAAAATTTGTGTTAACTTGCACCTTATGAACCAGCAACTGGCAAAAATTATATACCTGCAATCTATCATATGTTACTGATGTTTACAGTGTGATTCCATCCAATTATTATAGTTTATTAATTAATTTGCCTCAATGTAAATGTACTTGTTGCTCAATCAAATGGCCATGTGAAATATCAACAGTCGATTCAAACTCGAGTCAATTTCTTCTCAAATACCACAATCTACCATGATGTCCGAGTATTTAGTTGAGGGTGTGAGGGAGACCAACGCTCTGCCAGCGAGTTTTATTCAAGGCAAAGTTGTGTTATTATTTAAGTGATTAGATTAGATTAGATTACTTACAGTGTGGAAACAGGCCCTTCGGCCCGCCGAAGCGCAACCCACCCATACCCCTACATCTACCCCTTACCTAACACTACGGGCAATTCAGCATAGCCAATTCATCTGACTTGCACATCTTTGGACTGTGGGAGGAAACCGGAGCAGACACGGGGAGAATGTGCAAACTCCACACAGTCAGTCGCCTGAGGCGGGAATTGAACCCGGGACTCTAGCGCTGTGAGGCAGCAATGCTAACCACTGTGCCACCATGCCGCCCAAGTTGTAAATGTTGTAAATAAAATATAACAGTGTTGTGTACATCTGCTGCATCACGTTTCTACTTCTTAGTGTGTGATTCTACATTGATAACGTGAGCCTCTTGGTCCCATAGGTGTTTGTTAATAAAAAGTTTGTTGTATGTGCAACAAGCAGAAAGGAGCCAGTTATGAATTCTGTGAAATGCCAAGAAAATAGTTCACCTTTCGCAAAAACCATCTGTACACTATTGTTTCCTATCACTGTGCCAATTTTGGACCCAGTGAAGCATACTCCCCTGTAGCCCAGGGGCTTTCTGACCAGTCTACCACGTGGAACTTTGTCAAGTACCAAATAGTATGCAGACAACATCCAATGCTCTACTCACATCCATCCTCCTTGTTAATTCCTCAAGAAAATAATGACGTTATAAGATAAAACTTTCCCATAATACGGTCATGCTGACTAGCCCAATCAGGGACGAGAGCCCGAGACCTGGCAGTACCACCCTTAATCTTTACACTGACAAGTCTACACTGTACCTATAGAATCTGACGTCTCATTGATTTTCCTTCAAGTGCTTTCACCAATCCACAAGCACCAAGCCACCTCTGCACTTTGTAAAATACACATTGGTCCCCAATTAGAACTAACTTAGATAGAGGGACAGGTAGCATTGAGGAGGTGGGAGGCTGCAGAAAGATTTGGACAAGTTAGGAGAGTGAGCAAAGAAGTGGCAGATGGAGAACAAAATGTGGGAAAGTGTGAGGTCATGCACTTTGGTAGAACGAATAGAGGCATGGACTATTTTCTAAATGGGGAGAAAACTCAGAAGTCTGAAGTGCAAAGAGACTTGAGAGTTCTAGTCCAGGATTCTCTTAGGGTAAACTTGCAGGTTGAGTCAGTAGTTAGAAAGGCAAATGCAACAATGGTATTTATTTTGAGAGGATTTGAATATAAAAGCAGGGATGTGCTACTGAGGCTCTGTAAGGCTCTGGTCAGGCCACATTTAGAGTATGGAGTGTGGTTTTGGGCCCCATATCTCAGGAAGGATGTACTGGCCCTACAGCGTGTTCAGAGGAGGTTCACAAGAATGGTCCCAGGAATGAACAGCTTAACATATGAGGAATGTTTGAGGACTCTGGGTCTATACTCAATGGAGTTAGAAGGATGTGGGGACATCTAATTGAAACTTACAGAATGGACTGTTCAGAGTGGATGTTGGGAAGATGTTTCCATTGGTAGGAGAGATTAGGACCCGAGGGTGCAGACTTTGAGTAAAGGGCAGGCCTTTTGGAACAGAGATAAGGAGAAACTTCTTCAGAGAGTGGGGAATCTATGGAATTCATTGTCACAGAAGGCTATGGAGGTCGGGTCATTGAGTATATTTAAGTCAGGGATAGATAGGTTCTTAATTGTCAACAGGATGAAGAATTACAGGGAGAAAGTGGGAGGATCAGGTTGAGAAACCTATCAGCCATGGTGGAGCAGACTTGATTGGCTGAATGGCCTAAGTTCTACTCCTATGTCTAATGGTCTTATACTCTTTCTATCTCAATTTTATTTTTTGTATTTCTGTGGAATGGTGCAGTTGTGTCCTGGAAGAAAATAAAATGACAGCATTATATAGATCTCACCTGCGTATACAGAAAACTGACAAACACTGACCAAATACTCAACTACACCAGCAACCATCCCAACACACACAAACAAAGATGTATCAGAACACTATTCCAATGAGCCACCACACACTGCAGCACAGACGAACTTCAGAAAACAGAGGAGAAACACCGTATATATACAACGTGTTCAAGAAGAATGGATACTCAAAAAATACAGTCTGCAGATTCCTCAGGAACAAACCATGACAAGCAGACCAAACACAGCCAGAAACCCTAACCACCTTACCATATATCAAAGAAGTTTCAGAAATGACAGCCAGACTACTAAGACCCCTCGGAATCCTAGTAGCACACAAACCCACCAACACACTCAAACAAAAACTAACAAACTTAAAAGACCCAGTACAACCCATGGACAAAACCAACGTCATCTACAAAATTCCATGCAAGGACTGCCACAAACATTACGTAGGACAAACAGGAAGAAAGTTAGCCACCAGGATACACGAACACCAGCTAGCCACAAACTGACACGACCCTCTCTCCCTCGTAGCCCTACAGACGGATAAAAAAAAAATACCATTTCTACTGGGACAACACATCTATCCTGGGACAGGCTAAGCAAAGACATGCCAGAGAATTCCTAGAGGCCTGGCACTCCAACCACGATGCCATTTACAAACACATAGATCTAGATACCATCTATCAACCCCTCAGAAAACAAACAGGAAATGACATCACCACAAAACCCCAGGAACCCCATCCAGGACAAAGATATAAATAGAAAGCAGGAGACAACAGCTTCGCTTCACTTGGAGGTCGCCACTGATGATGTTACCTAACCAGGTAATGAAACGTCTGGATATCAAACCAGCGTGCAAACCTACACCCTAAACCTTCCAGCTCAGCGAGCAAACCTACACCCTAAATCTCACAAATAGCAACATATAACATCATTCCTTGGTTGATAAGGCTGGATTGGAGGTAGTTTAGAGGATGTTTAGTATCTGAAGTGACTGGGTAATCTTAAAATAAAAACTGAGACAAGCTGGGCTTCTTTCCACTGAGTTTAGAAGATGGAAGGCTGACTGGAATGATGTGTTTAAGAACATAAATGGTCTTGACAAAATAGATGTGGAAATGATGTTTCCTGTTGTGAATAAATCTAAGATGAGATGGTCCTGTGTTAAAATTAGAGGTCACCCTGTCAGGATAGAAAAGAGAAGAAATTATTTCTATGTCAGAGAGTTGTGTGACTGTGGAACTCTCTGATTGTGAAAGTACTGGAGGCAGAGTCACTGAATAGTTTTAAGGTGGAGATGGATATTTGTTGCTGGACAAGGAAATGAAAGATTATCAGGAATAGGTGGAACTCCAAAAACACAAATGCTCCTTTTGTGGAGCAGAGCAGACCAGGGGTTCGAGTAGACCACTTCGATTCCATTTCATGGTCAGTCATAGCAAACCATTCTGTTCAGCTCACACCCTGAGATTCCTCAGTCTCTCCTGAACAAACAGAAACAAGCAGAGATAGCTGCCAGAGGAAGTGGTGGAGGCTGGTACAATTGCAGCATTTAAAAGACATTTGGATGGGTATATGAATAGGAAGAGTTTGGAGGGATATGGGCTGGGAGCTGGCAGGTGGGACTAGATTGGGTTGGGATATCTGGTCGGCATGGACAGGTTGGACTGAAGGGTCTGTTTCCATGCTGTACATCTCTATGACTCTATCTATGACTCTATAGTGGATGGTGTGTGTCTGTGGGATAGGACTTCAAAACCTGAGTGATTTAGAGATGAGAATGGAATCAGTTGAGTCAGGCTAACTGCAGGAAGATAATACTTTGTCACAACAAAGAATAAATATCCTTGAGTTCTGATGAAGATTCCTATTTGAGTCTTCAAGAAAAAAATGGTTCGGTGTTTCAGATATTGAGTATCCTTGCATATTCCATTTTCATTTCCAATTTCCACCATTCAGGTGTTTATTTTACATCTTTAGCAGCCTAATGTAAACATCTTTCTGGCAAGGTTCTGTTAAGTGTAAATTGTTTAGCTTTCACAGTCAGCACCAATGTCCTTAGTTCAGTTACACACAGACCTAGCTACACGCAGTATTTCCATCTGTTCTGACCTCTCACACATAAACAAGATTGCTCTGTTTATGATAAGTCCACCAAGCTAAACACAAATCTACAGCCAGTTCATAAATGCTCAGTAATACTGTATAACATGCTGTTAATTTGTAATAAACTAGAGGTTATTAAAGATTTTCAAGCATCTGCCATGCTCAGTTGCTTATCTCTTCATCCTGAGCAGGGTCTAATTCTCATTACACTTTATTATTCTGTAAACTGGAAAGTACCATCAATCAGAGAACTCGGCTCACTGTAGTACCTGTTCCTAAATCATTGCACAGTCTCTTCATTTTACTTTGCCAATGCATTATGGTAAATGATTCCTTAACCTGTTACAGACTCTGATTGAAACCAGTTATAGATTGCCTGCATGTGCCGTGATATATGGCCAGCAGTGAGTTACAAGTTTGTAATTCAATCGAGCACTTCTGATGAGATCATAAACCAATGACAGCGCAGCTAGAATGTTGCATACAACAGAATAACAGGGATAAATTACAGCTTGCAACTAGTTGCCAGCTATTTATCATTGTGTGTAATAGAAATTGAATGGCTGATTTTAGAAAACATAGCCTGATTTTTTTTTCCTGATTGTTATGCAGCAGGCAAACTGAATATTTTTAGAATGCAGAGATGTGTGACATAGGCAAAAGGTAATAAGCAGTCACTGATGTGAGTCCTGTTTCTTTGCAGCAAGTAAAAATATTATTAAAATTTATATCAAATATAGAGATGCCAGAATCCCAATGTGAAAACTGGGATTGACTTCAGCTTGTTTTCTTCTGTCTAGTTTTTAATATATTTATCAGCCCATAGGTCTGAAAAACTGCTTGCATAAGGGAACTGATTAATATCTGCTGAGACACCATTAGCTCAGGGTGCAATGCATTATTGTCAATTCAACTGTGCACTTTAATTCAGGTCTTACATTTAACCGAGCTCAATACTGCAATAAGAAAAATTCTGTTTATTCTCCCAGAAAGTCACATTCTGCTAAAGTGAAGTCATTGTCAAAAAGTGCCAAAAGCAGGTTTAAAAAACAACTGTGGCTCAAACTAATTGTATCCATTTTAGAACTGATTTAAACATGTTGCGGACCAGTTTGTGAAGTGGCACAGGTTCATTTACAGGCCAGTCACATAACACAGTGTGTGCTGATACGAAGCTGCTGTGGGTCATTTTTATTGGTGTATTTTTATATTACATCTCTGTGAAGCGTTTTGGAACATGTTTTCCGTGTTAAAGACGCTATATAAATGAAGATTGCCATTATAATTGGGTGTGAAGTTTCCTAAACTGATTTAGTTCTGAGTGTTGGACTGCCTTGAGCAGATAGTCACGCAGGATAAATGCAATCAGTCCGAAGTAATGTTTATAGAGTTTGCAGGCCTGTTAAAATGAAATTGAAAAATCCGTCTCATGTTAGCAGAAAAGTGACTCTGATAATGTTAAATTTTTATGAGCTTTTGAATGTCAGTACAGTAAGTGGAGATCAACACTCCTATGTAATCGCAGCTTTTTTTTGGACTGGTAATTGAGAATGTTAACCCAGTATCACTGCTAACGGTGGTATAACTCTGCCCTTCAAACAATATTCTGGGATAATATCTTCGAAATGTTTGGCCCAAGCTCTCGCTGGTTATTTTGTGTAGGTCAGAGTTGCCTGCAGCTCTGCACAAATAGAGGAGAGCGATTTCAGCCAAACACATTGTGTGGAACTTGATTTACCCGGGTGTCTGCTCCTGACTGCCTTCAGTCAAAAACATTAAGATTACACCCCAAATTACAGAGATGGGGGTGGGGGGTTGGAAACTTTCCAGCCTCTGAACCACATAGGCATTTAGTGACAAATTTGGTAAAATAGGGTGAGATTGTGGCAGTGAGGAGATTCTCAACTTTGAGAGGAAAATGTTCGACTCTCCAACTCAGTGGGGAGTGACAAGGTGAGAATCTCGTGCGTGAGACCCATTTGCAGGTATTAACACTTTGTTATTACCCAATGTCGCCTCACTGACACGCAGTTTCTCATTCTCCTGCCCCCACAATAGAATCGAGATCCAACCATTCCCAACGTGAAAGTCAAACTCTTAATCTGGTAACAAAAACAGAAGTTGCTGGAAAAGCTTAGCTGGTCTGTGAAGAAAAATCAGAGTTGACGTTTTGGGGCTGGTGACCCATCCTCAGAACTGAAAAAGGGATTACTTCCATGGTAACCTAGCAACTGCAATTCTGAAGAAGAGTCACTGGACTCAAAACATTAACTCTGTTTCTGTCTTCACAGATGCTGCCAGACTTGCTGAGTCTTTTTTTAGATGAGATTACTTACAGTGTGGAAACAGGGCCTTTGGCCCAACAAATTCACACCGATCCTCCGAAGACCAACCCCTAACCTAACACTGCGGGCAATTTAGCATGGCCAATTCACCTAACCAGCATATTTTTGGACTGTGGGAGGAAACTGGAGCACCCGGAGGAAACCCACGCAGACACAGGGAGAATGTGCAAACTCCACACAGACAGTTGCCTGAGGCAGGTATTGAACTTAGGTCTCTGGTGCTGTGAGGCAACAGTGCTGACCATTGTGCCACCATACCACTGGAGTTTCTCCAGCAATTTCTGGTTTTGGTTAACTCCAGTTCACTGCTTGCTCCTCCAGCCCTCCATCTTGAACAGTAGTCACCAACAGCTCAGGGCACAGTCTGTTGAATGAAAACATTCAAAGTTTCTTAACTACTTTCTGGTGTAGATAATCCAAGCTCCACACAGTAAGTCACCTGAGGGTGGTATTGAACCCAGGTCCTTGGCGTTGTGAGGCTGCAGTGCTAACCACTGAGCCACAGTACCAAACTAAATGGCCTCATCTCAATCCTAAATGGCCTACCATTTATCCTTAAACTATGACCCCTGGTTTTGGACTCCCCAGTTAAAAGGAACATCCTTCCTGCATTTACCTGGTCTAGTCCTGTTGGAATTTTACAGGTTCCTACAAGATCATCCTTTGTTCTCCAGGGAATATCATCCTAGCTGATTCAGTCCCTCTTTATATGTCAGTCTTGCCATCTCAGAATCAAAATGGTGAGGAGCCCTGAGGTGCATCCTGGTCGATCCCAACAGTTGGGAATCCTGTTCCAGTTTTCAAATAGTTCTGGCAATAATGTTACGATAAAGTTGTGGTACTACACAGTACAGTGCTGAAATGCAGAGCTGTACTGTAAGTGAGTTGGAAATCTGCCATGAGGCTGTGGGCAAGGCTGGTATGTCCAAGGCCAGGTTAGGTGGGTTAGCATGGCAAATACAAGGTTATAGGGTTGGGGGGGTGACTGATTGGGATGCCTTTTGGAGAGTCAGTGTGGATGTAATGTTCTGAATGGTCTCTTTCCACTCTGTAGCGATTATATGAGGAGAAATGTCTACACCCAGTGAATGGTGAGCCTGTGGGATTCCCTACACCAGAAAGTAGTTGAGGTCAAAACTTCGAATGTTTTCACGAAGGAGTTAGTTATGGTCCTTAGGGGCTGAAAGGAACAGAGGGTATGGGAGAAAGCGGGAACATTTGAATGATCAGCCATGGTCATAATGACTGGAGGAGCAGGCTCAAAGGGCTGAATGGCCTACTCCAGCTCCTGTCTTCTATCCAGTCAGACCTCAGTCAGGCGTCTGGTCACTCATCTGCCAGGGCTGTCTGTACACGTCAGTCAAGGCCAGGGGCCACAGTCAGTGCCGGTGCTCAACTCAGTGAAAGGTAAGGAGGGTTATCACGGGCTAATACTGTCACATGGAAGTTGGGGAAATCGATCCTGGCAATTGGAAGCAGTATGTTTGGAAGTGGGAGGAACAATAATGCTAAAGGTGTGGCAAAGCTCAACATCTAAGTGGGAAGAGGGGTGGTGGATTATGGTAGTGCGTTGGAGTACAGGCCTTGCTATGAGAGCGAGGTCACTGATGGACAGAACCAGCCTGGCTATGCCAGTGGGACAGTGCAGTGTAATGACTGGTGTGACTAAGCTGCGGGTTACAATGGGCTCTGGGGAAGATTGGCACTCCGTTAGTCAGGGTTCAATAACAGAATGAGGCTAAAGACACGTACCCCATATAGCTTGGTTCTGAAGTAACAATATATTTACAAATGTACACATGCATTTGCAATGAAGTGCATTCAGTTCAGTTCAGTTTTCCTGCCACTAGGTACATGAAGAAGGAGAATTCATGACTCAGCTCTTAACCAAATATACGGCTGGACTTTAACAATCACGGTGTGACAGAAACCTTAGACCTCCCAGCAGAAGCGATACTTCTACGTTGCTAAGGATGCGAGCTTTGGAGAACAGCATTGTAAACCTCACTAGGGCTCATAGGGAGCAAGAGAAACTTTCCACAAAAACTCACCAAAATTTATTCTTGGCTGATTTGCGGTAAAATTCTGCCCATTATAGTTAGACCGGATGGTCAGTACCTCTCCAGAAACCATCGCAAAGAACAACCCGGTATAGCACCATCCCATTCAGACAACCGTTGGCCATAACGGGGCAAGGAGCAAACCTCCAAATATTTACCTCTTTATCCAAGGGGTGCAAAGGAGCAGCATTGAAAAGGCAATCAGTCCATTTGAGAACAATGACTAGGCAATGATTTAATCTATACCAATGTTTCACTAAGGGTCTAGGTTAGAGAGGTGCTGGAAAAGCACAGCAGATCAGGCAGCATCCGAGGAGCAGGAAAATCAGCATTTCGGGCAAAAGTCCTTCATCACCTATGAAGGGCTTCATCCTGATGAAGGGCTTTTGCCCAAAATGTCGATTTTCCTGCTCCTCAAATGCCTGACCTGCTGTGCTTTTCCAGCACCACTTTAACCTAGGATAGAAGCAAATTACTGCAGATGCTGGAATCTGAATCTAAAAGAGAAAATGCTGGAAAATCTCAGCAGGTCTGGCAGCATCAGTAAGGAGAGAAAAGAGCTGATGTTTTGAGTCCAACTGACTCTTTGTCAAAGCTTAATCTGGACTCTGGTTTCCAGCATCTGCAGTCCTCACTTTTGCCCAATGACTCAGCAAGTCAACTTAGCTGCTATAATTCTCACCAACCCACTGAAGTGCATTGAGAACAATTCCCACATGACAGAGCCCAAAAATCTGTACTTCTGAGAGGGAACACTTACCTAACTGGCATGATCCTCTCATGGGACGTGAACATGGCTGGCATACAGCATTTATAACTAACCCTCACACAACTGCACAGTTTGCTGGGCCATGTCAGAGGGCAGCTAAGAGGAAGCCACTTTGTTATGGACTCATGGGAGGGGGTGGTTGTAGAATGTAAACACTATGCTATGACTCTCGCATAGCGTGGTCCACTTCGAGGCAGGCACCTGCCAACTTTGCCTCTCTCCCACATTATTATTCATTCCCCTTGCCCTCCCAGCCAATCAGTGTACTCTGTAACCAAATATTTCATTCCCTAAGTGTTGATGTGTTGCATTCCCTCATTATAATTTAAAGACAAATGGTATTATCCCACCCATTGATGTGTCTGATATGCGGACACTCTGAGGTTACTTTGACCCCAAGGTAAAACTGGATCTTGAATGGGTGCAGTGCTCAGATAAGGCAGTTGGAAGTGTTGGTTTCAGCACACAATTTTGAGCTGAATTGTTGATTGCAATGACTTGAACCAGCTTGGAAGGGCTACACTGACGCTTGCAGATTAAATACTCAATTACCAATGTGAGGGCCAGGATGTATGTGCACATCTCTTGCATTGACTTGCGTTGAAGGCATGGAATGCTGCAGTTGCTGGGCAGCAACGCAATGCAAGCTGGTTCTACTGGTTCACCCTCTTGAGTCTCCATGCTCTCTTGGGTCTGCAGCAGATTGTGCTGTTCTGACTGATCTCATGGCCTGTAGCCGTTCCTCAACAAAAGCCTTCGGAACATACCCAGCTCCAAGAACCTCCTTTCCCTTGGAGTTTCCAGGGGGCTTGACAACATGGTCGAGGTCACGTTCCTCCTCACACAGTTAGAGGCAATACCATCAAATGTTTGTTCCACTCTTCTTCTCCTTGACTTAAACATACCAATCTTATACAGACCTTAAAAACTGCTGGAGATCAGAAAACGAGAACAGAAGTTGCTAGGAAAGCTCAACGGGTCTGACAGCATCAGTGGAGAGGAATCAGAGTTAACATTTCAGTCGCCCTTCCTCACAGTGAGAGTCTGGAGGCAGTACATTCCTGTGAAGGGCAAGACTGTGGTGTAGGGAATGCAGCACGACAAGAGAAATTGACAGTCTGGTTAAGAATAAGAAGGATGCGCTGGCAGATATAAACAGCTGGGATTCGAGTGAATCCCTCAAGGCATATAAGGGCAGTAGGAGTCTATCCAAGAGGGTATCAGGAAGGCAAAAAGGGGACATGAAATACCTTTGGTAAGTAGGGCTAAGGAGAATCCAAGCAGATTCTACAAATACTTTAAGGATAAAAGAGTAAGTAGGGAGAGAATACAGCCTCTTAAAGATCAAGAAGGCTGTCTGCTCGTGGAACCACAGGAGATGGGTGAGACACTAAACGAGTATTTCACATCAGTGTTTACTGTGGAGAATGATATGGAAGCTAGAGAACTTAGAGAAATATTAACGGTGACATCTTGAAAAGTGTTGACTTAACAGAGGAGGTGGTACTGGACATCTTAAAATGTATAAAGATGGGTAACTCCTGGGGATCACAGAACTTTGCAGGAAACCAGGGAAGTGATTGGTGGGCCTTTATTGAAATATTTGTACCATCAACAGCCAGGGCTAAGGCATTGGAAGACTGGAGGGTGGTTAATGTGGTGCCATTATTTAAGAAAGGTGGTAAGGAAAAGTCAGGGAATGATAGACCAGTGAGCTTTACATCAGTGGTGAAAGAACAGCACCTCATTTTCCACTTGAGAACTCTACAACCTTCTAGTTTCAATATCAAATTCAACAATTTTAGGGCTTGAAGCACTTTCTCCCATGTCCTTACCTCAATCCCCACACATCAGGCCTTGTTATCACATGGGCTGCTATTACACACATTCCATTGTTAGCCACTAACAGTCCCCATTCACAGCTAAACATTCTCCCTGGCTGATCATTGTCCACTTTTTTATCTGTCCAACTATTCTCTTCTCTATCTCTGTCTCTCTCTCTCTCTATCTAGAATCGATCTCCAGCTAATTGTTTACTCCGTACCCCCTCCCCCCACCCTATCACCTGCATAAAAAACAAAGTTTTTCAATCTTCCATCAGCTTTTGAGGAAGGGTCATTGGACAGAAGCGTTAACTCCAATTTCTCTACACAAATGCTGCTGAGCTTTTCCAGCAATTTCTGTATTTTTTTTATTTCTGATGTCCGGCATCTGCAGTTGTTTCAGTTTTTAAGGTTAAACGTTGAGATTTAATAAGAGAAGAATTAGTCTTCCAAAGCCAAAAGGAATAGAAATGGAAACAAGAAAAGGAATGTCTTAGAGCCGACTTCTTGCCCATAGATTCATGGAGCAGATAAGAGGCCCTTCAGCCCACTGACCTATCTACACTATTCCCACTTTCCAGCACTAGACCCATAACCTTAAATATTATGGCATTTCACATCGACATATTTTAAGGTTGTGAGGCTTCCGGCCTCAACTGGACACCCAGGCAGTGCATCCAAAGTAAAAGATTTTTTCAAATCCCCTCTAACCCTTTTGCCCTTCACCTTAAAATGATGCTCTTTCATCATTCACTCTGCTGCTGTCTGCAAGATATATAAGAAAGAGAAAACTCAAAACTGAAAGAAGAGGAAACAAAATGGACACTTAGCTTACGACCCGTAATAATTTCCCAAAACAATCTCCGGTCTAACAATTAACCTCTGTTCCACTCAGTGCATGCTTCAGAAACAACAACTCATTTATCAATTTCATGTCAGCAGCCTTCAGGATTCAACACTGAGTTCAGCAATTTCAAACTGTATCCTCGCTGCAGAACCAGTTTGTTGTGGGAACTCATCATAATGTCTCTGGAGTTGACGAAGATTTCTGCTCATCCAGTACATCGGGCAAGCAATCTGTCAGTTTATTGCAAGCACCTGCAGAAACAAGCTGATATGCTGACTGGGCAAAAGTGAGAATTGCAGATGCTGGAGATTCGAGTCAAGATTAGAGTGGTGCTGGAAACGCACGGCAGGTCAGGCAGCATCCAAGGAGCAGGAAAATGGCATTTCGGACAAAAGCCATTCCTGATGCCCGAAACATCAATTTTCCTGCTCCTCAGATGCTGCTTGACCTGCTGTGTTTTTCCAGCACCACTGTAATCCTTCAATACTGATAGATTGAGTCAAACAATATATCCCTTTGATTGCTCATAATAGGCACTGCACAACCAGCCCATGCATCCAAAACACAATAACAAATAATCTACTGTTAGCTGAGATTCTGCAATTGGGTAACACCTGTTGATCAATCCCAAGTGATCTATCCTCAATAGCTAATTCAGAAATAATTTTGAGATAATCGTTCAGGTTCATAATTTGGCTCCTTTATATTTGCAGAGCCAGCACATATTCAAATGCAGGGAACCGTTCTCTGCACACAAAAATAATATGTAAAATTGTGCAGGAGCTTGAGTAGTCTATAGCTCTCTGCTACTTCCACCTTGGTATTATTGACTAGGCCAGACCCCTCAAAACTGTTATAAGCAGGTAGCCCAGACCATAACTTTGCTATTTGTTTTAGCTAGGTGTATAATGGATATTCCTGGAGTAGATAGCTGATTCAACTGCCAAGTATTAAACAAACAAAATTTATTTACAAAATTATGGAATGAAACACAAAGTACAAAAAACCGAGTACCAGATAACTTTTCCTACTTAATGATGCTGTTCCAAAAATACTTGCAACAGCCCCAACACACACATCTCTTAGCACAAACAGTAAAAATGAAAGAAATACTAGACCTTACATGCTTGAAGTTAGAGAGAGAGGTCAGCACCCTGTTTCACACATCCCCTGCTGTAACTAAACTGAATCAAAAAACTCTCATCGAAATGAAGGCTAGCTATGCAGTTAGCTGGCCATTTCCTTTTAAAAGACATGAAAGCTTTTGGCCTGAATCACTATCTATTAGGGGTAAACAAAGGGCCTCAATAAAACTTTCAAACCCAGCTTAGTTGGAGTCTGGTCACTTACCCCCCTCCCCCACCTTGGATAAAAACTCAAAAGCATAGTAACCTTGTAAAAAGAACCAGTATTGTGACAATGGTAACACTTCAGCCAATCAGGGTCAACTTTCCAATCTTACTCTTCTACAGTATAAGTTGCTGTAATCATTTGAAATTTGGCATTCTTGCATTTGTCCTGATGCATGTAAAATTAAACTCTATGTTCGAAAACCAGATGACAATAGAAGCTTAGTTTCGCTAGTCACAACTGGATAGTTAAAAATGGAATGGGGCAATTCAGTGCCACCCAACTGAATAGCTTATTGAAGTCAATGGATAAGTCAATGCACTTTCTCATTGCTAATTGGCTGTGTGAGCGCTATTCTGTCTTTCCAAATGTTAGCTGTTTCTAAACACACGAAATGATTCAACTCACAACTGGCCTCCTTGCAGTATGTTGCATTAAAATTTTTTTCACTGAGTAAATGCTGTACTCATTTGGTATAACTTCCAAAAGAGCTGCTGTAGGTATCTATTTATAGGGTTCATTCATGAACTGGAACAAAGTCCATATTTATAGAACAGCGCTGTCTCAAATTGCATTCTAATTATACTTTAATCTCTAAACACAACCTTTGTAATCCTTTTGTTATTCTTTGTCATTAAACTGGGCCTTCTCACAACCAATGCTTCAAAATGAAAACAGTTGAAGAGTCATTAGCAGGAGCTGAATGGAGTTGGGTTTAACTCTTTCTACTCACTCAAGCTCAGATTTCACTTTGCATCTTCATAACCAAATTCAGAAATGTGCTTCCAACTGGGATACACTGCATCTTTTCAATGCACTTATGCTTCAACATAATCTGAGGCAAGTTGTTTGAAGGCAACAGCAACATTAAATGGCAGGTCGGCAATTAAAGAAAATGTTTATTTTATTTCCATTCTTGTCTCCAGTAATTCTAGCTGTAATGCTTTGTCCTAAAGACTTGTTTGTCTAAATGCCAGACTTCTGTGTTTAACAAAGATCCTAAATGACTCATTCAAAATGAGCTGAAACACTTCAGATAAACTTCACCGGATCATTAGATCATCATTTCTGTTTCCTCTTCCTCCTCGGCTTTACAAGATTCTGTATGTCCGTAAGTAATCTTTGCATGGACTATGGGAGCACCCTCAGCATATGCCTTGTAGATGCAGGAATCTAAGGTTAGCTAAGGATAGACAGGCAAGAAGGAATAACCAGTAAAGCCCATAAGTGACTGATGATGGTTTAACGCATCTTGCGAATCACAGAATGGAGCCCCAGTACGTTTAATCCCAAAGTAAAAACAATGACTGCAGATGCTGAAAGTCAAATACTGGATTAGTGGTGCTGGAAGAGCACAGCAGTTCAGGCAGCATCCAACGAGCAGCGAAATCAACGTTTCGGGCAAAAGCCAAGTCATGCCGTTTTATTTTACTATTTTATTTTCCACTGGGAATAAACTCAGCCTTGTTAGTGATATCCATTTCACAGGAACACAGTTTCTATAAGCTCATTGTCCCCTGCTCCAAAAATCCAACATGGCCTGGATCCACACGGTCAATAAAGATCCCCAAAAATCGACTGTTTGACTGCGGCTCACCACATTCCACAGTTTCTAATGAAGTGAAAATTAAAATAGAAACACTCAACACATCAGGCAGTAAATATACAGAGAGAAACAGAGTTAACGTTTCAGGCCAATAACCTTTCATCAGAACTGAAATGTACACTCTATTTCTTTCAGATGGAGGGAATCCTACAGGAGGCTTCCGGCATTTCAGCTTTCATTTCCATTTTCCTGTGTTCTGCTGTTGCATCAGTGCAGCTTGGAATATTGATGGGGGACGTGTGGCTTCGTCTTTGAGCAAATCGCAAGGTCGGTTTGCCTTCGACATGTCATTCTGTGTCCTGTGTTTGAAGATGCCTTTACAAGAATTTTGTGCCAGATAAAGGGGCGAATTACTGCAGATGCTGGAATCTGTACTGAAAACAAAAAAATGCTGGAGATCACAGAGGGTCAGGCCGACCTGCCGTGATCTGCAGCATTTTTTTTGTTTTCTCACCAGGTAATGCATTTGTAATTTAAATGTGGGAAGTTCAATGGCGACCTTGTAGTTTTACAATCTAGGAAGACATACTCGAAAGAGCTTTATTCATTTGAATGCAAGAAAATGGCTGTATATGTTGGTCATGTGTAGTTGGCTTAACTAGAGTTTAGAACACTCCTGTCAGAGAAAAATGAAACTCTGAAGGTTTAAAATGTTTTTGAACTATGTCTGGTTTAAAAGGATGCAGACGTTTTCCCAGTCCCCTTACCAAGGCATTTTGCTGCCGTGCCTCGGTTATTGATTCTAATCTGTAAGGACGTCTTGTGTTTTCATTTTCCCATCAGCACTTGTGCAAGCTTCTGACAGAATCATAGCTTCATACAGCATGGAAACAAGCCCTTTGGTCCAACCAGTCCATGCCGAACATAATCCCAAACTAAACCAGTCCCACCTGCCTTCCCCCTGGCCCATATCTCTCCAAACCTTTCCTATTCATGCACTTATCCAAATGTCTTTTAAATATTGTAACGATACCCATATCCACCACTTCCTCTGGAAGTTCATTCCACACATGAACCACTCTCTGTGTAAAAAAATGTTGCCCCTCATATCCTTTTTAAAGCTCTCTCCTCTCACCTGAATAAAATGCCCCCTAGTTTTGAAATCCCCCATGTTAGGTAAGAGAACATTATTATTCATCTTATGTATGCCCCTCATGATTTTATAAACCTCAGTAAGGTCACCCCTCTACTTTCTAACTCCAGTGAAAAAGTCCCGGTCTATCCAGCCTATCTTTGTAGCTCAAGCCTTCCATTCCCGGCAACGTCCTGGTAAATATTTTCTGAACCCTCTCCAGTTTAATAATAGCCTTTCCATAAGAGGGCAACCAGAACTGTACACAGTACTCCAAAAGTGGCCTCACCAATGTCCTGTACAACCTGGAGATGGCTTCCTAACTCTTATACTCAAAGGTCTGAGCTGAGGAATGAAGGCAACTGGGCTAACCACCTTCTTAACCACCCTGTCTACCTGTGAGGCAAACTTCAAAGAATTTTGTACCAGAACATCTAGGTCTCTTTGTTCTACAACACTCACCAAGGCCTTACTTTTGTTTGTATAAACCTGACCCTTGCTTGTTTTACAAAAGTGTCAATACTTTGATGAAAACATCTAGCAGGATTGGAAAAGATGATAACATTTTTAAGCACCAGGATATTTTTGAATGTGCTTTATCCAAAGTTTACTGACAGACCAGATCAATCAATAGACTGAACTTTCAGTTATATAATTGATGAGCTAAAGTGAGAGATCGTTCTTCTTACTCTCTGTCAGATACCTTTTATTTGACCATTAGGAAATTCTTTGAAAAATCAATCACCTAATCACAAACGAAGATATTGGTAAGGCAAAATTTGAGGTATTGCAAACAATTCTGGTCACCCTGCTACAGGAAGGATACTGGAAAGGATGCAAAAAATGATTTACTGAACATGGACAAGACAAAGGGGTGGTTGTTGACTTCAGGAGGGCACAGAGCGACCACTCTTCACTGAACATCAACAGCTCCCCCTGGAGATCGTGGAGAGCACCAAATTTCTTGGCGTCCACCTGGCGGAGAATCTCACCTGGTCTCTCAACACCAGCTCAACAGCCAAAAAAGCCTAGCAGTGTCTCTACTTTCTGTGCTGGTTGAGGAAACCCACCTCCCAGACCCCATCCTCGCCACATTCTACAGAGGGTTCACTGAGAGTACCTGAGCTGCTGCATCACTGCCTGGTTCGGGAATTACTCCATCTCGGATCATAAGACCCTACAACGGATAGTGAGGACGGCTGAGAGGATCATCGGGGTCTCTCTCCCCTCCATTACAGACATTTGCACCACACGCTGCATCCAAAAGGCTCAGAGCATTGTGGAAGACCCCACACATCCCTCACTCAAACTCTCCTCCCTCCTGCCGTCTGGCAGAAGATACCGGAACATTCGATCTCTCACGGCCAGACTGTGCAACAGTTTCTTCCCCCAAACCATCAGGCTCCATACCACAGTATGATCAGACTCTTTCACATCTGGAATTCTTTGCACGACTTCGAATTGCTGCTAGAACAATGTCTATTAGTTATCATTCCTCCATTTCACTGTAACTTGCATGTTTTTCACTTCTCATGCACTTTATGCTGTGTACGATTGAGTAGTTTGTGCTGTCCATGTAGCAGCCTCGGTCCTGGAGGAACACTGTCTCGTTTTTACTGTATCAGTTACATATGGGAGAAATGACAAATAAAAAGCTATTCTACTCTACGCTGAGACTGGAGAGGTTGAGTTAGAAGGAAAGGCTGGACAGACTGGGACTTTCTTCCCTGGAGCGTAGGAGACTGAGGGGTGACTTTGCAAAGGTTTGTAAAATCATGAGCAGCATAGACGAGGTGAACGGCAAAGGTCTTTTCCCCGGGGTAGGGGAGTCCAAAACTAAGGCTGATGATCTATTCCTGCTCCTAGTTGTTATGTCCTAAAGGGCCTAGGTTCAAGGTGAGAGGGGAAAGATTTAAAAGGGACTTGAGGGACAACGTTTTCACCCAGAGTGGTACATGCATGGAACAAGAGGATGGTATAGGCAAGTACAATTACAACATTTAAATGACATTTGGACAGGTACATGACTAGGAACGGTGTAGAGGGATATGGACCAAATACAGGCAAATGGGACTAGTTCAGTTTCGGAAACTTGGTCAGCATGGACAGGTTGGGCTGAAGGGTCCATTTCTATGCTGTATGCCTATGACTCTATGACTGTCATCTGCAAACTTGGTGAAATTCTTCTACAAATGCACCTTAGACATCTGTGGCTTTGGAAGAGGCCATTTGTTCTGCACTCCCTGTGTAAAGTCACTGTCCAATGCAAGCCTTCCTGTAGAATTGTTATGATCCCAGCTGATGTCGCTATGGGTCAAGTCAGATACCTGAATAAAATCTGGCTTGATATTTTTACTTTTTCACCTTTGGCTATCATTGTAGTTAGTCAATGAAACATATTCACACTAGCCTGCAGATATTATTTAACATTAGAGCAAAAGTTTATTTCACAAAAGAGATTGCACACACAAATCTACACACGTTTATAGACACTATAATTAGAAATATCTCAACAGAAAAATCAAAACATTGTTTCAGCCTGTTTCCCAACATCATTCCTTACAGCTACTCAATCCCAGAGAAATATCATTCCTATCTCTACTTTTTCAGTCTTTTCTTAATGACACTTTCCATTCTCTTTACCTTATATTTCTGAAGACATGTCTTGAACAAATATTTTCACCAAGTATGATGGCATGAACATTTCATAGTTCTGATGACCTAAACTTTCTCACTTCTAACAACTTGAAGATTTCTATCCAAGCTTTCTCGGCTTGGAAACTACACAGAGTAGAAATCGCTTCTGCTCAAGTGACTGGTTCCCCTGAATGGAATTGGATAAAACTTGACTCTCTTGCTAGGAGAAAATATTCTACCTTCTGAACTGAACTCTGGTTTCTTCTGAACTAAAAGTTTTGATCCCTCTTAATTGAAATCAAATTTAAATGAACTGCCTTAATGTATTTATTCTGCCTATCATAAAGCCACCTTTATTAACATTTTAACATTAAAATCACAATGATTCTCTCAGGCAGTTGACTGTAGTATATGGACTAATGCACTTAGCTTACTTTCCAGAGAACTTTCTGACAAAATTTTAAAAATCTCCACAGCACTGACCCACATTCAATTGTCTATATTTTGAAATCCAAATCCCAGAAATTTTATAATAATACATTTATATTTACTACTTCTTTCATCACACTACTGCTTCCAATGTCCCAAATCATTATCAGCTTTTAGTTTTCCTGGAAGATTCAGCATCCTCTGCCTCATATTGGTCTTAACAGGACAATTTCAGGAAGCTAGATTTAACAGTCTGCAATACCCAGATATCGCCAATTTGTTCCCCTAGGCTTATCATAGTCATAGAATTACACAGACGCTTCAGTCAAACTTGCCCATTCCAACCAGATATCCTAAATTAATCAAGTCCCAGTGGCCAGCAATTGGCCCATATCCCTCTGAACACTTCCTATTCATATATCCACCCAGGTGCCATTTAAAGGTTGCAATTGTACCAGTCTCCACCACTTCCTCTGGCAGCTGATTCCACACATGTACCACCCTCTGCGTGAAAAGGTTGCCCCTTAGGTCCCTTTTAAATTCATCCCCTCCCACCTTAAGTCTATGCCCTCTAAATTTGGGCTCCCCTCCTCATGGGAAAAAAAACCTTGAGTATTCACTCCATCCATGCCCTTCATGATTTTATCAACCTCTGTAAGGTCACCCATCAGCCCCTGATGCTCCAGGAAAAATAGGCCCAGCCCATCCAACCACTCCCTGTAATAATCAACAGCAACATCCTTCTAAATCTTTTCGAAACCCTTTCATGTTTAAGAACATCTTTCTTATCGCACGGAGATCAGAACTGAACACAGTGTCACTTGAGAAGTTCGGATATTTTGATTATCCATTCCGAATGTTCGCAGAAAGAAAGGAAAACTGCCTTATGGAGCAATTGTTTGATCTCCCTGGGAATAAAGACCACAGCAGAGGGATACATATTTCAAAGTTATCTCGAAGAAGCTGAGTGAGTTCCTTCAGGTTAATCGAAATTCACAAAGCTTGACTGTAGGGAAGGAAAGAAGGAGTGATTTGCATTTCTGTAGCAACTTTCACAGTCTTAGAATGTCCCTTTGTACAGCGACAGGAGTACTTCTGAAGTGTGGAGGCTTTTTGTGATATGGACAAGGTATGAGCCAGTTTAGGACAGCTGCAGTTCAAGAAGACAGATCGCCACTATCTTCTCAAGGGCGGCTGGAGATGGGCGATAAATTCTGGACCCAACAGGCAGCAGCATGATAATAACCAAATAATCCATGCTCATGGTCATGATTAGTGGAAGTAATATTGACCAGGAAAGCAATAACAGCAGGGGATCTTGTCCTCACTAACTTTGTGAAAAGTGAGCGAGTTCAATAAAATGAAATACGTTGGCTAAGATAGAAATGTCATGACACAAAGTGTAGTAACGAACATCTACAGTATTTCACTGCCAAAGAAAAATAACGGAAAGCTTTCCTCTCAGAAGAAAGGGCACATTGCCTTGGATACGTGACATCCATTACCAAACCTTATCTGTTCCCATGTTGAGACTGATTCGCAAGACATTTTGCTTTTCATTTCACAACTTTTTCATTAATTATTATATTTCTTCATTCCTTTCAAGGGAAGATAGCGTTGCTGGCTGGGTCCAGAATTTATCGCCCATCCCCAGCTGCCCTTGAGAAGATAGTGGTGAGCTATCTTCTTGAACTGCAGCTGTCCACTTATAGTCCTTTTAATGTAAAATGTTTTAGACATTTCCTTGCATGACAGGTCAGTGCCAGAAGCAAGATAGTGTCATGGAAATGTACAGCATGGAAACAGACCCTTCGGTACAACTCGTCCATGCTGACCAGACATCCTAACCTAATCTAGTCCCACTTTTCAGCACTTGGTCCATATCCCTCTTAGTCCTCCCTATTCTTATACCCATCCACATGCCTTTTAAATGTTGTAATTGTACTAGCCTCCACTATTTCCTCTGGCAGGCATGCACCACCCTCTGCATGAAAAAGTTGCCCCTTAAGGTCCCTTTAAAATTTTTCCACTCCCACCCTAAACCTGTGCCCTCTAGCTCTGGACTCCCCCACCCCAGGGAAAAGGCCTTGTCTATTTATCAATGATTTCCTTTTGTGCTTTATCCAAAATGTTATTTGCACTCAAATATAAATACTTACATCCAAGTCATTATTAAGTTATAGATCATGCTACATCCCATCAGCATATTATTCAGCAGTACCTACATATCCATATCGAACTGCTATACTCAGACTGGGTTTGAGTCAGGTAGCTAGCATATAGTTTCAAATAATGCCAACAGTGTGGCTTTGATTCCCATTCTGACCAAGGTGGACTCTGGACCTGAGTTTTCACTCTGCCTCAGTGAGTGAAAGGAAATGGCAGGGTCCCACCAACAACATCTGTGAAGAAAGCAGCTCTGTTTGAGGCATCAGTAGACAGTGAGCCAAGGACCAACTTTGGGCAGAACTCAGATGGCGTGATAACACACACACAATCTTTTAATGGTCTAGAAATCAAGTATCCATTATAACCTGATGTGAATGTTTCACGTGAATATATCAACAGCTGCAGTCTTTGCAAACCGTTTTGAGCTTAAAGCCTGAAATATAGCAGATGTCAAGTTCACCAATAGTCGCAAAATGACAAAGCTTTTTTGAAAGTGAGGCATAGCGTTGATTTTATTAGGAAATGGATCCCGTGTTTTGCATGTTCAGGTTGTGTTGCAGCAATGTTTAAATCTGGTCATGCAAAGTGCACTTTATATTAACACGGGCAGGAGCTATAAGGAGAGGCCAGAAAAACTCAGGAGTTTTCTCTGGAATGACAAAGGCTGAGGGGAGACTTGATAGAAGTCTGTAAAATTAAGATGCACAGATAAGATTGACGGTCAGAATCTTTTCCCCAGAGTTGAAATATCTAATATTAGGGGGCATGCATTTGAGATGAAGTGGGGCGGAGGGGGTGGGGGGTGCTGGGGGGTGGGGGGTGCAAGTTCAGAGGAGATGTGAGGGGTAAGTTTTTTACACAGAAAGTGGCAGGGTCTAGAATTCTCTGTCAGGAGGCAGATATGACAGGCGTGTTTTAGAGACTTTTAGATAAGCACATGAACATGCAAGGATCGGAGGGATATGGACCAAGGGCAGGCAGAAGGCACTAGTTTAATTTAATGTTTGGCACAACATCGCGGAGAGAAGGGCCTTTTCCTGTCCAGTTCAATGTTCTTCGGAATAAACCTGATACTGCATTTAATATAGTTCTTAAGTCCTGATGAGGAGTGTTGCACTTTTATGTTCTTAACCGAGTAAAACCTTTTCTTTCTGTATTTGTTCAAGATTTGAGCACCTGTAACAATAGAATTTACTGCCCTCCTTTAAGTATCCTTGGGAAGGTGATGATGAGCTGTCTCTTTGACAGCTGAATATTTTTAATCAGCCATTTTGGGGGTGGTTCAGAGTAAACCACACGACTGTAGGCCTGGAGTCACATGAAGCCAGATTTTGGTCAAGGTAGCACATTTCCTTTCCTTAAGAATTGAGATGAGGAGAAATTTCTTCAGTCACGGGGTTGTGAATCTGTGGAACTCTTTGAGTGGCTAGAAGACACAGACTGGTTCTTGATTAATAAGGGGATCAGGGTTATGGAAGAAGGCAGGAGAATAGGGTTTAGAAACGTATCAGCCATGATTGAATGATAGACTAAAGTCATGGAGTCATAGAGGTATACATCACGGAAACAGACCCTTCCATCCAACCAGACCATGCCGACCATAATCCCAAACTGAACTAGTCCCAGCTGCCTGCTTATATCCCTCCAAACCTTTTATATTCGCTGTATCCATCCAAATATCTTTTAAACATTGTAATTATATCTATATCCACCAATGGCCAACTGGCCTAATATAGGGTGGCATGGTGGCTCAGTGGTTAGCACTGCTGCCTCACAGCACCAAGATTCCAGGTTCAATTCCAGCCTCAAGCAACTGTCCGTGTGGAGTTTGCACATTCTCCCTGTGTCTGCGTGGGTTTCTTCCGGGTGCTCTGATTTTCTCCCACGGTCCAAAGATGTGTAGATCAGGTGAATTAGCCATGCTAAATTGCCCGTAGTGTTGGATGCATTAGTCAGAGGTGGGACACTCTTCGGAGGGTTGGTTGGGTCGAGGGGCCTTTTTCCACACCGTAGGGAACCTAATCTAATGTTCTGGTCTTAAAGGGTAAATGAAGCAATTGGGATTTTAGGGCCGCTTTTTAATTTCTGATTTATTTAATTAACTGAACTTAAATTCCCCTTCTGCCACATTGAATTTGAATATACATCAACAGAGAACATATTTAGATTTCTTGATTGCTAGCCCAGGAATATAATTATACTCATGTTTTAATAAGATTAATTATTTTTACATGTAGAACTCGAACATTGACTCTGTTTCTCTCTGCAGTCACTGTTTGACCTGCTGAGTTTCTCCAGCAATTTCTGATTTTGTTTCAAAATTTAATTTGTCTGTTCATCATTAAGCAGAGCTGTGTTCAGAGATTGAGAATCAGGCCTCCTAACTGAAAGATGTTGTGAAACTTGCAAGGGTTCAGAAAAGATTTACAAGGATGTTGCCGCATTGGAGAGTTTGAGCTACAGGGAGAGATTGAATAGGCTGGGGCTGTTTTCCCCTGGAGAGCCGGAGGCTGAGGGGTGACTTTATAGAGGTTTAAAAAATCATGAGGAGCATGGATAGTGTAAATAGACAAGGTTTTTTCCCTGCAGTGGGGGACTCCAGAACAAGAGGACATAGATTTAGGGTGAGAGAGGAAAGATAAAAAAGGGACCTAAGGGGCAAAGTTTTCACACAGAGGGTGGTGTGTGCATGGAATGAGCTGCCAGAGGAAGTGGTGGAGGCTGGTACAATTACAACATTTAAATGGCATCTGGATGGGTATATGAATAGGAAGGGTTTAGAGGAATATGGGCCAAGTGCTGGCAAATGGAATTAGATTAGACCAGGATATTTGGTCGGCTTGGACAAGTTGGATCGAAGGGTGTGTTTCTGTGCTGTACATCTTTATGACTTTGTGATTTGATGACTCCCTTACTCAATGTCTCTATGATTCTTTGACTCTATGAATCTATGATTCTATGATTTGATGACTCTATGTCTCTATGACTGTAACGACTATGACTTGATGACTTTATGTATCTATGACTCTGTGTCTCTTTGTCTCTATGTCTCTATGATTATGATTATAACTCGATGACACAATACCTCTATGACTCAATGAGTCTGTCTATATGTCTCTATGACCATGAATCAATGACTCTATGTCTCTATGACTCTATGTCTCAATGCGTCTATGACTTTATGATTATATGACTCGATGACTCGATGACTCGATGACTCGGTGTCTCGATGACTCGATGACTCGATGTCTCGATGGCTCAATGACTCAATGACTCTATGTTTCTATGTCTATATGTCTCTATGTCTCGATGACTCGATGACTCGATGTCTCGATGACTCGATGTTTCGCTATCTCGATGTCTTGATGACTTGAAGACTCGATGACATGATGTCTCGATGACTCTATGACTCTATGACTCGATGACTATATGTCTCGTTGACTCAATGACTCAATGAGTCTATGTCTCTATGTCTCGATGACTCGATGAATCAATGTCTCGATGACTCGATGACTCGATGTGTCGATGACTCAATGACTCAATGACTCAATGACTCTATGTCTCTATGACTCTAGGACTCTATGTCTCTATGTCTCGATGACTCGATGTCTCGCTGTCTCGATGTCTTGATGACTCGAAGACTCGATGACACGATGTCTCAATGACTCTATGACTCTATGACTCTATGACTCGATGACTCTATGTCTCGATGACTCAATGACTCAATGACTCAATGACTCGATGTGTCGATGACTCGATGACTTGATGTCTCAAAGACTCGATAACTCGATGACTCTATGTCTTGATGACTCAATGACTGAATGACTCAATGACTCTATGTCTCTATGACTCAATGACTCTATGACTCGATGACTCTATGTCTCGATGACCCAATGAATCAATGAGTCTATGTCTCTATGTCTCTATGTCTGTATGTCTCGATGACTCGATGACTCGATGTCTCGATGACTCGATGACTCCATGACTCCATGACTCGATGACTCTATGTCTCGATGACTCAATGACTCTATGACTCTATGTCTGTATGACTCTATGACTCGATGACTCTATGTCTCGATGACTCAATGACTCTATGACTCTATGTCTGTATGACTCTATGACTCGATGACTCTATGTCTCGATGACTCAATGACTCAATGACTATGTCTCTATGTCTCTATGTCTCTATGTCTCGATGACTCGATGACTCGATGTGTCGATGACTCGATGATTCGATGAATCTATGTCTAGATGACTCGATGATTCGATGACTCAATGACTCTATGTCTCGATGACTCAATGACTCAATGACTCTATGACTTGATGATTCGATGACTCTATGTCTCGATGACTCAATGACTCAATGACTCAATGACTCTGTGTCTCTGTGTCTCGATGACTCGATGACTCTATGTCTCTGAGTCTGTGTCTCGATGACTCTATGTCTCGATAACCTGATGAATCTATGTCTCGATGACTCAATGAATCAATGACTCAATGACTTAATGATTCAATGACTCAATGACTCTATGTCTCTGTGTCTCGATGAATCAATGACTCGTTGACTCGATGACTCAATGACTCAATGAATCTATGTCTCTATGACTCTATGACTCTATGCCTATATGACTCTATGACTCTATGACTCTATGCCTATATGACTCTATGTCTCTATGACTCTATGACGCTATGACTCTATGACTCTATGTCTCGATGTCTCGATGACTCGATGACACGATGACTCAATGACTTAATGACTCAATGTCTCTATGTCTCTAAGTCTCGATGACTCGATGACTCGATGACTCAATTTGTCAATGACTCAATGACTCGATGTCTCAAGGACTCGATGACTCGATGACTCTAAGTCTCGATGACTCAATGACTCAATTACTCTATGTCTCTGTGTCTCGATGAGTCGATGACTCGATGACTCGATGTCTCAATGACTCGATGACTTGATGACCCGATGATTCGATGACTCAATGACTCAATGACTCTATGTCTCTATGTCTCTATGTCTCTGGGTCTCGATGACTCGATGACTTGATGACTCAATGACTCTATGTCTCAATGCCTCTATGACTCGATGACTCAATGACTCGATGTGTCGATGACTCGACGTCTTGATGACTCAATGGCTCGATGAGTCTATGCCTCGATGACTCGATAACTCGATGACTCAATGACTCAATGACTCAATGACTCAATGACTCAATGACTCTATGTCTCTATGACTCTATGACTCTATGACTTGATGACTCGATGACTCGATGACTCTATGTCTCAATGACTCAATGACTCAATGACTCTATCTCTCTGTGTCTCAATGACTCGAGGACTCGATGACTCAATGACTCAATGACTCAATGACTCTATGTCTCTATGTCTCTGTGTCTCTGTATCTCGATGACTAGATGACTCGATGACACGATGAATCTATGTCTCAATGACTCTATGACTCGATGACTCAATGATTCGATGTGTCGATGACTCGATGACTCGAAGTCTCAATGACTCAATGACTCAATGGCTCAATGACTCTTTGTCTTTATGACTCTATGACTTGATGACTTGATGACTCTATGTCTCAATGACTCAATGACTCTATGTCTCTGTGGCTCTGTGTCTTGATGACTTGATGACTCGATGACTTGATGACCGGATGACTCTATGTCTCGATGACTCAATGACACAATGACTCGATGACTCGATGACTCAATGACTTTACGTCTCGTTGACTCTATGTCTCTGTGTCTCGATGACTCGATGACTCTATGTCTAAATGACTCTATGACTCGATAACACGATGACTCGAGGTGTCGATGACTCGATGATTCGATGTATCGATGACTCGATGACTCGATGACTCTATGTCTCGATGACTTAATGACTCAATGACACTATGTCTCTATGACTCTATGACTCCATGACTCTATGGCTCGATGACTCAATGACTCAATGACTCAATCACTCTATGTCTCTGTGTCTCTGTGTCTCGATGACTCGATGACTCGATGACTCTATATCACTGTGTCTCTGTGTCACGATGACTCGATGACTTGATGACTCTATGTCTCGATAATTCAATGACTCAATGACTCAATTACTCAAAGACTCTATGTCTCTGTGTCTCAATGACTCGATGACTCTATGTCTCGATGAATCAATGACTCAATGAATCTATGTCTCTATGTCTCTATGTCTTGAGGTCTCGATGACTCGATGACGCTATGACTCTATGGCTCTATGACATTATGACACTATGTCTCAATGTCTCGATGACTCGATGACTCGATGACTCGATGTCTCGATGACTCGAAGATTCGATGACTCGATGTCTCGATGACTCTATGACTCTATGACTTATGTCTCGATGTCACGATGACTCAATGTCTCGATGTCTCAATGTCTCGATGACTCGAAGACTCGATGACACGATGTCTCCATGACTTGATGACTCGATGACTCGATAACTCAATGTCTCAATGTCTCGAAGTCTCGATGACTCGATGACTCGATGACTCAATGTCTTGATGTCTCAATGACTCAATGACTCAATGACTCGATGACTCTATGTCTCGATGACTCTATGTTTCGATGACTCTATGTTTCCATGACTCAATGACTCGATGACTGAATGTCTCGATGACTCGTGACTCGGTGACTCGATGTCTTGATGACTCGATGACTCGATGTCTCGATGACTCGATGACTTGATGATTCTATGTCTTGATAATTCAATGACTCAATTACTCAATTACTCAATGACTCTATGTCTCTGTGTCTCAATGACTCGATGACTCTATGTCTCGATGAATCAATGACTCAATGAATCTATGTCTCTATGTCTCTATGTCTTGAGGTCTCGATGACTCGATTACTCGATGACTCAATGACTCAATGACTCTATGACTCTATGACATTATGACACTATGTCTCGATGACTCGAAGACTCGACTCGATGTCTCGATGACTCTATGACTCCATGACTTGATGACTCGATGACTCGATGACTCGATGTCTCGATCTCTCAATGACTCATTGACTCGATGACTCGATGACTCTATGTCTCGATGACTCTATGTTTCCATGACTCAATGACTCGATGACTGAATGTCTCGATGACTCGTGACTCGGTGACTCGATGTCTTGATGACTCGATGACTCGATGTCTCGATGACTCGATGACTTGATGATTCTATGTCTTGATAATTCAATGACTCAATTACTCAATTACTCAATGACTCTATGTCTCTGTGTCTCAATGACTCGATGACTCTATGTCTCGATGAATCAATGACTCAATGAATCTATGTCTCTATGTCTCTATGTCTTGAGGTCTCGATGACTCGATTACTCGATGACTCAATGACTCAATGACTCTATGACTCTATGACATTATGACACTATGTCTCGATGACTCGAAGACTCGACTCGATGTCTCGATGACTCTATGACTCCATGACTTGATGACTCGATGACTCGATGACTCGATGACTCGATGTCTCGATCTCTCAATGACTCATTGACTCGATGACTCGATGACTCTATGTCTCAATGACTCTATGTTTCGATGACTCAATGACTCGATGACTGAATGTATCGATGACTCGTGACTCGGTGACTCGATGTCTTGATGACTCGATGACTCTATGTCTCGATGACTCGATGACTTGATGACACGATGACTCGATGTCTCGATGACTCGATGACTTGATGATTCTATGTCTCGATGACTCTATGCCTATATGACTCTGTGACTCTATGACTCTATGCCTATATGACTCTATGTCTGAATGGCTCTATGACACAATGACTCTATGACTCTATGTCTCGATGACTCGATGACTCTATGTCTCGATGACTCGATGACTCTATGTCTCGATGACTCAATGACTCAATGACTCAATGAGTCTATGTCTCTATGTCTCTATGTCTCTATGTCTCTATGTCTCGATGACTCGATGACTCTATGTCTCGATGACTCGATGACCCGATGACTCTATGTCTCGATGACTCAATGACTCAATGACTCAATGACTCTATGTCTCTATGACTCTATGTCTCGATGACTCGATGACTCGATGACTCAATGACTCAATGACTCTATGTCTCTATGACTCTATGTCTCTATGACTCTATGACTCTATGACTTGATGACACGATGACTCAATGACTCAATGTCTCTATGTCTCTATGTCTCTATGTCTCGATGATTCAATGACTCGATGACTCAATGACTCAATGACTCAATGAATCTATGTCTCTATGACTCTATGCCGATATGACTCTATGACTCTATGACTCTATGCCTATATGACTCTATGTCTCTATGACTCTATGACACTATGACTCTATGACTCTATGTCTCGATGACTCAATGACTCCATGTCTCGATGACTCGATGACTCGATGACTCTATGTCTCAATGTCTCGATGACTCAACATAGAACATAGAACATAGAACATAGAACAATACAGCACAGAACAGGCCCTTCGGCCCACGATGTTGTGCCGAACTTCTATCCTAGATTAAGCACCCATCCATGTACCTATCCAAATGCCGCTTAAAGGTCGCCAATGAATCTGACTCTACCACTCCCTCGGGCAGCGCATTCCATGCCCCCACCACTCTCTGGGTAAAGAACCCACCCCTGACATCTCCCCTATACCTTCCACCCTTCACCTTAAATTTATGTCCCCTTGTAACACTCTGTTGTACCCGGGGAAAAAGTTTCTGACTGTCTACTCTATCTATTCCTCTGATCATCTTATAAACCTCGATCAAGTCACCCCTCATCCTTCGCCGTTCCAACGAGAAAAGGCCGAGAACTCTCAACCTATCCTCGTACGACCTACTCTCCATTCCAGGCAACATCCTGGTAAATCTTCTCTGCACCCTCTCCAAAGCTTCCACATCTTTCCTAAAGTGAGGCGACCAGAACTGCACACAGTACTCCAAATGTGGCCTAACCAAAGTCCTGTACAGCTGCAACATCACCTCACGACTCTTGAATTCAATCCCTCTGCTAATGAACGATAATACTCCATAGGCCTTCTTACAAACTCTATCCACCTGAGTGGCAACCTTCAAAGATCTATGTACATAGACCCCAAGATCCCTCTGTTCCTCCACCTGACCAAGAACCCTACCATTAACCCTGTATTCCGCATTCTTATTTGTTCTTCCAAAATGGACAACCTCACACTTGGCAGGGTTGAACTCCATCTGCCACTCCTCAGCCCAGCTCTGCATCATATCTAAGTCCCTCTGCAGCCGACAACAGCCCTCCTCAATGTCCACAACTCCACCTATCTTTGTATCATCTGCAAATTTACTGACCCACCCTTCGACTCCCTCCTCTAAGTCATTAATAAAAATTACAAACAGCAGAGGACCCAGAACTGATCCCTGCGGAACTCCACTTGTAACTGGACTCCATGCTGAATATTTACCATCTACCACCACTCTCTGACTTCGACCGGTTAGCCAGTTTTCTATCCAATTGGCCAAATTTCCCTCTATCCCATGCCTCCTGACTTTCCGCATAAGCCTACCATGGGGAACCTTATCAAATGCCTTACTAAAATCCATGTACACTACATCCACTGCTCTACCCTCATCCACATGCTTGGTCACCTCCTCGAAGAATTCAATAAGACTTGTAAGGCAAGACCTACCCTTCACAAATCCGTGCTGGCTGTCCCTAATCAAGCAGTGTCTTTCCAGATACTCGTAAATCCTATCCCTCAGTACCCTTTCCATTACTTTGCCTACCACAGAAGTAAGACTAACTGGCCTGTAATTCCCGGGGTTATCCCTATTCCCTTTTTTGAACAGGGGCACAACATTCGCTACTCTCCAGTCCCCTGGTACCACCCCAGTTGCCAGTGAAGACGAGAAGATCATTGCCAACGGTACTGCAATTTCCTCTCTTGCTTCCCACATAATCCTAGGATATATCCCGTCAGGCCCGGGGGACTTGTCTATCCTCAAGTTGTTCAAAATGTCCAACACATCTTCCTTCCTAACAGGTATCTCTTCTAGCTTATCAGTCCGTTTCACACTCTCCTCTTCAACAATACGGTCCCTCTCGTTCGTAAATACTGAAGAGAAGTACTTGTTCAAGACCTCTCCTATCTCTTCCGACTCAATACACAGTCTCCCACCACTGTCCTTGATCGGACCTACCCTCGTTCTCGTCATTCTCAGGTTTCTCACATACGCATAGAATGCCTTGGGGTTATCCTTGATCCTATCCGCCAGGGATTTTTCATGCCCTCTCTTAGCTCTCCTAATCCCTTTCTTCAGGTCCCTTCTGGCTATCCTGTATCCCTCCACTGCTCTGTCTGAACCTTGTTTCCTCAACCTTATGTAAGCCTCCTTCTTCCTCTTTACTAGACATTCAACCTCCCTCGTCAACCAAGGCTCCCTCACACGACCATTTCTTTCCTGCCTGATCGGTACATACATATCAAGGACACGTCGTATCTGCTCCTTGAAAAAGTCCCACATTTCCACCACATCCTTCCCTGACAGCCTATGCTCCCAACTTATGCTCCTCAAATCCTGTCTTACAGCATCGTAATTTCCCTTCCCCCGAATGTAAAAACTTCCTTGTTGTGCGCACCTATCTCTCTCCATAACCAAGGTGAAAGTCACAGAATTGTGGTCACCATCACCAAAATGTTCACCCACTAACAAGCCCACCACTTGTCCCGGTTCGTTACCGAGTACCAAATCCAATATGGCCTCCCCTCTGGTTGGACAATTTACATACTGCGTTAGAAAAGCTTCCTGGACACACTGCACAAACATCGCCCCATCCAATCTACTTGATCTAAAGAGCTTCCAATCAATATTTGGGAAGTTGAAGTCGCCCATGACTACGACCCTGTGGCTTCTGCACCTTTCCAAAATCTGTTTCCCAATCTGTTTCTCCACATCTCTGCTGCTATTGGGGGGCCTATAATAAACACCCAACAAGGTGACTGCACCTTTCCTATTTCTGACTTCAGCCCATACTACCTCCAGAGGCAGATCCCCCTCAAACTTCCTTTCTGCAGCCGTTATACCATTTCTAATTAGCAATGCCACCCCCCCTCCTTTTTTACCACCCTCCCTAATCTTACTGAAACATCTGTCACCAGGAACCTCCAACAGCCATTCCTGTCCCTCATCTATCCATGTTTCCGTGATGGCCACAACATCGTAGTCCCAGGTACCGATCCACGCCTTAAGTTCACCCACCTTATTTCTGATACTCCTTGCATTGAAGTATACGCACTTGAGCCCATCTCTGTGTCCGCAAGTAGTCCATGTCAGTGCTACCTTCTCCACAGCCTCCCTACAGTCTTGGACATCCTGACACACAGCTAGCTTACTTGCTGGACTACAAGTCCGGATCCCATCCCCCTGCCAAATTAGTTTAAACCCCCCCGAAGAGTGCTAGCAAACCTACCCCCCAGGATATTGGTGCCCTTCTGGTTCAGGTGCAACCCGTCCTGTTTATACAGGTCCCACCTTCCCCAGAATGCAGTCCAATTGTCCAAATACCTGAAGCCCTCCCTCCTACACCATCCTTGCAGCCACGTGTTCAACTGCACTCTCTCCCTATTCTTTGCCTCTCTGTCACGTGGCACCGGCAACAACCCAGAGATGACGACTCTGTCTGTCCTAGCTTTTAGCTTCCAGCCTAACTCCCTGAGCTCTTGAATGACCTCCCCACCCCTCTTCCTACCTATGTCGTTGGTGCCAATGTGTACCACGACTTCTGGCTGCACACCCTCCCCCTTAAGGATTCTGAAGACACGGTCCGAGACGTCTCGGACCCTAGCACCTGGGAGGCAACAAACCATCCGAGAGTCTCGCCCATGTCCACAGAACCGCCTGTCCGTCCCTCTAACTAGAGAGTCCCCTATAACTAGCGCTCTCCTCTTCTCCCCCTTTCCCTTCTGAATCTCAGAGCCACAGACCCCTTCACTGCAGCTTACACCTGCAAGGCTGTCCCCCCCAACAGTTTCCAAAGCTGCATACTTATTTTTTAGGGGAACGACCACAGGGGAACCCTGCACTGCCTGTTTCTTCCCCTTCCCACCTCTAACTGTTACCCAGCTACCTCTGTTCTCTGGCGTAACTATGTCCCTGTAGCTTCTATCGATCACCCTCTCAGCCTCTCGAATAATCCTCAGCTCATCCAGCTCCAGTTCCAGTTCCCTAACTCGTTCGGTGAGGATCAGGATCTGACTGCATTTCCTGCACACAAAGTCGGCAGGAGTATCGGTGGTCACCCCTACCTCAAACATCCTGCAGGAGGAACATTCCACCGCCTGCGCTGCCATGACTGTACACTGTCTCCAAAAACAAGAACAATGACTCAATGACTCAATGACTTTATGTCTCTATGTCTCTATGTCTCGATGACTCGTTGACTCGATGACTCCATGTCTCAATGTCTCGATGTCTCGATGACTCGATGACTCGATGACTCGATGTCTCGATGACTCAATGACTCGATGACTCGATTGATTCAATGACTCAATGAATCTATGTCTCTATGACTCTATGCCTATATGACTCTATGTCTCTATGACTCTATGACACTATGACTCTGTCTTGATGACTCGATGACTCTATGTCTTGATGACTCAATGACTCTATGTCTCAATGACTCGATGACTCGATGACTCGATGACTTGATGACTCTATGTCTTGATGACTCAATGACTCAATGACTCTTTGTCTCTATGACTCTATGACTCTATTTCTCAATGACTCAATGACTCAATAACTTTATGTCTCTGTGTCTCTGTGTCTCGATGACTCTATGACTCGATGACACAATGACTCAATGACTCAATGTCTCTATGTCTCTATGTCTCTATGACTCGATGACTTGATTTGTCGATGACTCGATGACTCGATGTCTCAAGGACTGGATGACTCTATGTCTCGATGACTGAATGACTCGATGACTCTATGTCTCAATGACTCTATGTCTATATGACGCGATGATTCGATGACTTTATGTCTCAATGACTCAATGACTCAATGACTCTATGTCTCTGTGTCTCTGTGTGTCGATGACTCGATGACTCTATGTCTCGATAACTCAATGACTCAATGACTCAATAACTCAATTACTCAATGACTCTATGTCTCTGTGTCTCAATGACTCGATGACTCTATGTCTCAATGACTCTATGACTCGATGACTCGATGTGTCGATAACTCGATGACTCTACGTCTCGATGACTCGATGACTAGATGACTCTATGTCTCGATGACTCAATGACTCTGTGTCTCTGTGTCTCGATGACTCGATGACTCTATGTCTCGATAACTCAATGACTCAATGACTCAATTACTCAATGACTCTATGTCTCTGTGTCTCAATGACTCGATGACTCTATGTCTCAATGACTCTATGACTCGATGACTCGATGTGTCGATGACTCTATGTCTCGATGGCTCGATGACTCGATGACTAGATGACTCTATGTCTCAATGACTCAATGACTCAATGACTCTATGTCTCTATGACTCTATGACTCGATGACTTGATGACTCTATGTCTCAATGACTCAATGACTCAATAACTCTATGTCTCTGTGTCTCTGTGTCTCGATGTCTCGATGACTCGATGACTCTATGTCTCTGTGGCTCTGTGTCTCAATGACTCGATGACTCGATGACTCGATGACTCGATGCTTCGATGAATCTATGTCTCGATGACTCAATGACTCAATGACTCTATGACTCTATGACTCTATGACACTATTACTCTATGTCTCGATGTGTCAATGACTCGATGACTCGATGACTCGATGTGTCGATGACTCAATGACTCGATGACTCTATGACACGATGACACTATGTCTCGATGAATTAATGACTCAATGACTCAATGAGTCTATGTCTCTATGTCTCTATGTCTCTGTGTCTCTCTGTCTCGATGACACAATGACTCAATGACTCAATGTCTCTATGTCTCTATGTCTCTATGTCTCGATGACTCGATGACTCGATTTGTCGATGACTCGATGTCTCAAGGACTGAATGACTCTATGTCTCGATGACTGAATGACTCGATGACTCTATGTCTCAATGACTCAATGACTCAATGACTCTATGTCTCTATGACTCAATGACTCGATGACTCTATGTCTCAATGACTCAATGACTCAATGTCTCTGTGTCTCTGTGTCTCGATGACTCGATGACTCTATGTCTCGATAACTCAATGACTCAATGACTCAATGACTCAATTACTCAATGACTCTATGTCTCTGTGTCTCAATGACTCGATGACTCTATGTCTCAATGACTCTATGACTCGATGACTCGATGTGTCGATAACTCGATGACTCTACGTCTCGATGACTCGATGACTAGATGACTATGTCTCGATGACTCAATGACTCTGTGTCTCTGTGTCTCGATGACTCGATGACTCTATGTCTCAATGACTCTATGACTCGATGACTCGATGTGTCGATAACTCGATGACTCTACGTCTCGATGACTGGATGACTCTATGTCTCGATGACTCAATGACTCTGTGTCCCTGTGTCTCAATGACCCGATGACTCTATGTCTCGATAACTCAATGACTCAATGACTCAATTACTCAATGACTCTATGTCTCTGTGTCTCAATGACTCGATGACTCTATGTCTCAATGACTCTATGACTCGATGACTCGATGTGTCGATGACTCTACGTCTCGATGACACGATGACTCGATGACTAGATGACTCTATGTCTCGATGACTCAATGACTCAATGGCTCTATGTCTCTATGACTCTATGACTCGATGACTTGATGACTCTATGTCTCAATGACTCAATAACTCTATGTCTCTGTGTCTCTGTGTCTCGATGACTCGATGACTCGATGCTTCGATGACTCTATGTCTCGATGACTCAATGACACAATGACTCTATGTCTCAATGACTCTAAGACTCGATAACTCGATGACTCGATGTGTCAATGACTCGATGACTCGATGTGTCGATGACACGATGACTCAATCACTTGATGACTCTATGACACGATGACACTATGTCTCGATGAATCAATGACTCAATGACTCAATGAGTCTATGTCTCTATGTCTCTCTGTCTCTGTGTCTCTCTGTATCGATGACTCGATGACTCGATGACTCTATGTCTCGATGCCTCAATGACTCAATGACTCAATGACTCTGTGTCTCTGTGTCTCGATGACTCGATGAAACGATGACTCTTTGACTCTATGACACTATGTCTCTATGTCTCGAGGTCTCGATGACTCGATGACTCGATGTCTCAATGACTCAATGACTCTATGACTCTATGAGTCTATGACACTATTACTCTATGTCTCGATGTCTCGATGATGCGATGACTCGATGACACTATGTCTCGATGACTCAATGACTCAATGACTCTATGTTTCTATGTCTCTATGTCTCGATGAGACGATGACTCGATGACTCGGTGTCTCGATGACTCGAAGAATCGATGACTCGATGGCTCAATGTCTCGATGAGTCTATGACTCTAGGACTCTATGACTCAATGACTCTATGTGTCGATGACTCAAATACTCAATGACACAATGACTGTATGTCTCTATGTCTCGATAACTCGATGACTCTATGTCTCAATGCCTCAATGACACAACAACTCAATGAATCTATGTCTCTATGACTCTATGCCTATATGACTCTATGACTCTATGACTCTATGCCTATATGATTCTATGTCTCTATGACTCTATGACACTATGACTCTATCACTCTATGTCTCGATGACTCGATGACTCTATGTCTCGATGACTCTATGTCTCTATGTCTCGATGACTCAATGACTCAATGATTCAATGTCTCAATGACTCAATGACTCTATGACTCTATGACACTATTACTCTATGTCTCGATGTCTCGATGACGCGATGACTCGATGACTCTATGTCTCGATGACTCAATGACTCAATGTTTCTATGACTCTATGTCTCAATGAGATGATGACTCGATGACTCGATGACTCGGTGTCTTGATGACTCGATGACTCGATGTCTCGATGTCTCGATGTCTCGATGACTCGAAGACTCGATGACTCGATGGCTCGATGTCTCGATGAGTCTATGACTCTATGACTCTATGTCTCTATGTCTCGATCACTCGATGACTCGATGACTCTATGTCTCGATGCCTCAATGACACAATGACTCAATAACTCTATGTCTCTATGTCTCTGTGTCTCGATGACTCGATGAAACAATGACTCTTTGACTGTATGAAACTATGTCTCTATGTCTCTACGTCTCTACGTCTCTATGTCTCGATGACTCAATGACTCTATGACTCTATGTCTCGATGTCTCGATGACTCGATGACTCGATGTCTCGATGACATTATGTCTCAATGACTCAATGACTCAATGACTCTATGTGTCTATGTCTCTATGTCTCTATGTCTCGATGACTCGATGACTCGATGACTCGATGACTCGATGTCTCGATGTCTCGATGACTCAATGACTCAATGACTCAATGACTCTATGTCTCTATGTCTCTATGTCTCGATGACTCGGTGACTCGGTGTCTCAATGTCTCGATGTCTCAATGACTCTATGACTCTATGAGTCTATGACTCTATGACTCTATGTCTCGATGTCTCGATGACTCGATGTCTCGATGACTCAATGACTCTATGTCTCCATGTCGCGATGAGTCGATGACACAAAGACTCGATAACTCGATGTCTCGAAGACTCTATGACTCTATGTCTCTATGTCACTATGTCTCGATGACTCGATGACTCGATGACTCGATGTCTCGATGTCTCAATGACTCGATGACTCTATGTCATGATGACTCTATGTCTCGATGACTCAATGAATCTATGAATCGATGACTCAATGACTCAATGTCTCTATGTCTCGATGACTCAATGACTCGATGACTCAATGGCTCGATAACCCGTTGTGTCGATGACACGATGACTTTTTGACTCTATTTCTCGATGACTCAATGACTCTATGTCTCTATGACTCTATGACTCGATGACTCGATGACTCTATATCTCAATGACTCTATGACTCTATGACTCAATGACTCAATGACTCTATGTCTCTATATCTCTATGTCTCCATGTCTCGATGACTCGATGACTCGATGACCAATTGTGTCTATGACTCAATGACTCGATGTCTCGATGACTGGATGACTCTATGTCTCGATGACTCAATGACTCAATGACTCTATGTCTCTATGACTCTATGACTCTATGACTCGATGACTCTCTGACTCTGTGACTCAATGACTCAATGACTCAATGACTCAATGGCTCTATGTGTCTATGTCTCGATGAATCGCTGACTCAATGTGTTGAAGACTCGATGACTCAATTACTCTATGTCTCTATGACTCTATGACTCGATGATGCGATGACTCAAAGACTCAATGTCTCTATGTCTCTATGTCTCTATATCTCGTTGACTCGATGGCTCGATGACTCGATGTCTCGATGACTCAATGACTCGATTACTATATGTCTCGATGACTCAATGACTCAATGACTTTATGTCTCTATGACTCTATGACTCGATGACTCTATGTCTCGATGACTCAATGACTCAATGTCTCAATGACTCTATGTCTCTATGTCTCCATGTCTCTATGTCTTGATGTCTCGATGACTCGATGACTCAATGACTCAATGATTCTTTGTCTCGATGACACTATGACTCTATGAATCTATGACTCTATGACTCTATGTCTCGATGACATGATGTCTCGATGACTTGATGTCTCGATGTCACGTTGAAACTAGATATCTCGATTACTCAATGACTCTATGTCTCTATGACTCTATGTCTCTATGTCTCGAAGAGTCTATGACACTATGTCTCTATGTCTCTATGTCTCGATGACTCAATGACAATTTGACTCTATGACACTATATCTCTATGCCACTATGTCTCAATGTCTCAATGTCTCAATGTCTCGATGACTCGATGATTCGATGACTCAATGACTCCAAGACTCTATGACACTATGACACTATGACACTATGACTCCATGACTCTATGTCTCAATGACTCGATGACTCGATGAAGCTATGTCTCGATGACTCAATGACACAATGACTCAATGACTCTATGTCACTATGTCTCGATGACTCGGTGACTCGGTGTCTCGATGACTCGATGACTCTATGTCTTGATAACTCAATGACTCAATGACTCGATGGCTCGATGACTCGTTGTGTCGATGACTCGATGACTCGATGACTCTATTTCTCAATGACTCAATGACTCTATGTCTCTATGACTCGATGACTCGATGACTCGATGACTCTATATCTCGATGACTCTATGACTCTATGACTCAATGACTCAATGACTCAATGAGTCTATGTCTCTATGTCTCTATGTCTCAGTGTATCTCTGTCTCGATGACTCGATGACTCGATGACTCTATGTCTCGATGCCTCAATGACTCAATGACTCAATGACTCTATGTCTCTGTGTCTCTGTGTCTCGATGACTCGATGACGCGATGAAACAATGACTGTTTGACTCTATGACACTATGTCTCTATGTCTTGAGGTCTCGATGACTCGATGACTCGATGTCTCAATGACTCAATGACTCTATGACTCGATGACTCAATGACACAATGACTCTATGTCTCAATGGCTCCAAGACTCGATAACTCGATGTTTCAATGACTCGATGACTCGATGACGCGATGTGTCGATGACTCGATGACTCAATGACTCGATGACTCTATGACACGATGACACTATGTCTCGATGCCTCAATGAGTCAATGACTCAATGACTCTGTGTCTCTGTGTCTCGATAACTCGATGACTCGATGTGTCAATGACTCGATGACTCGGTGACTCTATGTCTCGATGACTCAATGACTCAATGACTCAATGACTCAATGAGTCTATGTCTCTATGTCTCTATGTCTCAGTGTATCTCTGTCTCGATGACTCGATGACTCGATGACTCTATGTCTCGATGCCTCAATGACTCAATGACTCAATGACTCTATGTCTCTGTGTCTCTGTGTCTCGATGACTCGATGACGCGATGAAACAATGACTGTTTGACTCTATGACACTATGTCTCTATGTCTTGAGGTCTCGATGACTCGATGACTCGATGTCTCAATGACTCAATGACTCTATGACTCTATGACACCATTACTCTATGTCTCGATGTCTCGATGACGCGATGACTCGATGACTCTATGTCTCGATGACTCAATGACTCAATGACTCAATGACTCAATGACTCTATGTTTCTATGTCTCTATGTCTCGATGAGATGATGACTCGATGTCTCGATGACTCGGTGTCTCGATGACTCGATGACTCGATGTCTCGATGTCTCGATGTCTCGATGACTCGAAGACTCGATGACTCAATGGCTCGATGTCTCGATGAGTCTATGACTCTATGACTCTATGTCTCTATGTCTCGATCACTCGATGACTCGATGACTCTATGTCTCGATGCCTCAATGACACAATGACTCAATGACTCTATGTCTCTATGTCTCTGTGTCTCGATGACTCGATGACTCGATGAAACAATGACTCTTTGACTGTATGAAACTATGTCTCTATGTCTCTACGTCTCTACGTCTCTATGTCTCGATGACTCAATGACTCTATGACTCTATGTCTCGATGTCTCGATGACTCGATGACTCGATGTCTCGATGACATTATGTCTCAATGACTCAATGACTCAATGACTCTATGTGTCTATGTCTCTATGTCTCGATGACTCGATGACTCGATGACTCCAAGACTCTATGACACTATGACACTATGACACTATGACTCCATGACTCTATGTCTCGATGACTCGATGACTCGATGAAGCTATGTCTCGATGACTCAATGACACAATGACTCAATGACTCTATGTCACTATGTCTCGATGGCTCGATGACTCGATGTCTCGATGACCCAATGACTCGATTACTATATGTCTCGATGACTCAATGACTCAATGACTCTATGTCTCTATGACTCTATGACTCGATGACTCTATGTCTCTATGACTCTATGACTCGATGACTCTATGTCTCGATGACTCAATGACTCAATGACTCAATGTCTCAATGACTCTATGTCTCTATGTCTCCATGTCTCTATGTCTTGATGTCTCGATGACTCGATGACTCAATGACTCAATGATTCTTTGTCTCGATGACACTATGACTCTATGAATCTATGACTCTATGACTCTATGTCTCGATGACACGATGTCTCGATGACTTGATGTCTCGATGTCACGTTGACTCTAGATATCTCGATTACTCAATGACTCTATGTCTCTATGACTCTATGTCTCTATGTCTCGAAGAGTCTATGACACTATGTCTCTATGTCTCTATGTCTCAATGTCTCGATGACTCGATGATTCGATGACTCAATGACTCCAAGACTCTATGACACTATGTCACTACGACACTATGACTCCATGACTCTATGTCTCGATGACTCGTTGACTCGATGAAGCAATGTCTCGATGACTCAATGACACAATGACTCAATGACTCTATGTCACTATGTCTCGATGACTCTATGACTCTATGACTCGATGACCCGATGACTCGATGACTCTATGTCTTGATGACTCAATGACTCGATGGCTCGATGACTCGTTGTGTCGATGACTCGATGACTCGATGATTCTATTTCTCGATGACTCAATGACTCTATGTCTCTATGACTCTATGACTCGATGACTCGATGAGTCTATATCTCAATGACTCTATGACTCTATGACTCAATGACTCAATGACTCTATGTCTCTATATCTCTATGTCTCCATGTCTTGATGACTCGATGACTCGATGACCAATTGTGTCTATGACTCAATGACTCGATGTCTCGATGACTGGATGACTCTATGTCTCGAGGACTCTATGACTCAATGACTCTATGCCTCTATGACTCTATGACTCTATGTCTCGATGACTCTCTGACTCTGTGACTCAATGACTCAATGACTCAATGACTCAATGGCTGTATGTGTCTATGTCTCGATGAATCGATGACTCAATGTGTTGAAGACTCGATGACTCAATTACTCTATGTCTCTATGACTCTATGACTCGATGACGCGATGACTCAAAGACTCAATGTCTCTAAGTCTCTATGTCTCTATATCTCGTTGACTCGATGACTCGATGCTTCGATGTCTCGATGACTCGATGTCTCGATGACTCTATGTCTCGATGACTCTATGTCTCGATGACTCGATGTCTCTATGACTCTATGACTCGATGACTCTATGTCTCGATGACTCAATGACTCTATGTCTCTATGACTCTATGACTCGATGACGCGATGACTCAAAGACTCAATGTCTCTATGTCTCTATGTCTCTATATCTCGTTGACTTGATGGCTCGATGACTCGATGTCTCGATGACTCAATGACTCAATGACTCTATGTCTCTATGACTCTATGACTCGATGACTCTATGTCTCGATGAATCAATGACTCAATGACTCAATGACTCTATGCCTCTGTGTCTCAATGACTCGATGACTCTATGTCTCAATGACTCTATGACTCGATGACTCGATGTGTCGATGACTCTACGTCTCGATGACACAATGACTCGATGACTAGATGACTCTATGTCTCGATGACTCAATGACTCAATGACTCTATGTCTCTATGACTCTATGACTCTATGACTCGATGACTTGATGACTCTATGTCTCGATGACTCGATGACTCTATGTCTTGATAACTCAATGACTCAATGAATCGATGGCTCGAGGACTCGTTGTGTCGATGACTCGATGACTCGATGACTCTATTTCTCGATGAGTCAATGACTCTATGTCTCTATGACTCTATGACTCGATGACTCGATGACTCTATATCTCGATGACTCTATGACTCTATGACTCAATGACTCAATGACTCTATGTCTCTATATCTCTATGTCTCCATGTCTCGATGACTCGATGACTCGATGACCAATTGTGTCTATGACTCAATGACTCGATGTCTCGATGACTGGATGACTCTATGTCTCGATAACTCAATGACTCAATGACTCTATGTCTCTATGACTCTATGACTCTATGACTCGATGACTCTCTGACTCTGTGACTCAATGACTCAATGACTCAATGGCTCTATGTGTCTATGTCTTGATGAATCGATGACTCAATGTGTTGAAGACTCGATGACTCAATTACTCTATGTCTCTATGACTCTATGACTCGATGAAGCGATGACTCAAAGACTCAATGTCTCTATCTCTCTATGTCTCTATATCTCGTTGACTCGATGACTCGATGCTTCGATGTCTCGATGCTTAGATGTCTCGATGACTCGATGACTCGATGACTCTATGTCTCGATGACTCGATGTCTCTATGACTCTATGACTCGATGACTCTATGTCTCGATGACTCAATGACTCGATGACTCAATGACTCTATGTCTCTATGTCTCTATATCTCGTTGACTCGATGGCTCGATGACTCGATGTCTCGATGACTCAATGACTCGATTACTATATGTCTCGATGACTCAATGACTCAATGACTCTATGTCTCTATGACTCTATGACTCGATGACTCTATGTCTCGATGACTCAATAACTCAATGACTCAATGTCTCAATGACTCTATGTCTCTATGTCTCCATGTCTCTATGTCTTGATGTCTCGATGACTCGATGACTCAATGACTCAATGATTCTTTGTCTCGATGACACTATGACTCTATGAATCTATGACTCTATGACTCTATGTCTCGATGACACGATGTCTCGATGACTTGATGTCTCGATGTCACGTTGACTCTAGATATCTCGATTACTCAATGACTCTATGTCTCTATGACTCTATGTCTCTATGTCTCGAAGAGTCTATGACACTATGTCTCTATGTCTCTATGTCTCGATGACTCAATGACACTTTGACTCTATGACACTATATCTCTATGCCACTATGTCTCTATGTCTCAATGGCTCAATGTCTCGATGACTCGATGATTCGATGACTCAATGACTCCAAGACTCTATGACACTATGACACTATGACACTATGACTCCATGACTCTATGTCTCGATGACTCGATGACTCGATGAAGCTATGTCTCGATGACTCAATGACACAATGACTCAATGACTCTATGTCACTATGTCTCGATGACTCGGTGACTCGGTGTCTCGATGACCCGATGACTCGATGACTCTATGTCTTGATGACTCAATGACTCAATGACTCTTTGTCTCTATGACTCTATGACTCTATTTCTCAAAGACTCAATGACTCAATAACTCTATGTCTCTGTGTCTCTGTGTCTCGATGACTCTATGACTCGATGACACAATGTTTCAATGACTCAATGTCTCTATGTCTCTATGTCTCTATGTCTCGATGACTCGATGACTCGATTTGTCGATGACTCGATGTCTCAAGGACTGGATGACTCTATGTCTCGATGACTGAATGACTCGATGACTCTATGTCTCAATGACTCAATGACTCAATGACTCTATGTCTCTATGACTCGATGACTCGATGACTCTATGTCTCAATGACTCTATGTCTCTATGCCTCTATGACTCGATGACTCGATGACTCTATGTCTCAATGACTCTATGACTCGATGTGTCGATAACTCGATGACTCTACGTCTCGATGCTCGATGACTCGATGATTAGATGACTCTATGTCTCGATAACTCAATGACTCAATGACTCAATGACTCAATTACTCAATGACTCTATGTCTCTGTGTCTCAATGACTCGATGACTCTATGTCTCAATGACTCTATGACTCAATGACTCGATGTGTCGATGACTCGATGACTCTACGTCTCGATGACTCGATGACTAGATGACTCTACGTCTCGATGACTCAATGACTCAATGACTCTATGTCTCTATGTCTCTGTGTCTCGATGACTCGATGACTCGATGAAACAATGACTCTTTGACTGTATGAAACTATGTCTCTATGTCTCTACGTCTCTACGTCTCTATGTCTCGATGACTCAATGACTCTATGTCTCGATGTCTCGATGACTCGATGACTCGATGTCTCGATGACATTATGTCTCAATGACTCAATGACTCAATGACTCTATGTGTCTATGTGTCTATGTCTCTATGTCTCGATGACTCGATGACTCGATGACTCCAAGACTCTATGACACTATGACACTATGACACTATGACTCCATGACTCTATGTCTCGATGACTCGATGAAGCTATGTCTCGATGACTCAATGACACAATGACTCAATGACTCTATGTCACTATGTCTCGATGGCTCGATGACTCGATGTCTCGATGACCCAATGACTAGATTACTATATGTCTCGATGACTCAATGACTCAATGACTCTATGTCTCTATGAATCTATGACTCGATGACTCTATGTCTCTATGACTCTATGACTCGATGACTCTATGTCTCGATGACTCAATGACTCAATGACTCAATGTCTCAATGACTCTATGTCTCTATGTCTCCATGTCTCTATGTCTTGATGTCTCGATGACTCGATGACTCAATGACTCAATGATTCTTTGTCTCGATGACACTATGACTCTATGAATCTATGACTCTATGACTCTATGTCTCGATGACACGATGTCTCGATGACTTGATGTCTCGATGTCACGTTGACTCTAGATATCTCGATTACTCAATGACTCTATGTCTCTATGACTCTATGTCTCTATGTCTCGAAGAGTCTATGACACTATGTCTCTATGTCTCTATGTCTCGATGACTCAATGACACTTTGACTCTATGACACTATATCTCTATGCCACTATGTCTCTATGTCTCAATGTCTCAATGTCTCGATGACTCGATGATTTGATGAATCAATGACTCCAAGACTCTATGACACTATGACACTATGACACTATGACTCCATGACTCTATGTCTCGATGACTCGATGACTCGATGAAGCTATGTCTTGATGACTCAATGACACAATGACTCAATGACTCTATGTCACTATGTCTCGATGACTCGGTGACTCGGTGTCTCGATGACCCGATGACTCGATGACTCTGTGTCATGATGACTCAATGACTCAATGACTCTTTGTCTCTATGACTCTATGACTCTATTTCTCAATGACTCAATGACTCAATAACTCTATGTCTCTGTGTCTCTGTGTCTCGATGACTCTATGACTCGATGACACAATGTTTCAATGACTCAATGTCTCTATGTCTCTATGTCTCTATGTCTCGATGACTCGATGACTCGATTTGTCAATGACTCGATGTCTCAAGGACTGGATGACTCTATGTCTCGATGACTGAATGACTCGATGACTCTATGTCTCAATGACTCAATGACTCAATGACTCTATGTCTCTATGACTCAATGACTCGATGACTCTATGTCTCAATGACTCAATGACTCAATGACTCAATGACTCAATTACTCAATGACTCTAAGTCTCTGTGTCTCAATGACTCGATGACTCTATGTCTCAATGACTCAATGACTCAATGACTCAATGACTCAATTACTCAATGACTCTAAGTCTCTGTGTCTCAATGACTCGATGACTCTATGTCTCAATGATTCTATGACTCGATGTGTCGATAACCCGATGACTCTACGTCTCGATGCTCGATGACTCGATGACTAGATGACTCTATGTCTCGATGTCTCGATGACTCGATGACTCTATGTCTCTGTGGCTCTGTGTCTCGATGACTCGATGACTCGATGACTCAATGACTCGATGCCTCGATGACTTTATGTCTCGATGACTCAATGACACAATGACTCAATGACTCAATTAATCAATGACTCTATGTCTCAATGATTCTATGACTCGATAACTCGATGACTCGATGACTCGATGTGTCGATGACTCGATGACTCAATGACTCGATGACTCTATGGCTCGATGACACTATGTCTCGATGAATCAATGACTCAATGACTCAATGAGTCTATGTCTCTATGTCTCTATGTCTCCGTGTATCTCTGTCTCGATGACTCGATGACTCGATGACTCGATGACTCTATGTCTTGATGCCTCAATGACACAATGACTCAATGACTCAATGACTCAATTAATCAATGACTCTATGTCTCAATGATTCTATGACTCGATAACTCGATGACTCGATGACTCGATGTGTCGATGACTCGATGACTCAATGACTCGATGACTCTATGGCTCGATGACACTATGTCTCGATGAATCAATGACTCAATGACTCAATGAGTCTATGTCTCTATGTCTCTATGTCTCCGTGTATCTCTGTCTCGATGACTCGATGACTCGATGACTCGATGGCTCTATGTCTTGATGCCTCAATGACTCAATGACTCTATGTCTCTGTGTCTCTGTTACTCGATGGCTCGATGACGCGATGAAACAATGACTCTTTTACTCTATGACACTATGTCTCTATGTCTCTATGTCTCGAGGTCTCAATGACTCGATGACTTAATGTCTCGATGTCTCGATGTCTCGATGACACAAAGACTCGATGACTCGATGTCTCGAAGACTCTATGACTCTATGCCTCTATGTCTCTATGTCTCGATGACTTGATGACTCGATGACTCGATGTCTCGATGACTCGATGACTCGATGACTCTATGTCTTGATGACTCTATGTCTCGATGACTCAATGAATCTATGAATCGATGACTCAATGACTCAATGTCTCTATGTCTCGATGATTCAATGACTCGATGACTCGTTGTGTCGATGACTCGATGACTCGATGATGCTATTTCTCGATGACTCAATGACTCTATGTCTCTATATCTCTATGTCTCCATGTCTCGATGACTCGATGACTCGATGACCCATTGTGTCTATGACTCAATGACTCGATGTCTCAATGACTGGATGACTCTATGTCTCGATGACTCAATGACTCTATGACTCTATGACTCGATGACTCTATGACTCTATGACTCGATGACTCTCTGTCTCTGTGACTCAATGACTCAATGACTCAATGACTCAATGACTCTATGTTTCTATGTCTCTATGTCTCGATGAGATGATGACTCGATGACTCGATGACTCGGTGTCTTGATGACTCGATGACTCGATGTCTCGATGTCTCAATGTCTCGATGACTCGAAGACTCGATGACTCGATGGCTCGCTGTCTCGATGAGTCTATGACTCTATGACTCTATGTCTCTATGTCTCGATCACTCGATGACTCGATGACTCTATGTCTCGATGCCTCAATGATACAATGACTCAATGACTCAATGACTCTATGTATCTATGTCTCTGTGTCTCGATGACTCGATGACTCGATGAAACAATGACTCTTTGACTGTATGAAACTATGTCTCTATGTCTCTACGTCTCTACGTCTCTATGTCTCGATGACTCAATGACTCTATGACTCTATGTCTCGATGTCTCGATGACTCGATGACTCGATGTCTCGATGACTTTATGTCTCAATGACTCAATGACTCAATGACTCTATGTCTCTATGCCTCTGTGACTCGATGACTCGATGACTCGATGACTCGATGACTCTATGTCTCAATGACTCAATGACTCAATGACTCTATGTCTCTGTGTCTCTGTGTCTCGATGACTCGACGACTCTATGTCTCGATAACTCAATGACTCAATGACTCAATAACTCTATGTCTCTGTGTCTCTGTGTCTCGATGTCTCGATGACTCGATGACTCTATGTCTCTGTGGCTCGGTGTCTCGTGGACTCGATGACTCGATGACTCAATGACTCGATGCCTCGATGACTCTATGTCTCGATGACTCTCTGTCTCTGTGACGCAATGACTCAATGACTCAATGACTCTATGTTTCTATGTCTCTATGTCTCGATGAGATGATGACTCGATGACTCGATGAGTCTATGACTCTATGACTCTATGTCTCTATGTCTCGATCACTCGATGACTCTATGACTCTATGACTCAATGACTCTCTGTCTCTGTGACTCAATGACTCAATGACTCAATGACTCAATGACTCTATGTTTCTATGTCTCTATGTCTCGATGAGATGATGACTCGATGACTCGATGACTCGGTGTCTTGATGACTCGATGACTCCATGTCTCGATGTCTCAATGTCTCGATGACTCGAAGACTCGAAGACTCGATGGCTCGATGTCTCGATGAGTCTATGACTCTATGACTCTATGTCTCTGTGGCTCTGTGTCTCGATGACTCGATGACTCGATGACTCGATGACTCAATGACTCGATGCCTCGATGACTCTATGTCTCGATGACTCAATGACACAATGACTCAATGACTCAATGACTCAATTACTCAATTACTCAATGACTCTATGTCTCAATGACTCTATGACTCGATAACTTGATGACTCGATGACTCGATGACTCGATGTGTCAATGGCTCGATGACTCGATGACTCGATGTGTCGATGACTCGATGACACTATGTCTCGATGAATCAATGACTCAATGACTCAATGAGTCTATGTCTCTATGTCTCTATGTCTCTGTGTATCTCTGTCTCGATGACTCGATGACTCGATGACTCAATGACTCTATGTCTCGATGCCTCAATGACTCAATGACTCAATGACTCTATGTCTCTGTGTCTCTGTGTCTCGATGACTCGATGACACGATGAAACAATGACTCTTTGACTCTATGACACTATGTCTCTATGTCTCGAGGTCTCGATGACTCGATGACTCGATGTCTCAATGACTCAATGACTCTATGACTCTATGACTCTATGACACTATTACTCTATGTCTCGATGTCTCGATGACGCGATGACGCGATGACTCGATGACTCTATGTCTCAATGACTCAATGACTCAATGACTCTATGTTTCTATGTCTCTATGTCTCGATGAGATGATGACTTGATGACTCGGTGTCTCGATGACTCGATGACTCAATGTCTCGATGTCTCGATGTCTCGATGACTCGAAGACTCGATGACTCGATGGCTCGATGTCTCGATGAGTCTATGACTCTATGACTCTATGTCTCTATGTCTCGATCACTCGATGACTCGATGACTCTATGTCTCGATGCCTCAATGACACAATGACTCAATGACTCTATGTCTCTATGTCTCTGTGTCTCGATGACTCGATGACTCGATGAAACAATGACTCTTTGACTGTATGAAACTATGTCTCTATGTCTCTACGCCTCTACGTCTCTATGTCTCGATGACTCAATGACTCTATGACTCTATGTCTCGATGTCTCGATGACTCGATGACTCGATGTCTCGATGACTTTATGTCTCAATGACTCAATGACTCTATGTGTCTATGTCTCTATGTCTCGATGACTCGATGACTCGATGACTCGGTGTCTCGATGTCTCGATGTCTCGATGACTCAATGACTCAATGACTCTATGTCTCTATGTCTCGATAACTCGGTGTCTCAATGTCTCGATGTCTCGACGACTCTATGACTCTATGACTCTATGTCTCGATGTCTCGATGACTCTATGTCTCGATGACTCTATGTTTCGATGACTCTATGTTTCGATGACTCAATGACTCGATGACTGAATGTCTCGATGTCTCGTGACTCGGTGACACGATGTCTTGATGACTCGATGACTCGATGACTTGATGATTCAATGTCTCGATGACTCTATGCCTATATGACTCTGTGACTCTATGACTCAATGCCTATATGACTCTATGTCTGAATGGCTCTATGACACTATGACTCTATGACTCTATGTCTCGATGACTCTATGTTTCGATGACTCTATGTTTCGATGACTCAATGACTCGATGACTGAATGTCTCGATGACTCGTGACTCGGTGACACGATGTCTTGATGACTTGATGTCTCGTTGAGTCGATGACTTGATGATTCTATGTCTCGATGACTCTATGCCTATATGACTCTGTGACTCTATGACTCTATGCCTATATGACTCTATGTCTGAATGGCTCTATGACACTATGACTCTATGACTCTATGTCTCGATGACTCGATGACTCTATGTCTCGATGACTCGATGACTCTATGTCTCGATGACTCAATGACTCAATGACTCAATGAGTCTATGTCTCTATGTCTCTATGTCTCTATGTCTCGATGACTCGATGACTCGATGACTCAATGACTCAATTACTCTATGTCTCTATGACTCTATGACTCGATGACTCATTGACTCAATGACTCAATGACTCAATGACTCTATGTCTCTATGTCTCTATGTTTCTATGTCTCAATGTCTCAATGACTCAATGACTCAATGACTCTATGTGTCTATGTCTCTATGTCTCGATGACTCGATGACTCGATGACTCAATGACTCAATGACTCTATGTCTCTATGTCTCGATGACTCGATGACTCGGTGTCTCAATGTCTCGATGTCTCGATGACTCTATGACTCTATGACTCTATGACTCTATGTCTCGATGTCTCGATGACTCTATGTCTCGATGACTCTATGTTTCGATGACACTATGTTTCGATGACTCAATGACTCGATGACTGAATGTCTTGATGACTCGTGACTCGGTGACACGATGTCTTGATGACTCGATGACTGGATGTCTCGATGACTCGATGAATTGATGATTCGATGTCTCGATGACTCTATGCCTATATGACTCTGTGACTCTATGACTCTATGCCTATATGACTCTATGTCTTAATGGCTCTATGACACAATGACTCTATGACTCTATGTCTCGATGTCTCGATGACTCTATGTCTCGATGACTCTATGTTTCGATGACTCTATGTTTCGATGACTTAATGACTCGATGACTGAATGTCTCGATGACTCGTGACTCGGTGACACGATGTCTTGATGACTCGATGTCTCGTTGACTCGATGACTTGATGATTCTATGTCTCGATGACTCTATGCCTATATGACTCTGTGACTCTATGACTCTATCCCTATATGACTCTATGTCTGAATGGCTCTATGACACTATGTCTCTATGTCTCTATGTCTCGATGACTCGATGACTCTATGTCTCGATGACTCGATGACTCTATGTCTCGATGACTCAATGACTCAATGAGTCTATGTCTCTATGTCTCGATGACTCGATGACTCGATGACTCAATGACTCAATGACTCTATGTCTCTATGACTCTATGACTCTATGACTCGATGAACGATGACTCAATGACTCAATGTCTCTATGTCTCTATGTCTCTATGTCTCTATGTCTCGATGACTCGATATCTCGATGACTGGATGACTCTATGTCTCGATGACTCAATGACTCAATGACTCTATGTCTCTATGACTCTATGACTCTATGACTCGATGACTCTCTGTCTCTGTGACTCAATGACTCAATGACTCAATGGCTCTATGTGTCTATGTCTCGATGAATCGATGACTCAATGTGTTGAAGACTCGATGACTCAATGACTCTATGTCTCGATGACTCTAAGACTCGATGACGCGTTGACTCAATGACTCTATGTCTCGATGACTCAATGACTCAATGACTCAATGACTCAATGACTCTATGTCTCTATGTCTCTATGTCTCGCTGACTCGATGACTCGATGACTCTATGTCTCGATGCCTCAATGACACAATAACTCAATGAATCTATGTCTCTATGACTCTATGTCTATATGACTCTATGACTCTATGACTCAATGCCTATATGACTCTATGTCTCTATGACTCTATGACACTATGACTCTATGACTCTATGTCTCTGTGTCTCGATGACTCGATGACTCGATGTCTCTATGTCTCTATGTCTCGATGACTCAATGACTCAATGACTCAATGACTCAATGACTCTATGTCTCTATGTCTCGATGACTCGATGACTCGATGACTCGATGACTCAATGACTCGATGACTGAATGACTCAATGACTCAATGACTCTATGCCTATATGACACTATGTCTCTATGACTCTATGACACTATGACTCTATGACTCTATGTCTCGATGACTCTATGATTCTATGACTCTATGACTCTATGCCTATATGACTCTATGTCTCTATGACTCTATGACACTATGACTCTATGACTCTATGTCTCGATGACTCTATGTCTCTATGTCTCTATGTCTCTATGTCTCGATGACTTGATGACTCGATGACTCGATGACTCGATGACTCGATAACTCTATATCTCTATGTCTCTATGTCTCGATGACTCGATGACCCATTGTATCTATGACTCAATGACTCGATGTCTCGATGACTGGATGACTCTATGTCTCGATGACTCAATGACTCAATGACTCTATGTCTCTATGACTCTATGACTCTATGACTCGATGACTCTCTGTCTCTGTGACTCAATGTCTCAATGACTCAATGACTCAATGACTCTATGTTTCTATGTCTCTATGTCTCGATGAGATGATGACTCGATGACTCGGTGTCTTGATGACTCGATGACTCGATGTCTCGATGTCTCAATGTCTCGATGACTCGAAGACTCGATGACTCGATGGTTCGATGTCTCGATGAGTCTATGACTCTATGACTCTATGTCTCTATGTCTCGATCACTCGATGACTCGATGACTCTATGGCTCGATGCCTCAATAACACAATGACTCAATGACTCTATGTCTCTATGTCTCTATGTCTCTGTGTCTCGATGACTCGATGACTCGATGAAACAATGACTCTTTGACTTTATGAAACTATGTCTCTATGTCTCTACGTCTCTACGTCTCTATGTCTCGATGACTCAATGACTCTATGACTCTATGTCTCGATGTCTCGATGACTCGATGACTCGATGTCTCGATGACTTTATGTCTCAATGACTCAATGACTCAATGACTCTATGTCTCTATGCCTCTATGACTCGATGACTCGATGACTCGATGACTCGATGACTCTATGTCTCAATGACTCAATGACTCTATGTCTCTGTGTCTCTGAGTCTCGATGACTCGATGACTCGATGACTCGATGACTCTATGTCTCAATGACTCAATGACTCGATGACTCTATGTCTCTGTGGCTCTGTGTCTCGATGACTCGATGACTCAATGACTCGATGCCTCGATGACTCTATGTCTCGATGACTCAATGACACAATGACTCAATGACTCAATGACTCAATTACTCAATGACTCAATGACTCTATGTCTCAATGACTCTATGACTCGATAACTTGATGACTCGATGACTCGATGTGTTGATGACTCGATGACTCGATGACTCGATGTGTCAATGACTCGATGACACTATGTCTCGATGAATCAATGACTCAATGACTCAATGAGTCTATGTCTCGATGTCTCTATGTCTCTGTGTATCTCTGTCTCGATGACTCGATGACTCGATGACTCAATGACTCTATGTCTCAATGCCTCAATGACTCAATGACTCAATGACTCTATGTCTCTGTGTCTCTGTGTCTCGATGACTCGATGACGCGATGAAACAATGAATCTTTGACTCTATGAGACTATGTCTCTATGTCTCGAGGTCTCGATGACTCGATGACGCGATGTCTCAATGACTCAATGACTCTAGGACTCTATGACACTATTACTCTATGTCTCGATGTCTCGATGACGCGATAATGCGATGACTCGATGACTCTATGTCTCGATGACTCAATGACTCAATGACTCAATGACTCAATGACTCAATGACTCTATGTTTCTATGTCTCTATGTCTCGATGAGATGATGACTCGATGACTTGATGACTCGGTGTCTCGATGACTCGATGACTCAATGTCTTGATGTCTCGATGTCTCGATGACTCGAAGACTCGATGACTCGATGGCTCGATGTCTCGATGAGTCTATGACTCTATGACTCTATGTCTCTATGTCTCGATCACTCGATGACTCGATGACTCTATGTCTCGATGCCTCAATGACACAATGACTCAATGACTCTATGTCTCTATGTCTCTGTGTCTCGATGACTCGATGACTCAATGAAACAATGACTCTTTGACTGTATGAAACTATGTCTCTACGTCTCTACGTCTCTATGTCTCGATGACTCAATGACTCTATGACTCTATGTCTCGATGTCTCGATGACTCAATGACTCGATGTCTCGATGACTATATGTCTCAATGACTCAATGACTCTATGTGTCTATGTCTCTATGTCTCGATGACTCGATGACTCGATGACTCGGTGTCTCGATGTCTCGATGTCTCGATGACTCAATGACTCAATGACTCTATGTCTCTATGTCTCGATGACTCGATGACTCGGTGTCTCAATGTCTCGATGTCTCGATGACTCTATGACTCTATGACTCTATGACTCTATGTCTCGATGTCTCGAGGACTCTATGTCTCGATGACTCAATGTTTCGATGACTCTATGTTTCGATGACTCAATGACTCGATGACTGAATGTCTCGATGTCTCGTGACTCGGTGACACGATGTCTTGATGACTCGATGACTCGATGTCTCGATGACTTGATGACTTGATGATTCGATGTCTCGATGACTCTATGCCTATATGACTCTGTGACTCTATGACTCTATGCCTGTATGACTCTATGTCTGATTGGCTCTATGACACTATGACTCTATGACTCTATGTCTCGATGTCTCGATGACTCTATGTCTCGATGACTCTATGTTTCGATGACTCTATGTTTCGATGACTCAATGACTCGATGACTGAATGTCTCGATGACTCGTGACTCGGTGACACGATGTCTTGATGACTCGATGTCTCGTTGATTCGATGTCTCGATGATTCTATGTCTCGATGACTCTATGCCTATATGATTCTGTGACTCTATGACTCTATGCCTACATGACTCTATGTCTGAATGGCTCTATGACACTATGACTCTATGACTCTATGTCTCGATGACTCGATGACTCTATGTCTCGATGACTCGATGACTCTGTGTCTTGATGACTCAATGACTCAATGACTCAATGAGTCTATGTCTCTATGTCTCTATGTCTCTATGTCTCGATGTCTCAATGACTCAATGACTCAATGACTCTATGTGTCTATGTCTCTATGTCTCGATGACTCGATGACTCGATGACTCAATGACTCAATGACTCTATGTCTCTATGTCTCGATGACTCGATGACTTGGTGTCTCAATGTCTCGATGTCTCGATGACTCTATGACTCTATGACTCTATGACTCTATGTCTCGATGTCTCAATGACTCGATGACTCGATGACTCAATGACTCAATGACTCAATGACTCTATGTCTCTATGACTCTATGACTCTATGATTCTATGACTCGATGAACGATGACTCAATGACTCCATGACTCAATGACTCTATGTCTCTATGTCTCGATGACTCGATGACTCGGTGTCTCAATGTCTCGATGTCTCGATGACTCTATGACTCTATGACTCTATGACTCTATGTCTCGATGTCTCAATGACTCGATGTCTCGATGACTCGATGACTCAATGACTCAATGACTCAATGACTCCATATCTCTATGACTCTATGACTCTATGACTCGATGAACGATGACTCAATGACTCCATGACTCAATGACTCTATGTCTCTATGTCTCGATGACTCGATGACTCGGTGTCTCAATGTCTCGATGTCTCGATGACTCTATGACTCTATGACTCTATGACTCTATGTCTCGATGTCTCGATAACTCTATGTCTCGATGACTCTATGTTTCGATGACTCTATGTTTCGATGACTCAATGACTCGATGACTGAATGTCTTGATGACTCGTGACTCGGTGACACGATGTCTTGATGACTCGATGACTGGATGTCTCGATGACTCGATGACTTGATGATTCGATGTCTCGATGACTCTATGCCTATATGACTCTGTGACTCTATGACTCTATGCCTATATGACTCTATGTCTGAATGGCTCTATGACACTATGACTCTATGACTCTATGTCTCGATGTCTCGATGACTCTATGTCTCGATGACTCTATGTTTCGATGACTCTATGTTTCGATGACTCAATGACTCGATGACTGAATGTCTTGATGACTCGTGACTCGGTGACACGATGTCTTGATGACTCGATGACTGAATGTCTCGATGACTCGATGACTTGATGATTCGATGTCTCGATGACTCTATGCCTATATGACTCTGTATCTCTATGACTCTATGCCTATATGACTCTATGTCTGAATGGCTCTATGACACAATGACTCTATGACTCTATGTCTCGATGTCTCGATGACTCTATGTCTCGATGACTCTATGTTTCGATGACTCTATGTTTCGATGACTCAATGACTCGATGACTGAATGTCTCGATGACTCGTGACTCAGTGACACGATGTCTTGATGACTCGATGTCTCGTTGACTCGATGACTTGATGATTCTATGTCTCGATGACTCTATGCCTATATGACTCTGTGACTCTATGACTCTATCCCTATATGACTCTATGTCTGAATGGCTCTATGACACTATGACTCTATGACTCTATGTCTCGATGACTCGATGACTCTATGTCTCGATGACTTGATGACTCTATGTCTCGATGACTCAATGACTCAATGACTCAATGAGTCTATGTCTCTATGTCTCTATGTCTCGATGACTCGATGACTCGATGTCTCAATGACTCAATGACTCTATGTCTCTATGACTCTAGGACTCTATGACTCGATGAACGATGACTCAATGACTCAATGTCTCTACGTCTCTATGTCTCTATGTCTCTATGTCTCGATGACTCGATGTCTCGATGACTGGATGACTCTATGTCTCGATGACTCAATGACTCAATGACTCTATGTCTCAATGACTCAATGGCTCTCTGTGTCTATGTCTCGATGAATCGATGACTCAATGTGTTGAAGACTCGATGACTCAATGACTCTATGTCTCGATGACTCTAAGACTCGATGACGCGATGACTCAATGACTCTATGTCTCGATGACTCAATGACTCAATGACTCAATGACTCAATGACTCTATGTCTCTATGTCTCTATGTCTCGCTGACTCGATGACTCGATGACTCTATGTCTCGATGCCTCAATGACACAATAACTCAATGAATCTATGTCTCTATGACTCTATGTCTATATGACTCTATGACTCTATGACTCAATGCCTATATGACTCTATGTCTCTATGACTCTATGACACTATGACTCTATGACTCTATGACTCTATGTCTCGATGACTCGATGACTCGATGCCTCTATGTCTCTATGTCTCGATGACTCAATGACTCAATGACTCAATGACTCAATGACTCTATGTCTCTCTGTCTCGATGACTCGATGACTCGATGACTCGATGACTCGATGACTCAATGACTCAATGACTCTATGCCTATATGACACTATGTCTCTATGACTCTATGACACTATCACTCTATGACTCTATGTCTCGATGACTCGATGTCTCGATGTCTCTATGTCTCTATGTCTCGATGTCTCGATGACTCAATGACTCAATGACTCAATGACTCTATGTCTCTATGTCTCTATGTCTCGATGACTCGATGACTCGATGACTCGATGACTCGATGACTCGATGACCCATTGTGTCTATGACTCAATGACTCGATGTCTCGATGACTGGATGACTCTATGTCTCAATGACTCAATGATTCAATGACTCTATGTCTCTATGACTCTATGACTCTATGACTCGATAACTCTCTGTCTCTGTGACTCAATGACTCAATGACTCTATGTTTCTATGTCTCTATGTCTCGATGAGATGATGACTCGATGACTCGATGACTCGGTGTCTTGATGACTCGATGACTCGATGTCTCGATGTCTCAATGTCTCGATGACTCGAAGACTCAATGACTCGATGGCTCGATGTCTCGATGAGTCTATGACTCTATGACTCTATGTCTCTATGTCTCGATCACTCGATGACTCGATGACTCTATGTCTCGATGCCTCAATAACACAATGACTCAATGACTCTATGTCTCTATGTCTCTATGTCTCTGTGTCTCGATGACTCGATGACTCGATGAAACAATGACTCTTTGACTGTATGAAACTATGTGTCTATGTCTCTACGTCTCTACGTCTCTATGTCTCGATGACTCAATGACTCTATGACTCTATGTCTCGATGTCTCGATGACTCGATGACTCGATGTCTCGATGACTTTATGTCTCAATGACTCAATGACTCAATGACTCTATGTCTCTATGCCTCTATGACTCGATGACTCGATGACTCGATGACTCGATGACTCTATGTCTCAATGACTCAATGACTCAATGACTCTATGTCTCTGTGTCTCTGTGTCTCGATGACTCGACGACTCTATGTCTCGATAACTCAATGACTCAATGACTCAATAACTCTATGTCTCTGTGTCTCTGTGTCTCGATGTCTCGATGACTCGATGACTCTATGTCTCTGTGGCTCTGTGTCTCGATGACTCGATGACTCAATGACTCGATGCCTTGATGACTCTATGTCTCGATGACTCAATGACACAATGACTCAATGACTCAATGACTCAATTACTCAATGACTCAATGACTCTATGTCTCAATGACTCTATGACTCGATAACTTGATGACTCGATGACTCGATGTGTTGATGACTCGATGACTCGATGTGTCAATGACTCGATGACACTATGTCTCGATGAATCATTGACTCAATGACTCAATGAGTCTATGTCTCGATGTCTCTATGTCTCTGTGTATCTCTGTCTCGATGACCCGATGACTCAATGACTCAATGACTCTATGTCTCAATGCCTCAATGACTCAATCACTCAATGACTCTATGTCTCTGTGTCTCTGTGTCTCGATGACTCGATGACGCGATGAAACAATGACTCTTTGACTCTATGAGACTATGTCTCTATGTCTCGAGGTCTCGATGACTCGATGACTCGATGTCTCAATGACTCAATGAATCTAGGACTCTATGACACTATTACTCTATGTCTAGATGTCTCGATGACGCGATGATGCGATGACTCGATGACTCTATGTCTCGATGACTCAATGACTCAATGACTCAATGACTCTATGTTTCTATGTCTCTATGTCTCGATGAGATGATGACTTGATGACTTGATGACTCGGTGTCTCGATGACTCGATGACTCAATGTCTCGATGTCTCGATGTCTCGATGACTCGAAGACTCGATGACTCGATGGCTCGATGTCTCGATGAGTCTATGACTCTATGACTCTATGTCTCTATGTCTCGATCACTCGATGACTCTATGTCTCGATGCCTCAATGACACAATGACTCAATGACTCTATGTCTCTATGTCTCTGTGTCTCGATGACTCGATGACTCGATGAAACAATGACTCTTTGACTGTATGAAACTATGTCTCTATGTCTCTAAGTCTCTACGTCTCTATGTCTCGATGACTCAATGACTCTATGACACTATGTCTCGATGTCTCGATGACTCAATGACTCGATGTCTCGATGACTTTATGTCTCAATGACTCAATGACTCAATGACTCTATGTGTCTATGTCTCTATGTCTCGATGACTCGATGACTCGATGACTCGGTGTCTCGATGTCTCGATGTCTCGATGACTCGATGACTCAATGACTCAATGACTCTATGTCTCTATGTCTCGATGACTCGATGACTCGGTGTCTCAATGTCTCGATGTCTCGATGACTCTATGACTCTATGACTCTATGACTCTATGTCTCGATGTCTTGATGACTCTATGTCTCGATGACTCTATGTTTCGATGACTCTATGTTTCGATGACTCAATGACTCGATGACTAAATGTCTCGATGTCTCGAGACTCGGTGACACGATGTCTTGATGACTCGATGACTCGATGTCTCGATGACTCGATGACTTGATGATTCGATGTCTCGATGACTCTATGCCTATATGACTCTGTGACTCTATGACTCTATGACTCTATGTCTCGATGTCTCGATGACTCTATGTCTCGATGACTCTATGATTCTATGACTCTATGACTCTATGCCTATATGACTCTATGTCTCTATGACTCTATGACACTATGACTCTATGACTCTATGTCTCGATGACTTGATGTCTCGATGTCTCTATGTCTCTATGTCTCGAGGTCTCGATGACTCAATGACTCTATGCCTATATGACTCTATGTCTCTATGTCTCTATGTCTCTATGTCTCGATGACTCGATGACTCGATGACTCGATGACTCGATGACTCAATGACTCAATGACTCTATGTCTCTATGTCTCTATGTCTCTATGTCTCGATGACTCGATGACTCGATGACTCAATGACTCAATGACTCAATGTGTCTATGTCTCTATGTCTCTATGTCTCGATGACTCAATGACTCAATGACTCAATGACTCAATGACTCAATGTCTCTATGTCTCTATGTCTCTATGTCTCGTTGTCTCGATGACTCGATGACTCAATGACTCAATGACTCAATGTCGCTATGTCTCTATGTCTCGATGTCTCGATGACTCGATGACTCGATGACTCGATGACTCGATGACTCGATGACTCGATGACTCGATGACTCAATGACACAATGACTCTATGTCTCTATGTCTCTATGTCTCTATGTCTCTATGTCTCGATGTCTCGATGACTCGATGGCTCGATGACTCGATGACTCGATGACTCGATGACTCAATGACTCAATGACTCAATGACTCTATGTCTCGATGTCTCGATGACTCGATGACTCGATGACTCGATGACTCGATGACTCGATGTCTCGATGACTCAATGACTCAATGACACAATGACTCTATGTCTCTATGTCTCTATGTCTCTATGTCTCTATGTCTCGATGTCTCGATGACTCGATGGCTCGATGACTCGATGACTCGATGACTCGATGACTCAATGACTCAATGACTCAATGACTCTATGTCTCGATGTCTCGATGACTCGATGACTCGATGACTCGATGACTCAATGACTCTATGTCTCGATGTCTCGATGACTCGATGACTCGATGACTCGATGACTCATTGACTCAATGACTCATTGACTCAATGACTCAATGTCTCTATGTCTCTATGTCTCGATGTCACGATGTCTCGATGACTCGATGACTCGATGACTCGATGACTCGATGACTCATTGACTCAATGACTCAATGTCTCTATGTCTCTATGTCTCTATGTCACGATGTCTCGATGACTCGATGACTCGATGACTCGATGACTCGATGACTCAATGACTCATTGACTCAATGACTCAATGTCTCTATGTCTCTATGTCTCTATGTCTCTATGTCTCATTGTCTCGATGACTCGATGACTCAATGACTCAATGACTCAATGTCGCTATGTCTCTATGTCTCGATGTCTCTATGTCTCTATGTCTCGTTGTCTCGATGACTCATTGACTCAATGACTCATTGACTCAATGACTCAATGTCTCTATGACTCTATGCCTATATGACTCTATGACTCTATGACTCTATGCCTATATGACTCTATGTCTCTATGACTCTATGACACTATGACTCTATGACTCTATGTCTCTATGTCTCAATGTCTCAATGACTCAATGACTCAATGACTCTATGTCTCTATGTCTCTATGTCTCTATGTCTCTATGTCTCTATGTCTCGATGTCTCGATGACTCGATGACTCGATGACTCTATGACTCGATGACTCGATGACTCGATGACTCATTGACTCAATGACTCAATGACTCAATGACTCTATGTCTCTATGTCTCTATGTCTCTATGTCTCTATGTCTCTATGTCTCTATGTCTCAATGACTCAATGACTCAATGACTCTATGTGTCTATGTCTCTATGTCTCGATGACTCGATGACTCGATGACTCAATGACTCAATGACTCTATGCCTATATGACACTATGTCTCTATGACTCTATGACACTATCACTCTATGACTCTATGTCTCGATGACTCGATGTCTCGATGTCTCTATGTCTCTATGTCTCGATGTCTCGATGACTCAATGACTCAATGACTCAATGACTCTATGTCTCTATGTCTCTATGTCTCTATGTCTCGATGACTCGATGACTCGATGACTCGATGACTCGATGACTCGATAACTCTATGTCTCTATGTCTCTATGTCTCGATGACTCGATGACTCGATGACCCATTGTGTCTATGACTCAATGACTCGATGTCTCGATGACTGGATGACTCTATGTCTCAATGACTCAATGATTCAATGACTCTATGTCTCCAAGACTCTATGACTCTATGACTCGATAACTCTCTGTCTCTGTGACTCAATGACTCAATGACTCTATGTTTCTATGTCTCTATGTCTCGATGAGATGATGACTCGATGACTCGATGACTCGGTGTCTTGATGACTCGATGACTCGATGTCTCGATGTCTCAATGTCTCGATGACTCGAAGACTCAATGACTCGATGGCTCGATGTCTCGATGAGTCTATGACTCTATGACTCTATGTCTCTATGTCTCGATCACTCGATGACTCGATGACACTATGTCTCGATGCCTCAATAACACAATGACTCAATGACTCTATGTCTCTATGTCTCTATGTCTCTGTGTCTCGATGACTCGATGACTCGATGAAACAATGACTCTTTGACTGTATGAAACTATGTGTCTATGTCTCTACGTCTCTACGTCTCTATGTCTCGATGACTCAATGACTCTATGACTCTATGTCTCGATGTCTCGATGACTCGATGACTCGATGTCTCGATGACTTTATGTCTCAATGACTCAATGACTCAATGACTCTATGTCTCTATGCCTCTATGACTCGATGACTCGATGACTCGATGACTCGATGACTCTATGTCTCAATGACTCAATGACTCAATGACTCTATGTCTCTGTGTCTCTGTGTCTCGATGACTCGACGACTCTATGTCTCGATAACTCAATGACTCAATGACTCAATAACTCTATGTCTCTGTGTCTCTGTGTCTCGATGTCTCGATGACTCGATGACTCTATGTCTCTGTGGCTCTGTGTCTCGATGACTCGATGACTCAATGACTCGATGCCTCGATGACTCTATGTCTCGATGACTCAATGACACAATGACTCAATGACTCAATGACTCAATTACTCAATGACTCAATGACTCTATGTCTCAATGACTCTATGAGTCGATAACTTGATGACTCGATGACTCGATGTGTTGATGACTCGATGACTCGATGTGTCAATGACTCGATGACACTATGTCTCGATGAATCATTGACTCAATGACTCAATGAGTCTATGTCTCGATGTCTCTATGTCTCTGTGTATCTCTGTCTCGATGACCCGATGACTCAATGACTCAATGACTCTATGTCTCAATGCCTCAATGACTCAATCACTCAATGACTCTATGTCTCTGTGTCTCTGTGTCTCGATGACTCGATGACTCAATGACTCAATGACTCTATGTCTCGATGTCTCGATGACTCGATGACTCGATGACTCGATGACTCGATGACTCGATGTCTCGATGACTCAATGACTCAATGACACAATGACTCTATGTCTCTATGTCTCTATGTCTCTATGTCTCTATGTCTCGATGACTCGATGGCTCGATGACTCGATGACTCGATGACTCGATGACTCAATGACTCAATGACTCAATGACTCTATGTCTCGATGTCTCGATGACTCGATGACTCGATGACTCGATGACTCAATGACTCTATGTCTCGATGTCTCGATGACTCGAGGACTCGATGACTCGATGACTCATTGACTCAATGACTCATTGACTCAATGACTCAATGTCTCTATGTCTCTATGTCTCTATGTCACGATGTCTCGATGACTCGATGACTCGATGACTCGATGACTCGATGACTCATTGACTCAATGACTCATTGACTCAATGACTCAATGTCTCTATGTCTCGATGTCTCGATGACTCGAGGACTCGATGACTCGATGACTCATTGACTCAATGACTCATTGACTCAATGACTCAATGTCTCTATGTCTCTATGTCTCTATGTCACGATGTCTCGATGACTCGATGACTCGATGACTCGATGACTCGATGACTCATTGACTCAATGACTCATTGACTCAATGACTCAATGTCTCTATGTCTCTATGTCACGATGTCTCGATGACTCGATGACTCGATGACTCGATGACTCGATGACTCGAGGACTCGATGACTCGATGACTCATTGACTCAATGACTCATTGACTCAATGACTCAATGTCTCTATGTCTCTATGTCTCTATGTCACGATGTCTCGATGACTCGATGACTCGATGACTCGATGACTCAATGACTCAATGACTCATTGACTCAATGACTCAATGTCTCTATGTCTCTATGTCACGATGTCTCGATGACTCGATGACTCGATGACTCGATGACTCATTGACTCAATGACTCAATGACTCAATGACTCTATGTCTCTATGTCTCGCTGACTCGATGACTCGCTGACTCTATGTCTCGATGCCTCAATGACACAATAACTCAATGAATCTATGTCTCTATGACTCTATGCCTATATGACTCTATGTCTCTATGACTCTATGACACTATGACTCTATGACTCTATGTCTCGATGTCTCGATGACTCGATGACTCGATGACTTGATGACTCATTGACTCAATGACTCAATGACTCAATGACTCTATGTCTCTATGTCTCGCTGACTCGATGACTCGATGACTCTATGTCTCGATGCCTCAATGACACAATAACTCAATGAATCTATGTCTCTATGACTCTATGCCTATATGACTCTATGTCTCTATGACTCTATGACACTATGACTCTATGACTCTATGACTCTATGTCTCGATGTCTCGATGACTCGATGACTCGATGACTTGATGACTCATTGACTCAATGACTCAATGACTCTATGTCTCTATGTCTCGCTGACTCGATGACTCGATGACTCTATGTCTCGATGCCTCAATGACACAATAACTCAATGAATCTATGTCTCTATGACTCTATGCCTATATGACTCTATGACTCTATGACTCTATGCCTATATGACTCTATGTCTCTATGACTCTATGACACTATGACTCTATGACTCTATGTCTCTATGTCTCAATGTCTCAATGACTCAATGACTCAATGACTCTATGTCTCTATGTCTCTATGTCTCTATGTCTCTATGTCTCGATGTCTCGATGACTCGATGACTCGATGACTCTATGACTCGATGACTCGATGACTCGATGACTCATTGACTCAATGACTCAATGACTCAATGACTCTATGTCTCTATGTCTCTATGTCTCTATGTCTCTATGTCTCAATGTCTCAATGACTCAATGACTCAATGACTCTATGTGTCTATGTCTCTATGTCTCGATGACTCGATGACTCGATGACTCAATGACTCAATGAATCTATGTCTCTATGTCTCGATGACTCGATGACTCGGTGTCTCAATGTCTCGATGTCTCGATGACTCTATGACTCTATGACTCTATGACTCTATGTCTCGATGTCTTGATGACTCTATGTCTCGATGACTCTATGTTTCGATGACTCTATGTTTCGATGACTCAATGACTCGATGACTGAATGTCTCGATGACTCGTGACTCGGTGACACAATGTCTTGATGACTCGATGACTGGATGTCTCGATGACTCGATGACTTGATGATTCGATGTCTCGATGACTCTATGCCTATATGACTCTGTGACTCTATGACTCTATGCCTATATGACTCTATGTCTGAATGGCTCTATGACACAATGACTCTATGACTCTATGTCTCGATGTCTCGATGACTCTATGTCTCGACGACTCTATGTTTCGATGACTCTATGTTTCGATGACTTAATGACTCGATGACTGAATGTCTCGATGACTCGTGACTCGGTGACACGATGTCTTGATGACTCGATGTCTCGTTGACTCGATGACTTGATGATTCTATGTCTCGATGACTCTATGACTCTATGACTCGATGAACGATGACTCAATGACTCAATGTCTCTATGTCTCTATGTCTCTATGTCTCGATGACTCGATGTCTCGATGACAGGATGACTCTATGTCTCGATGACTCTATGACTCAATGACTCTATGTCTCTATGACTCTATGACTCTATGACTCGATGACTCTCTGTCTCTGTGACTCAATGACTCAAGGGCTCTATGTGTCTATGTCTCGATGAATCGATGACTCAATGTGTTGAAGACTCGATGACTCAATGACTCTATGTCTCGATGACTCTAAGACTCGATGACGCGATGACTCAATGACTCTATGTCTCGATGACTCAATGACTCAATGACTCAATGACTCAATGACTCTATGTCTCTATGTCTCTATGTCTCGATGACTCGATGACTCTATGTCTCGATGCCTCAATGACACAATAACTCAATGAATCTATGTCTCTATGACTCTATGCCTATATGACTCTATGACTCTATGACTCTATGCCTATAGGACTCTATGTCTCTATGACTCTATGACACTATGACTCTATGACTCTATGACTCTATGTCTCGATGACTCGATGACTCGATGTCTCTATGTCTCTATGTCTCTATGTCTCGAGGACTAAATGACTCAATGACTCAATGACTCAATGACTCTATGTCTCTATGTCTCTATGTCTCGATGACTCGATGACTCAATGACTCGATGACTCGCTGACTCGATGACTCAATGACTCAATGACTCTATGCCTATATGTCACTATGTCTCTATGACTCTATGACACTATGACTCTATGACTCTATGTCTCGATGACTCTATGATTCTATGATTCTATGACTCTATGCCTATATGACTCTATGTCTCTATGACTCTATGACACTATGACTCTATGACTCTATGTCTCGATGACTCGATGTCTCTATGTCTCTATGTCTCTATGTCTCGATGTCTCGATGACTCAATGACTCAATGACTCTATGTCTCTTTGTCTCTATGTCTCGATGACTCGATGACTCGATGACTCGATGACTCTATGTCTCTATGTCTCTATGTCTCTATTTCTCGATGACTCGATGTCTCGATGACTCGATCACTCGATGACTCGATGACTCGATGACTCAATGACTCAATGACTCAATGTCTCTATGTCTCTATGTCTCGATGACTCGATGACTCGATGACTCGATGTCTCGATGTCTCTATGTCTCTATGTCTCTATGTCTCTATGACTCGATGACTCGATGACTCGATGACTCGATGACTCGATGACTCATTGACTCGATGACTCAATGACTCTATGTCTCTATGTCTCTATGTCTCGATGACTCGATGACTCGATGACTCGATGACTCGATGACTCTATGTCTCTATGTCTCTATGTCTCGATGACTCGATGACTCGATCACTCGATCACTCGATGACTCGATGACTCAATGACTCAATGACTCAATGTCTCTGTGTCTCTATGTCTCGATGACTCGATAACTCTATGTCTCTATGTCTCTATGTCTCGATGACTCGATGTCTCGATGACTCGATGGCTCGATGACTCAATGACTCAATGACTCAATGACTCAATGTCTCTATGTCTCTATGTCTCGATGACTCGATGACTCGATGACTCGATGACTCAATGACTCTATGACTCTATGACTCTATGACACCATTACTCTATGTCTCGCTGTCTCGATGACGCGATGACTCGATGACTCTATGTTTCTATGTCTCTATGTCTCGATGAGATGATGACTCGATGACTCGATGACTCGGTGTCGCGATGACTCGATGACTCGATGTCCCGATGTCTCAATGTCTCGATGACTCGAAGACTCGATGACTCGATGGCTCGATGTCTCGATGAGTCTATGACTCTATGACTCTATGTGTCTATGTCTCGATCACTCGATGACTCGATGACTCTCTGTCTCGATGCCTCAATGACACAATGACTCAATGACTCTATGTCTCTATGTCTCTGTGTCTCGATGACACGATGACTCGATGAAACAATGACTCTTTGACTGTATGAAACTATGTCTCCACGTCTCTACGTCTCTACGTCTCTATGTCTCGATGACTCAATGACTCTATGACTCTATATCTCGATGTCTCGATGACTCGATGACTCGATGTCTCGATGACTTTATGTCTCAATGACTCAATGACTCAATGACTCTATGTGTCTATGTCTCTATGTATCGATGACTCGATTACTCGATGACTCGGTGTCTCGATGTCTCGATGTCTCGATGACTCAATGACTCAATGACTCTATGTCTCTACGTCTCTACGTCTCTATGTCTCGATGACTCGATGACTCGGTGTCTCAATGTCTTGATGACTCAATGAGTCTATGTCTCGATGACTCAATGACTCAATGAGTCTATGTCTCTATGTCTCTATGTCTCGATGACTCGATGACTCTATGTCACGATGACTCGATGACTCTATGTCTCGATGTCTCAATGACTCAATGACTCAATGAGTCTATGTCTCTATGTCTCTATGTCTCGATGACTCGATGACTCGATGACTCTATGTCTCTATGACTCTATGACTCTATGACTCGATGAACGATGACTCAATGACTCAATGTCTCTATGTCTCTATATCTCTATGTCTCGATGACTCGATGTCTCGATGACTGGATGACTCTATGTCTCGATGACTCAATGACTCAATGACTCTATGTCTCTATGACTCTATGACTCTATGACTCGATGACTCTCTGTCTCTGTGACTCAATGACTCAATGACTCAATGACTCAAGGGCTCTATGTGTCTATGTCTCGATGAATCGATGACTCAATGTGTTGAAGACTCGATGACTCAATGACTCTATGTCTCAATGACTCTAAGACTCGATGACGCGATGACTCAATGACGCGATGACTCAATGACTCTATGTCTCGATGACTCAATGACTCAATGACTCAATGACTCAATGACTCTATGTCTCTATGTCTCTATGTCTCGCTGACTCGATGACTCGATGACTCTATGTCTCGATGCCTCAATGACACAATAACTCAATGAATCTATGTCTCTATGACTCTATGCCTATATGACTCTATGACTCTATGACTCTATGCCTATATGACTCTATGTCTCTATGTCTCTATGTCTCGATGACTCGATGACTCAATGACTCGATGACTCGCTGACTCGATGACTCAATGACTCAATGACTCTATGCCTATATGACACTATGTCTCTATGACTCTATGACTCTATGACTCTATGACTCTATGACTCTATGTCTCGATGACTCGATGACTCGATGTCTCTATGTCTCTATGTCTCTATGTCTCTATGTCTCGATGACTAAATGACTCAATGACTCAATGACTCAATGACTCAATGACTCTATGTCTCTATGTCTCTATGTCTCGATGACTCTCTGTCTCTGTGACTCAATGACTCAATGACTCAATGACTCAAGGGCTCTATGTGTCTATGTCTCGATGAATCGATGACTCAATGTGTTGAAGACTCGATGACTCAATGACTCTATGTCTCGATGACTCTAAGACTCGATGACGCGATGACTCAATGACGCGATGACTCAATGACTCGATGAGTCTATGATTCTATGACTCTAAGACTCTATGCCTATATGACTCTACGTCTCTATGACTCTATGACACTATTACTCTATGACTCTATGTCTCGATGACTCGATGTCTCGATGACTCGATGACTCGATGACTCCATGTCTCTATGTCTCGATGACTCGATGACTCGATGACTCGATGACTCGATCACTCGATGACTCGATGACTCAATGACTCAATGACTCAATGTCTCTATGTCTCTATGTCTCTATGTCTCTATGTCTCTATGTCTCGATGACTCGATGACTCGATGACTCGATCACTCGATGTCTCTATGTCTCTATGTCTCTATGTCTCTATGACTCGATGACTCGATGACTCGATGACTCGATGACTCGATGACTCGATGACTCATTGACTCAATGACTCAATGACTCTATGTCTCTATGTCTCTATGTCTCGATGACTCGATGACTCAATGACTCGATGACTCGATGACTCTATGTTTCTATGTCTCTATGTCTCGATGACTCGATGTCTCGATGACTCGATGACTCGATGACCCATTGTGTCTATGACTCAATGACTCGATGACTCAATGTCTCTGTGTCTCTATGTCTCGATGACTCGATGACTCTATGTCTCTATGTCTCTATGTCTCGATGACTCGATGTCTCGATGACTCGATGACTCGATGACTCAATGACTCAATGACTCAATGACTCAATGTCTCTATGACTCTATGACACCATTACTCTATGTCTCGATGTCTCGATTACGCGATGACTCGATGACTCTATGTTTCTATGTCTCTATGTCTCGATGAGATGATGACTCGATGACTCGATGACTCGGTGTCTCTATGACTCGATGACTCGATGACTCGATGTCCCGATGTCTCAATGTCTCGATGACTCGAAGACTCGATGACTCGATGGCTCGATGTCTCGATGAGTCTATGACTCTATGACTCTATGTCTCTATGTCTCGATCACTCGATGACTCGATGACTCTATGTCTCGATGCCTCAATGACACAATGACTCAATGACTCTATGTCTCTATGTCTCTGTGACTCGATGACACGATGACTCGATGAAACAATGACTCTTTGACTGTATGAAACTATGTGTCTATGTCTCTACGTCTCTACGTCTCTATGTCTCGATGACTCACTGACTCTATGACTCTATGTCTCGATGTCTCGATGATTCGATGACTCGATGTCTCGATGACTTTATGTCTCAATGACTCAATGACTCAATGACTCTATGTGTCTATGTCTCTATGTATCGATGACTCGATGACTCGATGACTCGATGTCTCGATGTCTCGATGCCTCGATGACTCAATGACTCAATGACTCTATGTCTCTACGACTCTACGTCTCTATGTCTCGATGACTCGATGACTCGGTGTCTCAATGTCTCAATGTCTCGATGACTCGATGACTCGATGACTCGATGACTCTATGTCTCTATGTCTCTATGTCTCGATCACTCGATGTCTCGATGACTCGATCACTCGATGACTCGATGACTCGATGACTCAATGACTCAATGACTCAATGTCTCTATGTCTCCACGTCTCGATGACTCGATGACTCGATGACTCTATGTCTCTATGTCTCTATGTCTCTATGTCTCTATGATTCGATGACTCGATGACTCGATGACTCAATGACTCATTGACTCAATGACTCAATGACTCTATGTCTCTCTGTCTCTATGTCTTTATGTCTCGATGACCCGATGACTCGATGACTCGATGACTCGATGACTCTATGTCTCTATGTCTCTATGTCTCGATGACTCGATGTCTCGATGACTCGATGACTCGATGACTCAATGACTGAATGACTCAATGACTCAATGACTCAATGTCTCTATGTCTCTATGTCTCTATGTCTCGATGACTCGATGACTCAATGAATCGATGACTCGATGACTCAATGACTCGATGACTCTATGACTCTATGACACCATTACTCTATGTCTCGGTGTCTCGATGACTCGATGACTGAATGTCTCGATGTCTCGATGTCTCGATGACTCGAAGACTCGATGACTCGATGGCTCGATATCTCGATGAGTCTATGACTCTATGACTCTATGTCACTATGTCTCGATCACTCGATGACTCGATGACTCTATGTCTCGATGCCTCAATGACACAATGACTCAATGACTCTATGTCTCTATGTCTCTGTGTCTCGATGACTCGATGACTCGATGAAACAATGACTCTTTGACTGTATGAAACTATGTCTCTACGTCTCTACGTCTCTATGTCTCGATGACTCAATGACTCTATGACTCTATGTCTCGATGTCTCGATGACTCAATGACTCGATGTCTCGATGACTTTATGTCTCAATGACTCAATGACTCAATGACTCTATGTGTCTATGTCTCTATGTCTCGATGACTCGATGACTCGATGACTCGGTGTCTCGATGTCTCGATGTCTCGATGACTCAATGATTCAATGACTCTATGTCTCTATGTCTCGATGACTCGATGACTCGGTGTCTCAATGTCTCGATGTCTCGATGACTCTATGACTCTATGACTCTATGACTCTATGTCTCGATGTCTCGATGACTCTATGTCTCGATGACTCTATGTTTCGATGACTCTATGTTTCGATGACTCAATGACTCGATGACTGAATGTCTCGATGTCTCGAGACTCGGTGACACGATGTCTTGATGACTCGATGACTCGATGTCTCGATGACTCGATGACTTGGTGATTCGATGTCTCGATGACTCTTTGCCTATATGACTCTGTGACTCTATGACTCTATGCCTGTATGACTCTATGTCTGATTGGCTCTATGACACTATGACTCTATGACTCTATGTCTCGATGTCTCGATGACTCTATGTCTCGATGACTCTATGTTTCGATGACTCTATGTTTCGATGACTCAATGACTCGATGACTGAATGTCTCGATGACTCGTGACTCGGTGACACGATGTCTTGATGACTCGATGTCTCGTTGACTCGATATCTCGATGATTCTATGTCTCGATGACTCTATGCCTATATGACTCTGTGACTCTATGACTCTATGCCTATATGACTCTATGTCTGAATGGCTCTATGACACTATGTCTCTTTGACTCTATGTCTCGATGACTCAATGACTCTATGCCTATATGACACTATGTCTCTATGACTCTATGACACTATGACTCTATGACTCTATGTCTCGATGAATCTATGATTCTATGACTCTATGACTCTATGCCTATATGACTCTATGTCTCTATGACTCTATGACACTCTGACCCTATGACTCTATGTCTCGATGACTCGATGTCTCGATGTCTCTATGTCTCTATGTCTCGATGTCTCGATGACTCAATGACTCAATGACTCTATGTCTCTATGACTCTATGACTCTATGACTCGATGACTCTCTGTCTCTGTGACTCAATGACTCAATGACTCAATGTCTCAATGACTCTATGTTTCTATGTCTCTATGTCTCAATGAGATGATGACTCGATGACTCGATGACTCGGTGTCTTGATGACTCGATGACTCGATGTCTCGATGTCTCAATGTCTCGATGACTCGAAGACTCAATGACTCGATGGCTCGATGTCTCGATGAGTCTATGACTCTATGACTCTATGTCTCTATGTCTCGATCACTCGATGACTCGATGACTCTATGTCTCGATGCCTCAATAACACAATGACTCAATGACTCTATGTCTCTATGTCTCTATGTCTCTGTGTCTCGATGACTCGAAGACTCGATGAAACAATGACTCTTTGACTGTATGAAACTATGTCTCTATGTCTCTACGTCTCTACGTCTCTATGTCTCGATGACTCAATGACTCTATGACTCTATGTCTCGATGTCTCGATGACTCGATGACTCGATGTCTCGATGACTTTATGTCTCAATGACTCAATGACTCTATGTCTCTATGCCTCTATGACCCGATGACTCGATGACTCGATGACTCTATGTCTCAATGACTCAATGACTCAATGACTCTATGTCTCTGTGTCTCTGTGTCTCGATGACTCGACGACTCTATGTCTCGATAACTCAATGACTCAATGACTCAATAACTCTATGTCTCTGTGTCTCGATGTCTCGATGACTCGATGACTCTATGTCTCTGTGGCTCTGTGTCTCGATGACTCGATGACTCAATGACTCGATGCCTCGATGACTCTATGTCTCGATGACTCAATGAAACAATGACTCAATGACTCAATGACTCAATTACTCAATGACTCAATGACTCTATGTCTCAATGACTCTATGACTCGATAACTTGATGACTCGATGACTCGATGTGTTGATGACTCGATGACTCGATGTGTCAACGACTCGATGACACTATGTCTCGATGAATCAATGACTCAATGACTCAATGAGTCTATGTCTCGATGTCTCTATGTCTCTGTGTATCTCTGTCTCGATGACCCGATGACTCAATGACTCAATGACTCTATGTCTCAATGCCTCAATGACTCAATCACTCAATGACTCTATGTCTCTGTGTCTCTGTGTCTCGATGACTCGATGACGCGATGAAACAATGACTCTTTGAATCTATGAGACTATGTCTCTATGTCTCGAGGTCTCGATGACTCGATGACTTGATGTCTCAATGACTCAATGACTCTAGGACTCTATGACACTATTACTCTATGTCTCGATGTCTCGATGACGCGATGATGCGATGACTCGATGACTCTATGTCTCGATGACTCAATGACTCAATGACTCAATGACTCTATGTTTCAATGTCTCTATGTCTCGATGAGATGATGACTCGATGACTTGATGACTCGGTGTCTCGATGACTCGATGACTCAATGTCTCGATGTCTCGATGTCTCGATGACTCGAAGACTCGATGACTCGATGGCTCGATGTCTCGATGAGTCTATGACTCTATGACTCTATGTCTCTATGTCTCGATCACTCGATGACTCGATGACTCTATGTCTCGATGCCTCAATGACACAATGACTCAATGACTCTATGTCTCTATGTCTCTGTGTCTCGATGACTCGATGACTCGATGAAACAATGACTCTTTGACTGTATGAAACTATGTCTCTATGTCTCTAAGTCTCTACGTCTCTATGTCTCGATAACTCAATGACTCTATGACTCTATGTCTCGATGTCTCGATGACTCAATGACTCGATGTCTCGATGACTTTATGTCTCAATGACTCAATGACTCAATGACTCTATGTGTCTATGTCTCTATGTCTCGATCACTCGATGACTCGATGACTCGGTGTCTCGATGTCTCGATGTCTCGATGACTCAATGACTCAATGACTCTATGTCTCTATGTCTCGATGACTCGATGACTCGGTGTCTCAATGTCTCGATGTCTCGATGACTCTATGACTCTATGACTCTATGACTCTATGTCTCGATGTCTCGATGACTCTATGTCTCGATGACTCAATGTTTCGATGACTCTATGTTTCGATGACTCAATGACTCGATGACTGAATGTCTCGATGTCTCGAGACTCGGTGACACGATGTCTTGATGACTCGATGACTCGATGTCTCGATGACTCGATGACTTGATGATTCGATGTCTCGATGACTCTATGCCTATATGACTCTGTGACTCTATGACTCTATGCCTGGATGACTCTATGTCTGATTGGCTCTATGACACTATGACTCTATGACTCTATGTCTCGATGTCTCGATGACTCTATGTCTCGATGACTCTATGATTCTATGACTCTATGAATCTATGCCTATATGACTCTATGTCTCTATGACTCTATGACACTATGACTCTATGACTCTATGTCTCGATGACTCGATGTCTCGATGTCTCTATGTCTCTATGTCTCGAGGTCTCGATGACTCAATGACTCAATGATTCAATGACTCTATGTCACTATGTCTCTATGTCTCTATGTCTCAATGACTCAATGACTCTATGTCTCTATGTCTGTATGTCTCTACGTCTCGATGACTCGATGACTCGATGACTCAATGACTCAATGTCTCAATGTCTCTATGTCTCTATGTCTCTATGTCTCTATGTCTCGATGACTCAATGACTCAATGACTCAATGACTCAATGACTCAATGACTCAATGACTCAATGTCTCTATGTCTCTGTGTCTCTAAGTCTCGATGTCTCGATGACTCAATGACTCAATGAGTCAATGTCTCTATGTCTCTATGTCTCGATGTCTCGATGACTCGATGACTCGATGACTCGATGACTCGATGACTCAATGACACAATGACTCTATGTCTCTATGTCTCTATGTCTCTATGTCTCGATGTCTCGATGACTCGATGGCTCGATGACTCGATGACTCGATGACTCAATGATTCTATGTCTCGATGTCTCGATGATTCGATGACTCGATGACTCGATGACTCAATGACTCTATGTCTCGATGTCTCGATGACTCGATGACTCAATGACACAATGACTCTATGTCTCTATGTCTCTATGTCTCTATGTCTCTATGTCTCGATGACTCGATGACTCGATGACTCGATGACTCAATGACTCAATGACTCAATGACTCAATGACTCTATGTCTCGATGTCTCGATGACTCGATGACTCGATGACTCGATGACTCAATGACTCTATGTCTCGATGTCTCGATGACTCGATGACTCGATGACTCGATGACTCATTGACTCAATGACTCAATGTCTCTATGTCTCTATGTCTCGATGTCTCGATGTCTCGATCACTCGATGACTCGATGACTCGATGACTCATTGACTCAATGACTCAATGACTCAATGACTCTATGTCTCGATGTCTCGATGACTCGATGACTCAATGACACAATGACTATATGTCTCTATGTCTCTATGTCTCGATGTCTCGATGACTCGATGAATCGATGGCTCGATGACTCAATGACTCGATGAATCAATGACTCAATGACTCAATGACTCAATGACTCTATGTCTCGATGTCTCGATGACTCGATGACTCGATGACTCGATGACGCTATGTCTCGATGTCTCGATGACTCGATGACTCGATGACTCGATGACTCATTGACTCAATGACTCATTGACTCAATGACTCAATGTCTCTATGTCTCTATGTCTCTATGTCTCTATGTCTCGATGTCTCGATGACTCGATGACTCGATGACTCGATGACTCATTGACTCAATGACTCAATGACTCAATGACTCTATGTCTCTATGTCTCTATGTCTCTATGTCTCAATGTCTCTATGTCTCTATGTCTCGATGTCTCGATGACTCGATGACTCATTGACTCAATGACTCAATGACTCAATGACTCTATGTCTCTATGTCTCTATGTCTCTATGTCTCAATGACTCAATGACTCAATGACTCTATGTGTCTATGTCTCTATGTCTCGATGACTCGATGACTCGATGACTCAATGACTCAATGAATCTATGTCTCTATGTCTCGATGACTCGATGACTCGGTGTCTCAATGTCTCGATGTCTCGATGACTCTATGACTCTATGACTCTATGACTCTATGTCTCGATGTCTCGATGACTCTATGTCTCGATGACTCTATGTTTCGATGACTCTATGACTCAATGACTCTATGTCTCTATGTCTCGATGACTCTATGACTCGGTGTCTCAATGTCTCGATGTCTCGATGACTCTATGACTCTATGACTCTATGACTCTATGTCTCGATGTCTCGATGACTCTATGTCTCGATGACTCTATGTTTCGATGACTCTATGTTTCGATGACTCAATGACTCGATGACTGAATGTCTCGATGTCTCGAGACTCGGTGACACGATGTCTTGATGACTCGATGACTCGATGTCTCGATGACTCGATGACTTGATGATTCGATGTCTCGATGACTCTATGCCTATATGACTCTGTGACTCTATGACTCTATGCCTGGATGACTCTATGTCTGATTGGCTCTATGACACTATGACTCTATGACTCTATGTCTCGATGTCTCGATGACTCTATGTCTCGATGACTCTATGATTCTATGACTCTATGACTCTATGCCTATATGACTCTATGTCTCTATGACTCTATGACACTATGACTCTATGACTCTATGTCTCGATGACTCGATGTCTCGATGTCTCTATGTCTCTATGTCTCGAGGTCTCGATGACTCAATGACTCAATGATTCAATGACTCTATGTCACTATGTCTCTATGTCTCTATGTCTCAATGACTCAATGACTCTATGTCTCTATGTCTGTATGTCTCTACGTCTCGATGACTCGATGACTCGATGACTCAATGACTCAATGTCTCAATGTCTCTATGTCTCTATGTCTCTATGTCTCTATGTCTCGATGACTCAATGACTCAATGACTCAATGACTCAATGACTCAATGACTCAATGACTCAATGTCTCTATGTCTCTGTGTCTCTAAGTCTCGATGTCTCAATGACTCGATGACTCAATGACTCAATGAGTCAATGTCTCTATGTCTCTATGTCTCGATGTCTCGATGACTCGATGACTCGATGACTCGATGACTCGATGACTCAATGACACAATGACTCTATGTCTCTATGTCTCTATGTCTCTATGTCTCGATGTCTCGATGACTCGATGGCTCGATGACTCGATGACTCAATGACACAATGACTCTATGTCTCTATGTCTCTATGTCTCTATGTCTCGATGTCTCGATGACTCGATGGCTCGATGACTCGATGACTCGATGACTCAATGATTCTATGTCTCGATGTCTCGATGATTCGATGACTCGATGACTCGATGACTCAATGACTCTATGTCTCGATGTCTCGATGACTCGATGACTCAATGACACAATGACTCTATGTGTCTATGTCTCTATGTCTCTATGTCTCTATGTCTCGATGACTCGATGACTCGATGACTCGATGACTCAATGACTCAATGACTCAATGACTCAATGACTCTATGTCTCGATGTCTCGATGACTCGATGACTCGATGACTCAATGACTCTATGTCTCGATGTCTCGATGACTCGATGACTCGATGACTCGATGACTCGATGACTCATTGACTCAATGACTCATTGAATCAATGACTCAATGTCTCTATGTCTCTATGTCTCGATGTCTCGATGTCTCGATCACTCGATGACTCATTGACTCAATGACTCGATGACTCAATGACTCAATGACTCTATGTCTCTATGTCTCTATGTCTCTACGTCTCTACGTCTCGATGACTCGATGACTCGATGACTCAATGACTCAATGACTCAATGTCTCTATGTCTCTATGTCTCTATGTCTCGATGACTCAATGACTCAATGACTCAATGACTCAATGACTCAATGTCTCTATGTCTCTATGTCTCTATGTCTCGATGTCTCGATGACTCGATGACTCAATGACTCAATGACTCTATGTCTCTATGTCTCTATGTCTCGATGTCTCGATGACTCGATGACTCGATGACTCGATGACTCGATGACTCAATGACACAATGACTCTATGTCTCTATGTCTCTATGTCTCTATGTCTCTATGTCTCGATGTCTCGATGACTCGATGGCTCGATGACTCGATGACACAATGACTCTATGTCTCTATGTCTATATGTCTCTATGTCTCTATGTCTCGATGTCTCGATGACTCGATGGCTCGATGACTCGATGACTCGATGACTCGATGTCTCTATGTCTCTATGTCTCTATGTCTCTATGTCTCGATGACTCGATGACTCGATGACTCGATGACTCGATGACTCGATGACTCGATGACTCAATGACTCAATGACTCTATGTCTCTATGTCTCTATGTCTCTACGTCTCTACGTCACGATGACTCGATGACTCGATGACTCAATGACTCAATGACTCAATGTCTCTATGTCTCTATGTCTCTATGTCTCTATGTCTCGATGTCTCGATGTCTCGATGACTCGATGACTCAATGACTCAATGACTCAATGTCTCTATGTCTCTATGTCTCGATGTCTCGATGACTCGATGACTCGATGACTCGATGACTCGATGACTCAATGACACAATGACTCTATGTCTCTATGTCTCTATGTCTCTATGTCTCTATGTCTCGATGTCTCGATGACTCGATGGCTCGATGACTCGATGACTCGATGACTCGATGTCTCTATGTCTCTATGTCTCTATGTCTCTATGTCTAGATGACTCGATGACTCGATGACTCGATGACTCAATCACTCAATGACTCTATGTCTCTATGTCTCTATGTCTCTACGTCTCTACGTCTCGATGACTCGATGACTCGATGACTCAATGACTCAATGACTCAATGTCTCTATGTCTCTATGTCTCTATGTCTCGATGACTCAATGACTCAATGACTCAATGACTCAATGACTCAATGTCTCTATGTCTCTATGTCTCTATGTCTCGATGTCTCGATGACTCGATGACTCAATGACTCAATGTCTCTATGTCTCGATGTCTCGATGACTCGATGACTCGATGACTCGATGACTCGATGACTCGATGACACAATGACTCTATGTCTCTATGTCTCTATGTCTCTATGTCTCTATGTCTCGATGTCTCGATGACTCGATGGCTCGATGACTCGATGACTCGATGACTCGATGACTCGATGTCTCTATGTCTCTATGTCTCTATGTCTCTATGTCTCGATGACTCGATGACTCGATGACTCGATGACTCGATGACTCAATGACTCTATGTCTCTATGTCTCTATGTCTCTAAGTCTCTACGTCTCTACGTCTCTACGTCTCTACGTCTCTATGTCTCGATGACTCAATGACTCAATGACTCAATGACTCAATGACTCAATGTCTCTATGTCTCGATGTCTCGATGACTCGATGACTCGATGACTCGATGACTCGATGACTCAATGACACAATGACTCTATGTCTCTATGTCTCTATGTCTCTATGTCTCTATGTCTCGATGTCTCGATGACTCGATGACTCAATGACTCGATGACTCGATGACTCAATGACTCAATGACTCAATGACTCTATGTCTCGATGTCTCGATGACTCGATGACTCGATGACTCAATGACTCTATGTCTCGATGTCTCGATGACTCGATGACTCAATGACACAATGACTCTATGTCTCTATGTCTCTATGTCTCCATGTCTCTATGTCTCGATGTCTCGATGACTCGATGACTCGATGACTCGATGACTCGATGACTCATTGACTCAATGACTCAATGACTCAATGACTCTATGTCTCTATGTCTCTATGTCTCTATGTCTCTATGACTCTATGTCTCTATGTCTCGATGACTCGATGACTCGATGACTCGATGACTCGATGACTCGATGACTCTATGTCTCGATGACTCTATGCCTATATGACTCTGTGACTCTATGACTCTATGCCTATATGACTCTATGTCTGAATGGCTCTATGACACAATCACTCTATGACTCTATGTCTCGATGTCTCGATGACTCTATGTCTCGATGACTCTATGTTTCGATGACTCTATGTTTCGATGACTCAATGACTCGATGACTGAATGTCTCGATGACTCGTGACTCGGTGACACAATGTCTTGATGACTCGATGTCTCGTTGACTCGATGACTTGATGATTCTATGTCTCGATGACTCTATGCCTATATGACTCTTTGACTCTATGACTCTATCACTATATGACTCTATGTCTGAATGGCTCTATGACACTATGACTCTATGACTCTATGTCTCGATGACTCGATGACTCTATGTCTCGATGACTCGATGACTCTATGTCTCGATGACTCAATGACTCAATGACACAATGACTCTATGTCTCTATGTCTCTATGTCTCTATGTCTCTATGTCTCGATGTCTCGATGACTCGATGGCTCGATGACTCGATGACTCGATGACTCGATGACTCGATGACTCATTGACTCAATGACTCAATGACTCAATGACTCTATGTCTCTATGTCTCTATGTCTCTATGTCTCTATGACTCTATGTCTCTATGTCTCGATGACTCGATGACTCTATGACTCGATGACTCGATGACTCGATGACTCATTGACTCAATGACTCAATGCCTCAATGACGCTATGTCTCTATGTCTCTATGTCTCTATGTCTCAATGTCTCAATGACTCAATGACTCAATGACTCTATGTCTCTATGTCTCTATGTCTCTATGTCTCTATGTCTCGATGTCTCGATGACTCGATGACTCGATGACTCTATGACTCGATGACTCGATGACTCGATGACTCATTGACTCAATGACTCAATGACTCAATGACTCTATGTCTCTATGTCTCTATGTCTCTATGTCTCAATGTCTCAATGACTCAATGACTCAATGACTCTATGCGTCTATGTCTCTATGTCTCGATGACTCGATGACTCAATGACTCAATGAATCTATGTCTCTATGTCTCGATGACTCGATGACTCGGTGTCTCAATGTCTTGATGTCTCGATGACTCTATGACTCTATGACTCTATGACTCTATGTCTCGATGTCTTGATGACTCTATGTCTCGATGACTCTATGTTTCGATGACTCTATGTTTCGATGACTCAATGACTCGATGACTGAATGTCTCGATGACTCGTGAGTCGGTGACACAATGTCTTGATGACTCGATGACTGGATGTCTCGATGACTCGATGACTTGATGATTCGATGTCTCGATGACTCTATGCCTATATGACTCTGTGACTCTATGACTCTATGCCTATATGACTCTATGTCTGAATGGCTCTATGACACAATGACTCTATGACTCTATGTCTCGATGTCTCGATGACTCTATGTCTCGATGACTCTATGTTTCGATGACTGTATGTTTCGATGACTCAATGACTCGATGACTGAATGTCTCGATGACTCGTGACTCGGTGACACGATGTCTTGATGACTCGATGTCTCGTTGACTCGATGACTTGATGATTCTATGTCTCGATGACTCTATGCCTATATGTCTCTGTGACTCTATGACTCTATCACTATATGACTCTATGTCTGAATGGCTCTATGACACTATGACTCTATGACTCTATGTCTCGATGACTCGATGACTCTATGTCTCGATGACTCGATGACTCTATGTCTCGATGACTCAATGACTCAATGACTCAATGAGTCTATGTCTCTATGTCTCTATGTCTCGATGACTCGATGACTCGATGACTCTATGTCTCTATGACTCTATGACTCTATGACGAGATGAACGATGACTCAATGACTCAATGTCTCTACGTCACTATGTCTCTATGTCTCGATGACTCGATGTCTCGATGACTGGATGACTCTATGTCTCGATGACTCAATGACTCAATGACTCAATGTCTCTATGTCTCTATGTCTCTATGTCTCTATGTCTCGATGACTCAATGACTCAATCACTCAATGACTCAATGACTCTATGTCTCGATGACTCGATGTCTCTATGTCTCTATGTCTCAATGACTCGATGACTCGATGACTCGATGACTCAATGACTCAATGACTCAATGTCTCTATGTCTCTATGTCTCTATGTCTCTATGTCTCTACGTCTCGATGACTCGATGACTCGATGACTCAATGACTCAATGACTCAATGTCTCTATGTCTCTATGTCTCTATGTCTCGATGACTCAATGACTCAATGACTCAATGACTCAATGACTCAATGTCTCTATGTCTCTATGTTTCTATGTCTCGATGTCTCGATGACTCGATGACTCGATGACTCAATGACTCAATGTCTCTATGTCTCTATGTCTCTATGTCTCTATGTCTCGATGTCTCGATGACTCGATGGCTCGATGACTCGATGACTCGATGACTCATTGACTCAATGACTCAATGACTCAATGACTCTATGTCTCTATGTCTCTATGTCTCTATGTCTCTATGACTCTATGTCTCTATGTCTCGATGACTCGATGACTCTATGACTCGATGACTCGATGACTCGATGACTCATTGACTCAATGACTCAATGACTCTATGTCTCTATGTCTCTATGTCTCTATGTCTCAATGTCTCAATGACTCAATGACTCAATGACTCTATGTCTCTATGTCTCTATGTCTCTATGTCTCGATGTCTCGATGACTCAATGACTCAATGACTCTATGTCTCTATGTCTCTATGTCTCTATGTCTCGATGTCTCGATGACTCGATGACTCGATGTCTCGATGACTCGATGATTCTATGTCTCGATGACTCAATGACTCAATGAGTCTATGTCTCTATGTCTCTATGTCTCGATGACTCGATGACTCGATGACTCTATGTCTCTATGACTCTCTGACTCTCTGACTCGATGAACGATGACTCAATGACTCAATGTCTCTATGTCTCTATGTCTCTATGTCTCGATGACTCGATGTCTCGATGACTGGATGACTCTATGTCTCGATGACTCAATGACTCAATGACTCAATTTCTCTATGTCTCTATGTCTCTATGTCTCTATGTCTCGATGACTCAATGACTCAATGACTCAATGACTCTATGTCTCTATGTCTCTATGTCTCTATGTCTCTACGTCTCGATGACTCGATGACTCGATGACTCGATGACTCAATGTCTCTATGTCTCTATGTCTCTATGTCTCTATGTCTCTATGTCTCGATGACTCAATGACTCAATGACTCAATGACTCAATGACTCTATGTCTCTATGTCTCTATGTCTCTATGTCTCAATGTCTCAATGACTCAATGACTCTATGTCTCTATGTCTCTATGTCTCTATGTCTCTATGTCTCGATGACTCAATGACTCACTGACTCATTGACTCAATGACTCAATGACTCTATGTCTCTATGTCTCTATGTCTCAATGTCTCAATGACTCAATGACTCAATGACTCTATGTCTCTATGTCTCTATGTCTCTATGTCTCTATGTCTCTATGTCTCGATGTCTCGATGACTCGATGACTCTATGTCTCGATGTCTCATTGACTCAATGACTCAATGACTCAATGACTCTATGTCTCTATGTCTCTATGTCTCTATGTCTCAATGTCTCAATGACTCAATGACTCTATGTCTCTATGTCTCTATGTCTCTATGTCTCTATGTCTCGATGACTCAATGACTCACTGACTCATTGACTCAATGACTCAATGACTCTATGTCTCTATGTCTCTATGTCTCAATGTCTCAATGACTCAATGACTCAATGACTCTATGTCTCTATGTCTCTATGTCTCTATGTCTCTATGTCTCTATGTCTCTATGTCTCGATGTCTCGATGACTCGATGACTCTATGTCTCGATGACTCGATGACTCATTGACTCAATGACTCAATGACTCAATGACTCTATGTCTCTATGTCTCTATATCTCTATGTCTCAATGTCTCAATGACTCAATGACTCAATGACTCTATGTGTCTATGTCTCTATGTCTCGATGACTCGATGACTCGATGACTCAATGACTCAATGAATCTATGTCTCTATGTCTCGATGACTCGATGACTCGGTGTCTCAATGTCTCGATGACTCGATGACTCAATGACTCGATGACTCAATGACTCTATGTCTCTATGTCTCTATGTCTCGATGACTCGATGACTCTATGACTCGATGACTCGATGACTCGATGACTCGATGACTCATTGACTCAATGACTCAATGACTCAATGACTTTATGTCTCTATGTCTCTATGTCTCTATGTCTCAATGTCTCAATGACTCAATGACTCAATGACTCTATGTCTCTATGTCTCTATGTCTCGATGTCTCGATGTCTCGATGACTCGATGACTCTATGACTCGATGACTCGATGACTCGATGACTCATTGACTCAATGACTCATTGACTCAATGACTCAATGACTCAATGACTCTATGTCTCTATGTCTCTATGTCTCTATGTCTCTATGACTCTATGTCTCTATGTCTCGATGACTCGATGACTCGATGACTCGATGTCTCTATGTCTCTATGTCTCTATGTCTCTATGTCTCAATGACTCGATGACTCGATGACTCGATGACTCGATGACTCAATGACTCTATGTCTCTATGTCTCTATGTCTCTAAGTCTCTACGTCTCTATGTCTCTACGTCTCTACGTCTCTATGTCTCGATGACTCAATGACTCAATGACTCAATGACTCAATGACTCAATGTCTCTATGTCTCGATGTCTCGATGACTCGATGACTCGATGACTCGATGACTCGATGACTCAATGACACAATGACTCTATGTCTCTATGTCTCTATGTCTCTATGTCTCTATGTCTCGATGTCTCGATGACTCGATGACTCAATGACTCGATGACTCGATGACTCAATGACTCAATGACTCAATGACTCTATGTCTCGATGTCTCGATGACTCGATGACTCGATGACTCAATGACTCTATGTCTCGATGTCTCGATGACTCGATGACTCAATGACACAATGACTCTATGTCTCTATGTCTCTATGTCTCCATGTCTCTATGTCTCGATGTCTCGATGACTCGATGGCTCGATGACTCGATGACTCGATGACTCGATGACTCGATGACTCATTGACTCAATGACTCAATGACTCAATGACTCTATGTCTCTATGTCTCTATGTCTCTATGTCTCTATGACTCTATGTCTCTATGTCTCGATGACTCGATGACTCGATGACTCGATGACTCGATGACTCGATGACTCTATGTCTCGATGACTCTATGCCTATATGACTCTGTGACTCTATGACTCTATGCCTATATGACTCTATGTCTGAATGGCTCTATGACACAATCACTCTATGACTCTATGTCTCGATGTCTCGATGACTCTATGTCTCGATGACTCTATGTTTCGATGACTCTATGTTTCGATGACTCAATGACTCGATGACTGAATGTCTCGATGACTCGTGACTCGGTGACACAATGTCTTGATGACTCGATGTCTCGTTGACTCGATGACTTGATGATTCTATGTCTCGATGACTCTATGCCTATATGACTCTTTGACTCTATGACTCTATCACTATATGACTCTATGTCTGAATGGCTCTATGACACTATGACTCTATGACTCTATGTCTCGATGACTCGATGACTCTATGTCTCGATGACTCGATGACTCTATGTCTCGATGACTCAATGACTCAATGACACAATGACTCTATGTCTCTATGTCTCTATGTCTCTATGTCTCTATGTCTCGATGTCTCGATGACTCGATGGCTCGATGACTCGATGACTCGATGACTCGATGACTCGATGACTCATTGACTCAATGACTCAATGACTCAATGACTCTATGTCTCTATGTCTCTATGTCTCTATGTCTCTATGACTCTATGTCTCTATGTCTCGATGACTCGATGACTCTATGACTCGATGACTCGATGACTCGATGACTCATTGACTCAATGACTCAATGCCTCAATGACTCTATGTCTCTATGTCTCTATGTCTCTATGTCTCAATGTCTCAATGACTCAATGACTCAATGACTCTATGTCTCTATGTCTCTATGTCTCTATGTCTCGATGTCTCGATGTCTCGATGACTCGATGACTCGATGACTCTATGACTCGATGACTCGATGACTCGATGACTCATTGACTCAATGACTCAATGACTCAATGACTCTATGTCTCTATGTCTCTATGTCTCTATGTCTCAATGTCTCAATGACTCAATGACTCAATGACTCTATGCGTCTATGTCTCTATGTCTCGATGACTCGATGACTCAATGACTCAATGAATCTATGTCTCTATGTCTCGATGACTCGATGACTCGGTGTCTCAATGTCTTGATGTCTCGATGACTCTATGACTCTATGACTCTATGACTCTATGTCTCGATGTCTTGATGACTCTATGTCTCGATGACTCTATGTTTCGATGACTCTATGTTTCGATGACTCAATGACTCGATGACTGAATGTCTCGATGACTCGTGAGTCGGTGACACAATGTCTTGATGACTCGATGACTGGATGTCTCGATGACTCGATGACTTGATGATTCGATGTCTCGATGACTCTATGCCTATATGACTCTGTGACTCTATGACTCTATGCCTATATGACTCTATGTCTGAATGGCTCTATGACACAATGACTCTATGACTCTATGTCTCGATGTCTCGATGACTCTATGTCTCGATGACTCTATGTTTCGATGACTCTATGTTTCGATGACTCAATGACTCGATGACTGAATGTCTCGATGACTCGTGACTCGGTGACACGATGTCTTGATGACTCGATGTCTCGTTGACTCGATGACTTGATGATTCTATGTCTCGATGACTCTATGCCTATATGTCTCTGTGACTCTATGACTCTATCACTATATGACTCTATGTCTGAATGGCTCTATGACACTATGACTCTATGACTCTATGTCTCGATGACTCGATGACTCTATGTCTCGATGACTCGATGACTCTATGTCTCGATGACTCAATGACTCAATGACTCAATGAGTCTATGTCTCTATGTCTCTATGTCTCGATGACTCGATGACTCGATGACTCTATGTCTCTATGACTCTATGACTCTATGACGAGATGAACGATGACTCAATGACTCAATGTCTCTACGTCACTATGTCTCTATGTCTCGATGACTCGATGTCTCGATGACTGGATGACTCTATGTCTCGATGACTCAATGACTCAATGACTCAATGTCTCTATGTCTCTATGTCTCTATGTCTCTATGTCTTGATGACTCAATGACTCAATCACTCAATGACTCAATGACTCTATGTCTCGATGACTCGATGTCTCTATGTCTCTATGTCTCAATGACTCGATGACTCGATGACTCGATGACTCAATGACTCAATGACTCAATGTCTCTATGTCTCTATGTCTCTATGTCTCTATGTCTCTACGTCTCGATGACTCGATGACTCGATGACTCAATGACTCAATGACTCAATGTCTCTATGTCTCTATGTATCTATGTCTCGATGACTCAATGACTCAATGACTCAATGACTCAATGACTCAATGTCTCTATGTCTCTATGTTTCTATGTCTCGATGTCTCGATGACTCGATGACTCGATGACTCAATGACTCAATGTCTCTATGTCTCTATGTCTCTATGTCTCTATGTCTCGATGTCTCGATGACTCGATGGCTCGATGACTCGATGACTCGATGACTCGATGACTCATTGACTCAATGACTCAATGACTCAATGACTCTATGTCTCTATGTCTCTATGTCTCTATGTCTCTATGACTCTATGTCTCTATGTCTCGATGACTCGATGACTCTATGACTCGATGACTCGATGACTCGATGACTCATTGACTCAATGACTCAATGACTCAATGACTCTATGTCTCTATGTCTCTATGTCTCTATGTCTCAATGTCTCAATGACTCAATGACTCAATGACTCTATGTCTCTATGTCTCTATGTCTCTATGTCTCGATGTCTCGATGACTCAATGACTCAATGACTCTATGTCTCTATGTCTCTATGTCTCTATGTCTCGATGTCTCGATGACTCGATGACTCGATGTCTCGATGACTCGATGATTCTATGTCTCGATGACTCAATGACTCAATGAGTCTATGTCTCTATGTCTCTATGTCTCGATGACTCGATGACTCGATGACTCTATGTCTCTATGACTCTATGACTCTCTGACTCGATGAACGATGACTCAATGACTCAATGTCTCTATGTCTCTATGTCTCTATGTCTCGATGACTCGATGTCTCGATGACTGGATGACTCTATGTCTCGATGACTCAATGACTCAATGACTCAATTTCTCTATGTCTCTATGTCTCTATGTCTCTATGTCTCGATGACTCAATGACTCAATGACTCAATGACTCTATGTCTCTATGTCTCTATGTCTCTATGTCTCTACGTCTCGACTCGATGACTCGATGACTCGATGACTCAATGTCTCTATGTCTCTATGTCTCTATGTCTCTATGTCTCTATGTCTCGATGACTCAATGACTCAATGACTCAATGACTCAATGACTCTATGTCTCTATGTCTCTATGTCTCTATGTCTCAATGTCTCAATGACTCAATGACTCTATGTCTCTATGTCTCTATGTCTCTATGTCTCTATGTCTCGATGACTCAATGACTCACTGACTCATTGACTCAATGACTCAATGACTCTATGTCTCTATGTCTCTATGTCTCAATGTCTCAATGACTCAATGACTCAATGACTCTATGTCTCTATGTCTCTATGTCTCTATGTCTCTATGTCTCTATGTCTCGATGTCTCGATGACTCGATGACTCTATGTCTCGATGACTCATTGACTCAATGACTCAATGACTCAATGACTCTATGTCTCTATGTCTCTATGTCTCTATGTCTCAATGTCTCAATGACTCAATGACTCTATGTCTCTATGTCTCTATGTCTCTATGTCTCTATGTCTCGATGACTCAATGACTCACTGACTCATTGACTCAATGACTCAATGACTCTATGTCTCTATGTCTCTATGTCTCAATGTCTCAATGACTCAATGACTCAATGACTCTATGTCTCTATGTCTCTATGTCTCTATGTCTCTATGTCTCTATGTCTCTATGTCTCGATGTCTCGATGACTCGATGACTCTATGTCTCGATGACTCGATGACTCATTGACTGAATGACTCAATGACTCAATGACTCTATGTCTCTATGTCTCTATATCTCTATGTCTCAATGTCTCAATGACTCAATGACTCAATGACTCTATGTGTCTATGTCTCTATGTCTCGATGACTCGATGACTCGATGACTCAATGACTCAATGAATCTATGTCTCTATGTCTCGATGACTCGATGACTCGGTGTCTCAATGTCTCGATGACTCGATGACTCAATGACTCGATGACTCAATGACTCTATGTCTCTATGTCTCTATGTCTCGATGACTCGATGACTCTATGACTCGATGACTCGATGACTCGATGACTCGATGACTCATTGACTCAATGACTCAATGACTCAATGACTTTATGTCTCTATGTCTCTATGTCTCTATGTCTCAATGTCTCAATGACTCAATGACTCAATGACTCTATGTCTCTATGTCTCTATGTCTCGATGTCTCGATGTCTCGATGACTCGATGACTCTATGACTCGATGACTCGATGACTCGATGACTCATTGACTCAATGACTCAATGACTCAATGACTCTATGTCTCTATGTCTCTATGTCTCTATGTCTCAATGTCTCAATGACTCAATGACTCAATGACTCTATGTGTCTATGTCTCTATGTCTCGATGACTCGATGACTCGATGACTCAATGACTCAATGAATCTATGTCTCTATGTCTCGATGACTCGATGACTCGGTGTCTCAATGTCTCGATGTCTCGATGACTCTATGACTCTATGACTCTATGACTCTATGTCTCGATGTCTTGATGACTCTATGTCTCGATGACTCTATGTTTCGATGACTCTATGTTTCGATGACTCAATGACTCGATGACTGAATGTCTCGATGACTCGTGACTCGGTGACACAATGTCTTGATGACTCGATGACTGGATGTCTCGATGACTCGATGACTTGATGATTCGATGTCTCGATGACTCTATGCCTATATGACTCTGTGACTCTATGACTCTATGCCTATATGACTCTATGTCTGAATGGCTCTATGACACAATGACTCTATGACTCTATGTCTCGATGTCTCGATGACTCTATGTCTCGATGACTCTATGTTTCGATGACTCTATGTTTCGATGACTCAATGACTCGATGACTGAATGTCTCGATGACTCGTGACTCGGTGACACGATGTCTTGATGACTCGATGTCTCGTTGACTCGATGACTTGATGATTCTATGTCTCGATGACTCTATGCCTATATGACTCTGTGACTCTTTGACTCTATCACTATATGACTCTATGTCTGAATGGCTCTATGACAATATGACTCTATGACTCTATGTCTCGATGACTCGATGACTCTATGTCTCGATGACTCGATGACTCTATGTCTTGATGACTCAATGACTCAATGACTCAATGAGTCTATGTCTCTATGTCTCTATGTCTTGATGACTCGATGACTCGATGACTCTATGACTCTATGACTCGATGAACGATGACTCAATGACTCAATGTCTCTATGTCTCTATGTCTCTATGTCTCGATGACTCGATGTCTCGATGACTGGATGACTCTATGTTCTCGATGACTCAATGACTCAAAGACTCTCTGTCTCTATGACTCTATGACTCTATGACTCGATGACTCTATGTCTCGATGACTCGATGACTCTATGTCTTGATGACTCAATGACTCAATGACTCAATGACTCTATGTCTCTATGTCTCTATGTCTCGATGACTCGATGACTCGATGACTCGATGACTCGATGACTTTATGTCTCTATGTCTCTATGTCTCGATGACTCGATGTCTCGATGACTCGATGACTCGATGACTCGATGACTCAATGACTCAATGACTCAATGACTCAATGACTCAATGTCTCTATGTCTCTATGTCTCTATGTCTCGATGACTCGAAGACTCGATGACTCGATGACTCAATGACTCGATGACTCGATGACTCAATGACTCTATGACTCTATGACTCTATGACACCATTACTCTATGTCTCGATGTCTCGATGATGCGATGACTCGTTGACTCTATGTTTCTATGTCTCTATGTCTCGATGACTCGATGACTCGATGACTCGATGACTCTATGTCTCTACGTCTCTACGTCTCTATGTCTCGATGACTCGATGACTCGGTGTCTCAATGTCTCGATGTCTCGATGACTCTATGACTCTATGACTCTATGACTCTATGTCTCGATGTCTCGTGACTCTATGTCTCGATGACTCAATGACTCGATGACTGAATGTCTCGATGACTCGTGACTCGGTGACACGATGTCTTGATGACTCGATGACTCGATGTCTCGATGACTCGATGACTTGATGATTCAATGTCTCGTTGACTCTCTGCCTATATGACTCTGTGACTCTATGACTCTATGCCTATATGACTCTATGTCTGAATGGCTCTATGACACTATGACTCTATGACTCCATGTCTCGATGTCTCGATGACTCTATTTCTCGATGACTCTATGTTTCGATGACTCTATGTTTCGATGACTCAATGACTCGATGACTGAATGTCTCGATGACTCGTGACTCGGTGACACGATGTCTTGATGACTCGATGACTCGATGTCTCGTTGACTCGATGACTTGATGATTCTATGTCTCAATGACTCTATGCCTATATGACTCTTTGACTCTATGACTCTATGCCTATATGACTCTATGTCTGAATGGCTCTATGACTCGATGACTCGATGACTCGATGACTCTATGTCTCGATGACTCAATGACTCAATGACTCAATGACTCAATGACTCAATGACTCAATGACTCAATGACTCTATGTCTCTATGTCTCTATGTCTCGATGACTTGATGACTCAATGACTCAATGACTCTATGTCTCTATGACTCTATGATTCTATGACTCGATGACACGATGACTCAATGACTCAATGTCTCTATGTCTCTATGTCTCTATGTCTCGAAGACTCGATGTCTCGATGACTGGATGACTCTATGTCTCGATGACTCAATGACTCAATGACTCTATGTCTCTATGACTCTATGATTCTATGACTCAATGACCCTCTGTCTCTGTGACTCAATGACTCAATGACTCAATGACTCAATGGCTCTATGTGTCTATGTCTCAATGAATCGATGACTCAATGTGTTGAAAACTCGATGACTCAATGACTCTATGTCTCGATGATTCTATGACTCTATGACTCAATGACGCGATGACTCAATGACTCTATGACTCTATGACTCGATGACTCAATGACTCAATGACTCAATGACTCATTGACTCAATGACTCAATGACTCTATGACTCTATGTCTCGATGACTCAATGACTCGATGACTCAATGACTCAATGACTCTATGTCTCTATGTCTCTATGTCTCGATGACACGATGACTCAATGACTCGATGACTCAATGACTCAATGACTCTATGTCTCTATGTCTCTATGTCTCGATGACACGATGACTCGATGACTCCATGTCTCGATGCCTCAATGACACAATAACTCAATGAATCTATGTCTCTATGATTCTATGCCTTTATGACTCTATGACTCTATGACTCTATGCCTATATGACTCTATGTCTCTATGACTCTATGTCTCTATGTCTCTATGTCTCTATGTCTCGATGTCTCGATGACTCGATGACTCGATGACTCTATGACGCGATGACTCGATGACTCGATGACTCAATGACTCTATGTCTCTATGTCTCTATGTCTCGATGACTCGATGACTCTATGACTCGATGACTCGATGACTCGATGACTCGATGACTCATTGACTCAATGACTCAATGACTCAATGACTTTATGTCTCTATGTCTCTATGTCTCAATGTCTCAATGTCTCAATGACTCAATGACTCAATGACTCTATGTCTCTATGTCTCTATGTCTCTATGTCTCGATGTCTCGATGTCTCGATGACTCGATGACTCTATGACTCGATGACTCGATGACTCGATGACTCATTGACTCAATGACTCAATGACTCTATGTCTCTATGTCTCTATGTCTCTATGTCTCAATGTCTCAATGACTCAATGACTCAATGACTCTATGTGTCTATGTCTCTATGTCTCGATGACTCGATGACTCGATGACTCAATGACTCAATGAATCTATGTCTCTATGTCTCGATGACTCGATGACTCGGTGTCTCAATGTCTCGATGTCTCGATGACTCTATGACTCTATGACTCGATGACTCGATGACTCATTGACTCAATGACTCAATGACTCAATGACTCTATGTCTCTATGTCTCTATGTCTCTATGTCTCTATGACTCGATGACTCGATGACTCTATGACTCGATGACTCGATGACTCGATGACTCATTGACTCAATGACTCAATGACTCAATGACTCTATGTCTCTATGTCTCTATGTCTCTATGTCTCAATGTCTCAATGACTCAATGACTCAATGACTCTATGTCTCTATGTCTCTATGTCTCTATGTCTCGATGTCTCGATGACTCGATGACTCGATGTCTCGATGACTCGATGATTCTATGTCTCGATGACTCAATGAGTCTATGTCTCTATGTCTCTATGTCTCGATGACTCGATGACTCGATGACTCTATGTCTCTATGACTCTATGACTCTCTGACTCGATGAACGATGACTCAATGACTCAATGTCTCTATGTCTCTATGTCTCTATGTCTCGATGACTCGATGTCTCGATGACTGGATGACTCTATGTCTCGATGACTCAATGACTCAATGACTCAATGTCTCTATGTCTCTATGTCTCTATGTCTCTATGTCTCGATGACTCAATGACTCAATGACTCAATGACTCTATGTCTCTATGTCTCTATGTCTCTATGTCTCTACGTCTCTTCGTCTCGATGACTCGATGACTCGATGACTCGATGACTCAATGTCTCTATGTCTCTATGTCTCTATGTCTCTATGTCTCTATGTCTCGATGACTCAATGACTCAATGACTCAATGACTCAATGACTCTATGTCTCTATGTCTCTATGTCTCTATGACTCAATGACTCAATGACTCAATGACTCTATGTCTCTATGTCTCTATGTCTCTATGTCTCAATGTCTCAATGACTCAATGACTCTATGTCTCTATGTCTCTATGTCTCTATGTCTCTATGTCTCGATGACTCAATGACTCACTGACTCATTGACTCAATGACTCAATGACTCTATGTCTCTATGTCTCTATGTCTCAATGTCTCAATGACTCAATGACTCAATGACTCTATGTCTCTATGTCTCTATGTCTCTATGTCTCTATGTCTCGATGTCTCGATGTCTCAATGACTCAATGACTCTATGTCTCTATGTCTCTATGTCTCTATGTCTCTATGTCTCGATGACTCAATGACTCACTGACTCATTGACTCAATGACTCAATGACTCTATGTCTCTATGTCTCTATGTCTCAATGACTCAATGACTCAATGACTTTATGTCTCTATGTCTCTATGTCTCTATGTCTCAATGTCTCAATGACTCAATGACTCAATGACTCTATGTCTCTATGTCTCTATGTCTCTATGTCTCTATGTCTCGATGTCTCGATGACTCACTGACTCATTGACTCAATGACTCAATGACTCTATGTCTCTATGTCTCTATGTCTCAATGACTCAATGACTCAATGACTTTATGTCTCTATGTCTCTATGTCTCTATGTCTCAATGTCTCAATGACTCAATGACTCAATGACTCTATGTCTCTATGTCTCTATGTCTCTATGTCTCTATGTCTCGATGTCTCGATGTCTCGATGACTCGATGACTCTATGACTCGATGACTCGATGACTCGATGACTCATTGACTCATTGACTCAATGACTCAATGACTCTATGTCTCTATGTCTCTATGTCTCAATGACTCAATGACTCAATGACTTTATGTCTCTATGTCTCTATGTCTCTATGTCTCTATGTCTCAATGTCTCAATGACTCAATGACTCTATGTCTCTATGTCTCTATGTCTCTATGTCTCTATGTCTCGATGACTCAATGACTCACTGACTCATTGACTCAATGACTCAATGACTCTATGTCTCTATGTCTCTATGTCTCAATGACTCAATGACTCAATGACTTTATGTCTCTATGTCTCTATGTCTCTATGTCTCAATGTCTCAATGACTCAATGACTCAATGACTCTATGTCTCTATGTCTCTATGTCTCTATGTCTCTATGTCTCGATGTCTCGATGTCTCGATGACTCGATGACTCTATGACTCGATGACTCGATGACTCGATGACTCATTGACTCAATGACTCAATGACTCAATGACTCTATGTCTCTATGTCTCAATGTCTCAATGTCTCAATGACTCAATGACTCAATGACTCTATGTGTCTATGTCTCTATGTCTCAATGACTCGATGACTCGATGACTCAATGACTCAATGAATCTATGTCTCTATGTCTCGATGACTCGATGACTCGGTGTCTCAATGTCTCGATGTCTCGATGACTCTATGACTCTATGACTCTATGACTCTATGTCTCGATGTCTTGATGACTCTATGTCTCGATGACTCTATGTTTCGATGACTCTATGTTTCGATGACTCAATGACTTGATGACTGAATGTCTCGATGACTCGTGACTCGGTGACACAATGTCTTGATGACTCGATGACTGGATGTCTCGATGACTCGATGACTTGATGATTCGATGTCTCGATGACTCTATGCCTATATGACTCTGTGACTCTATGACTCTATGCCTATATGACTCTATGTCTGAATGGCTCTATGACACAATGACTCTATGACTCTATGTCTCGATGTCTCGATGACTCTATGTCTCGATGACTCTATGTTTCGATGACTCTATGTTTCGATGACTCAATGACTCGATGACTGAATGTCTCGATGACTCGTGACTCGGTGACACGATGTCTTGATGACTCGATGTCTCGTTGACTCGATGACTTGATGATTCTATGTCTCGATGACTCTATGCCTATATGACTCTGTGACTCTTTGACTCTATCACTATATGACTCTATGTCTGAATGGCTCTATGACAATATGACTCTATGACTCTATGTCTCGATGACTCGATGACTCTATGTCTCGATGACTCGATGACTCTATGTCTTGATGACTCAATGACTCAATGACTCAATGAGTCTATGTCTCTATGTCTCTATGTCTTGATGACTCGATGACTCGATGACTCTATGACTCTATGACTCGATGAACGATGACTCAATGACTCAATGTCTCTATGTCTCTATGTCTCTATGTCTCGATGACTCGATGTCTCGATGACTGGATGACTCTATGTTCTCGATGACTCAATGACTCAAAGACTCTCTGTCTCTATGACTCTATGACTCTATGACTCGATGACTCTCTGTCTCTGTGACTCAATGACTCAATGACTCAATGACTCAAGGGCTCTATGTGTCTATGTCTCGATGAATCGATGACTCAATGTGTTGAAGACTCGATGACTCAATGACTCTATGTCTCGATGACTCTAAGACTCGATGACGCGATGACTCAATGACTCTATGTCTCGATGACTCAATGACTCAATGACTCAATGACTCAATGACTCTATGTCTCTATGTCTCTATGTCTCGCTGACTCGATGACTCGATGACTCTATGTCTCGATGCCTCAATGACACAATAACTCAATGAATCTATGTCTCTATGACTCTATGCCTATATGACTCTATGACTCTATGACTCTATGCCTATATGACTCTATGTCTCTATGACTCTATGACACTATGACTCTATGACTCTATGACTCTATGTCTCGATGACTCGATGACTCGATGTCTCTATGTCTCTATGTCTCTATGTCTCGATGACTAAATGACTCAATGACTCAATGACTCAATGACTCAATGACTCTATGTCTCTATGTCTGTATGTCTCGATGACTCGATGACTCAATGACTCGATGACTCGCTGACTCGATGACTCAATGACTCAATGACTCTATGCCTATATGACACTATGTCTCTATGACTCTATGACACTATGACTCTATGACTCTATGTCTCGACTCTATGATTCTATGACTCTATGACTCTATGCCTATATGACTCTATGTCTCTATGACTCTATGACACTATGACTCTATGACTCTATGTCTCGATGACTCGATGTCTCGATGTCTCTATGTCTCTATGTCTCGATGTCTCGATGACTCAATGACTCAATGACTCTATGTCTCTATGTCTCTATGTCTCGATGACTCGATGTCTCGATGACTCGATGACTCGATGACTCGATGACTCGATGACTCAATGACTCAATGACTCAATGTCTCTATATCTCTATGTCTCGATGACTCGATGACTCGATGACTCGATGACTCGATGTCTCTATGTCTCTATGTCTCTATGTCACTATGACTCGATGACTCGATGACTCGATGAATCGATGACTCGATGACTCAATGACTCAATGACTCATTGACTCAATGACTCAATGACTCTATGTCTCTATGTCTCTATGTCTCGATGACTCGATGACTCGATGACTCGATGACTCGATGTCTCTATGTCACTATGTCTCGATGACTCGATGTCTCGATGACTCGATGACTCGATGACTCAATGACTCAATGACTCAATGACTCAATGACTCAATGTCTCTATGTCTCTATGTCTCTATGTCTCGATGACTCGATGACTCGATGACTCGATGACTCAATGACTCTATGACTCTATGACTCTATGACACCATTACTCTATGTCTCGATGTCTCGATGACGCGATGACTCGATGACTCTATGTTTCTATGTCTCTATGTCTCGATGAGATGATGACTCGATGACTCGATGACTCGGTGTCTCGATGACTCGATGACTCGATGACTCGATGTCCCGATGTCTCAATGTCTCGATGACTCGAAGACTCGATGACTCGATGGCTCGATGTCTCGATGAGTCTATGACTCTATGACTCTATGTCTCTTTGTCTCGATCACTCGAAGACTCGCTGACTCTATGTCTCGATGCCTCAATGACACAATGACTCAATGACTCTATGTCTCTATGTCTCTGTGTCTCGATGACACGATGACTCGATGAAACAATGACTCTTTGACTGTATGAAACTATGTCTCTATGTCTCTACGTCTCTACGTCTCTATGTCTCGATGACCCAATGACTCGATGTCTCGATGACTTTATGTCTCAATGACTCAATGACTCAATGACTCTATGTGTCTATGTCTCTATGTATCGATGACTCGATGACTCGATGACTCGGTGTCTCGATGTCTCGATGTCTCGATGACTCAATGACTCAATGACTCTATGTCTCTACGTCTCTACGTCTCTATGTCTCGATGACTCGATGACTCGGTGTCTCAATGTCTCGATGTCTCGATGACTCGATGACTCGATGACTCGATGACTCTATGTCTCTATGTCTCTATGTCTCGATGACTCGATCACTCGATGACTCGATGACTCGATGACTCAATGACTCAATGACTCAATGACTCAATGTCTCTATGTCTCTATGTCTCGATGACTCGATGACTCGATGACTCTATGTCTCTATGTCTCTATGTCTCTATGTCTCTATGATTCGATGACTCGATGACTCGATGACTCGATGACTCAATGACTCATTGACTCAATGACTCAATGGCTCTATGTCTCTATGTCTCTATGTCTCTATGTCTCGATGACTCGATGACTCGATGACTCGATGACTCGATGACTCTATGTCTCTATGTCTCTATGTCTCGATGACTCGATGTCTCGATGACTCGATGACTCGATGACTCAATGACTCAATGACCCAATGACTCAATGTCTCTATGTCTCTATGTCTCTATGTCTCGATGACTCGATGACCCGATGACTCGATGACTCGATGACTCGATGACTCGATGACTCAATGACTCAATGTCTCTATGACTCTATGTCTCTATGTCTCTATGTCTCGATGACTCGATGACTCGATGACTCGATGACTCGATGACTCAATGACTCAATGACTCAATGTCTCTATGTCTCTATGTCTCGATGACTCGATGACTCGATGACTCTATGTCTCTATGTCTCTATGTCTCTATGTCTCTATGATTCGATGACTCGATGACTCGATGACTCAATGACTCATTGACTCAATGACTCAATGGCTCTATGTCTCTATGTCTCTATGTCTCTATGTCTCGATGACTCGATGACTCGATGACTCGATGACTCGATGACTTTATGTCTCTATGTCTCTATGTCTCGATGACTCGATGTCTCGATGACTCGATGACTCGATGACTCGATGACTCAATGACTCAATGACTCAATGACTCAATGACTCAATGACTCAATGTCTCTATGTCTCTATGTCTCTATGTCTCGATGACTCGAAGACTCGATGACTCGATGACTCAATGACTCGATGACTCGATGACTCGATGACTCAATGACTCTATGACTCTATGACACCATTACTCTATGTCTCGATGTCTCGATGACGCGATGACTCGTTGACTCTATGTTTCTATGTCTCTATGTCTCGATGACTCGATGACTCGATGACTCGATGACTCTATGTCTCTACGTCTCTACGTCTCTATGTCTCGATGACTCGATGACTCGGTGTCTCAATGTCTCGATGTCTCGATGACTCTATGACTCTATGACTCTATGACTCTATGTCTCGATGTCTCGTGACTCTATGTCTCGATGACTCAATGACTCGATGACTGAATGTCTCGATGACTCGTGACTCGGTGACACGATGTCTTGATGACTCGATGACTCGATGTCTCGATGACTCGATGACTTGATGATTCAATGTCTCGTTGACTCTCTGCCTATATGACTCTGTGACTCTATGACTCAATGCCTATATGACTCTATGTCTGAATGGCTCTATGACACTATGACTCTATGACTCCATGTCTCGATGTCTCGATGACTCTATTTCTCGATGACTCTATGTTTCGATGACTCTATGTTTCGATGACTCAATGACTCGATGACTGAATGTCTCGATGACTCGTGACTCGGTGACACGATGTCTTGATGACTCGATGACTCGATGTCTCGTTGACTCGATGACTTGATGATTCTATGTCTCAATGACTCTATGCCTATATGACTCTTTGACTCTATGACTCTATGCCTATATGACTCTATGTCTGAATGGCTCTATGACTCGATGACTCGATGACTCGATGACTCTATGCCTATATGACTCTTTGACTCTATGACTCTATGCCTATATGACTCTATGTCTGAATGGCTCTATGACTCGATGACTCGATGACTCGATGACTCTATGTCTCGATGACTCAATGACTCAATGACTCTATGTCTCTATGACTCTATGATTCTATGACTCGATGACACGATGACTCAATGACTCAATGTCTCTATGTCTCTATGTCTCTATGTCTCGAAGACTCGATGTCTCGATGACTGGATGACTCTATGTCTCGATGACTCAATGACTCAATGACTCTATGTCTCTATGACTCTATGATTCTATGACTCAATGACCCTCTGTCTCTGTGACTCAATGACTCAATGACTCAATGACTCAATGGCTCTATGTGTCTATGTCTCAATGAATCGATGACTCAATGTGTTGAAAACTCGATGACTCAATGACTCTATGTCTCGATGATTCTATGACTCTATGACTCAATGACGCGATGACTCAATGACTCTATGACTCTATGACTCGATGACTCAATGACTCAATGACTCAATGACTCAATGACTCATTGACTCAATGACTCAATGACTCTATGACTCTATGTCTCGATGACTCAATGACTCGATGACTCAATGACTCAATGACTATATGTCTCTATGTCTCTATGTCTCGATGACACGATGACTCAATGACTCGATGACTCAATGACTCAATGACTCTATGTCTCTATGTCTCTATGTCTCGATGACACGATGACTCGATGACTCTATGTCTCGATGCCTCAATGACACAATAACTCAATGAATCTATGTCTCTATGATTCTATGCCTTTATGACTCTATGACTCTATGACTCTATGCCTATATGACTCTATGTCTCTATGACTCTATGTCTCTATGTCTCTATGTCTCTATGTCTCGATGTCTCGATGACTCGATGACTCGATGACTCTATGACGCGATGACTCGATGACTCGATGACTCATTGACTCAATGACTCAATGACTCAATGACTCTATGTCTCTATGTCTCTATGTCTCTATGTCTCAATGTCTCAATGACTCAATTACTCAATGACTCTATGTGTCTATGTCTCTATGTCTCGATGACTCGATGACTCGATGACTCAATGACTCAATGAATCTATGTCTCTATGTCTCGATGATTCGATGACTCGGTGTCTCAATGTCTCGATGTCTCGATGACTCTATGACTCTATGACTCTATCACTCTATGTCTCGATGTCTCGATGACTCTATGTTTCGATGACTCTATGTTTCGATGACTCAATGACTCGATGACTGAATGTCTCGATGACTCGTGACTCGGTGACACAATGTCTTGATGACTCGATGACTGGATGTCTCGATGACTCGATGACTTGATGATTCGATGTCTCGATGACTCTATGCCTATATGACTCTGTGACTCTATGACTCTATGCCTATATGACTCTATGTCTGAATGGCTCTATGACACAATGACTCTATGACTCTATGTCTCGATGTCTCGATGACTCTATGTCTCGATGACTCTATGTTTCGATGACTCTATGTTTCGATGACTCAATGACTCGATGACTGAATGTCTCGATGACTCGTGACTCGGTGACACGATGTCTTGATGACTCGATGTCTCGTTGACTCGATGACTTGATGATTCTATGTCTCGATGACTCTATGCCTATATGACTCTGTGACTCTATGACTCTATCCCTATATGACTCTATGTCTGAATGGCTCTATGACACTATGAATCTATGACTCTATGTCTCGATGACTCGATGACTCTATGTCTCGATGACTCGATGACTCTATGTCTCGATGACTCAATGACACAATTACTCAATGAGTCTATGTCTCTATGTCTCTATGTCTCGATGACTCGATGACTCGATGACTCTATGTCTCTATGACTCTATGACTCGATGAACGATGACTCAATGACTCAATGTCTCTATGTCTCTATGTCTCTATGTCTCGATGACTCGATTTCTCGATGACTGGATGACTCTATGTCTCGATGACTCAATGACTCAATGACTCTATGTCTCTATGACGCTATGACTCTATGACTCGATGACTCTCTGTCTCTGTGACTCAATGACTCAATGACTCTATGTCTCGATGTCTCGATGACGCGATGACTCGATGACTCTATGTTTCTATGTCTCTATGTCTCGATGAGATGATGACTCGATGACTCGATGACTCGGTGTCTCGATGACTCGATGACTCGATGTCCCGATGTCTCAATGTCTCGATGACTCGAAGACTCGATGACTCGATGGCTCGATGTCTCGATGAGTCTATGACTCTATGACTCTATGTCTCTATGTCTCGATCACTCGATGACTCAATGACTCTTTGTCTCGATGCCTCAATGACACAATGACTCAATGACTCTATGTCTCTATGTCTCTGTGTCTCAATGACACGATGACTCGATGAAACAATGACTCTTTGACTGTATGAAACTATGTCTCTATGTCTCTACGTCTCTACGTCTCTATGTCTCGATGACTCAATGACTCGATGACTGAATGTCTCGATGACTCGTGACTCGGTGACACGATGTCTTGATGACTCGATGACTGGATGTCTCGATAACTAGATGACTTGATGATTCGATGTCTCGATGACTCTATGCCTATATGACTCTGTGACTCTATGACTCTATGCCTATATGACTCTATGTCTGAATGGCTCTATGACACAATGACTCTATGACTCTATGTCTCGATGTCTCGATGACTCTATGTCTCGATGACTCTATGTTTCGATGACTCTATGTTTCGATGACTCAATGACTCGATGACTGAATGTCTCGATGACTCGTGACTCGGTGACACGATGTCTTGATGACTCGATGTCTCGTTGACTCGATGACTTGATGATTCTATGTCTCGATGACTCTATGCCTATATGACTCTGTGACTCTATGACTCTATCCCTATATGACTCTATGTCTGAATGGCTCTATGACACTATGACTCTATGACTCTATGTCTCGATAACTCGATGACTCTATGTCTCGATGACTCAATGACTCTATGTCTCGATGACTCAATGACTCAATGACTCAATGAGTCTATGTCTCTATGTCTCTATGTCTCGATGACTCGATGACTCGATGACTCAATGACTCAATGACTCTATGTCTCTATGACTCTATGACTCTATGACTCGATGAACGATGACTCAATGACTCAATGTCTCTATGTCTCTATGTCTCTATGTCTCGATGACTCGATGTCTCGATGACTGGATGACTCTATGTCTCGATGACTCAATGACTCAATGACTCTATGTCTCTATGACTCTATGACTCTATGACTCGATGACTCTCTGTCTCTGTGACTCAATGACTCAATGACTCAATGGCTCTATGTGTCTATGTCTCGATGAATCGATGACTCAATGTGTTGAAGACTCGATGACTCAATGACTCTATGTCTCGATGACTCTAAGATTCGATGACGCGATGACTCAATGACTCTATGTCACGATGACTCAATGACTCAATGACTCAATGACTCAATGACTCTATGTCTCTATGTCTCTATGTCTCGCTGACTCGATGACTCGATGACTCTATGTCTCGATGCCTCAATGACACAATAACTCAATGAATCTATGTCTCTATGACTCTATGTCGATATGACTCTATGACTCTATGACTCAATGCCTATATGACTCTATGTCTCTATGACTCTATGACACTATGACTCTATGACTCTAATACTGTATGTCTCGATGACTCAATGACTCGATGTCTCTATGTCTCTATGTCTCGATGACTCAATGACTCAATGACTCAATGACTCAATGACTCAATGTCTCTATGTCTCGATGACTCGATGACTCGATGACTCGATGACTCGATGACTCAATGACTCAATGACTCAATGACTCTATGCCTATATGACACTATGTCTCTATGACTCTATGACACTATGACTCTATGACTCTATGTCTCGATGAATCTATGATTCTATGACTCTATGACTCTATGCCTATATGACTCTATGTCTCTATGACTCTATGACACTATGACTCTATGACTCTATGTCTCGATGACTCGATGTCTCGATGTCTCTATGTCTCTATGTCTCGATGTCTCGATGACTCAATGACTCAATGACTCAATGACTCTATGTCTCTATGTCTCTATGTCTCTATGTCTCGATGACTCGATGACTCGATGACTCGATAACTCTATGTCTCTATGTCTCTATGTCTCTATGTCTCGATGACTCAATGACTCGATGACCCATTGTGTCTATGACTCAATGACTCGATGTCTCGATGACTGGATGACTCTATGTCTCGATGACTCAATGACTCAATGACTCTATGTCTCTATGACTCTATGACTCTATGACTCGATGACTCTCTGTCTCTGTGACTCAATGACTCAATGACTCAATGACTCTATGTTTCTATGTCTCTATGTCTCGATGAGATGATGACTCGATGACTCGATGACTCGGTGTCTTGATGACTCGATGACTCGATGTCTCGATGTCTCAATGTCTCGATGACTCGAAGACTCGATGACTCGATGGCTCGATGTCTCGATGAGTCTATGACTCTATGACTCTATGTCTCTATGTCTCGATCACTCGATGACTCGATGACTCTATGTCTCTATGCCTCTATGACTCGATGACTCGATGACTCGATGACTCGATGACTCTATGTCTCAATGACTCAATGACTCAATGACTCTAAGTCTCTGTGTCTCTGTGTCTCGATGACTCGACGACTCTATGTCTCGATAACTCAATGACTCAATGACTCAATAACTCTATGTCTCTGTGTCTCTGTGTCCCGATGTCTCGATGACTCGATGACTCTATGTCTCTGTGGCTCTGTGTCTCGATGACTCGATGACTCAATGACTCGATGCCTCGATGACTCTATGTCTCGATGGCTCAATGAAACAATGAATCAATGACTCAATGACTCAATTACTCAATGACTCAATGACTCTATGTCTCAATGACTCTATGACTCGATAACTTGATGACTCGATGACTCGATGTGTTGATGACTCGATGACTCGATGTGTCAATGACTCGATGACACTTTGTCTCGATGAATCAATGACTCAATGACTCAATGAGTCTATGTCTCGATGTCTCTATGTCTCTGTGTATCTCTGTCTCGATGACCCGATGACTCAATGACTCAATGACTCAATGTCTCAATGCCTCAATGACTCAATCACTCAATGACTCTATGTCTCTGTGTGTCTCTGTGTCTCGATGACTCGATGACGCGATGAAACAATGACTCTTTGACTCTATGAGACTATGTCTCTATGTCTCGAGGTCTCGATGACTCGATGACACGATGTCTCAATGACTCAATGAATCTAGGACTCTATGACACTATTACTCTATGTCTCGATGTCTCGATGATGCGATGATGCGATGACTCGATGACTCTATGTCTCGATGACTCAATGACTCAATGACTCAATGACTCAATGACTCTATGTTTCTATGTCTCTATGTCTCGATGAGATGATGACTCGATGACTTGATGACTCGGTGTCTCGATGACTCGATGACTCAATGTCTCGATGTCTCGATGTCTCGATGACTCGAAGACTCGATGACTCGATGGCTCGATGCCTCGATGAGTCTATGACTCTATGACTCTATGTCTCTATGTCTCGATCACTCGATGACTCGATGACTCTATGTCTCGATGCCTCAATGACACAATGACTCAATGACTCTATGTCTCTATGTCTCTGTGTCTCGATGACTCGATGACTCGATGAAACAATGACTCTTTGACTGTATGAAACTATGTCTCTATGTCTCTAAGTCTCTACGTCTCTATGTCTCGATGACTCAATGACTCTATGACTCTATGTCTCGATGTCTCGATGACTCAATGACTCGATGTCTCGATGACCTTATGTCTCAATGACTCAATGACTCAATGACTCTATGTGTCTATGTCTCTATGTCTCGATCACTCGATGACTCGATGACTCGGTGTCTCGATGTCTCGATGTCTCGATGACTCAATGACTCAATGATTCTATGTCTCTATGTATCGATGACTCGATGACTCGGTGTCTCAATGTCTCGATGTCTCGATGACTCTATGACTCTATGACTCTATGACTCTATGTCTCGATGTCTCGATGACTCTATGTCTCGATGACTCTATGTTTCGAAGACTCTATGTTTCGATGACTCAATGACTCGATGACTGAATGTCTCGATGTCTCGAGACTCGGTGACACGATGTCTTGATGACTCGATGACTCGATGTCTCGATGACTCGATGACTTGATGATTCGATGTCTCGATGACTCTATGCCTATATGACTCTGTGACTCTATGACTCTATGTCTGTATGACTCTATGTCTGATTGGCTCTATGACACTATGACTCTATGACTCTATGTCTCGATGTCTCGATGACTCTATGTCTCGATGACTCTATGATTCTATGACTCTATGACTCTATGCCTATATGACTCTATGTCTCTATGACTCTATGACACTATGACTCTATGACTATATGTCTCGATGACTCGATGTCTCAATGTCTCTATGTCTCTATGTCTCGAGGTCTCGAGGTCTCGATGACTCAATGACTCAATGACTCAATGACTCTATGTCTCTATGTCTCTATGTCTCTATGTCTCTATGTCTCGATGACTCAATGACTCAATGACTCAATGACTCAATGTCTCTATGTCTCTATGTCTCTATGTCTCGATGTCTCGATGTCTCGATGACTCGATGACTCAATGACTCAATGACTCAATGTCTCTATGTCTCTATGTCTCGATGTCTCGATGACTCGATGACACGATGACTCGATGACTCGATGACTCAATGACACAATGACTCTATGTCTCTATGTCTCTATGTCTCTATGTCTCTATGTCTCGATGTCTCGATGACTCGATGGCTCGATGACTCGATGACTCGATGACTCAATGACTCAATGACTCTATGTCTCTACGTCTCTATGTCTCTATGTCTCGATGACTCAATGACTCAATGACTCAACGACTCAATGTCTCTATGTCTCTATGTCTCTATGTCTCGATGTCTCGATGACTCGATGACTCAATGACTCAATGACTCAATGTCTCTATGTCTCTATGTCTCGATGTCTCGATGACTCGATGACACGATGACTCGATGACTCAATGACACAATGACTCTATGTCTCTATGTCTCTATGTCTCTATGTCTCGATGTCTCGATGACTCGATGGCTCGATGACTCGATGACTCGATGACTCAATGACTCAATGACTCTATGTCTCGATGTCTCGATGACTCGATGACTCGATGACTCAATGACTCTATGTCTCGATGTCTCGATGACTCGATGACTCAATGACACAATGACTCTATGTCTCTATGTCTCTATGTCTCGATGTCTGGATGACTCGATGGCTCGATGACTCGATGACTCGATGACTCGATGACTCAATGACTCAATGACTCAATGTCTCGATGTCTCGATGACTCGATGACTCGATGACTCGATGACTCAATGACTCAATGACTCTATGTCTCGATGTCTCGATGACTCGATGACTCGATGACTCGATGACTCGATGACTCATTGACTCAATGACTCATTGACTCAATGACTCAATGTCTCTATGTCTCTATGTCTCTATGTCTCTATGTCTCTATGTCTCGATGTCTCGATGACTCCATGACTCAATGACTCAATGACTCTATGTCTCGATGTCTCGATGACTCGATGACTCGATGACTCGATGACTCGATGACTCATTGACTCAATGACTCATTGACTCAATGACTCAATGTCTCTATGTCTCTATGTCTCTATGTCTCTATGTCTCTATGTCTCTATGTCTCGATGTCTCGATGACTCCATGACTCGATGACTCGATGACTCATTGACTCAATGACTCAATGACTCTATGTCTCTATGTCTCGATAACACGATGACTCGATGACTCGATGACTCAATGACTCAATGACTCAATGACTCTATGTCTCTATGTCTCTATGTCTCAATGTCTCAATGTCTCAATGACTCAATGACTCAATGACTCTATGTCTCTATGTCTCTATGTCTCTATGTCTCTATGTCTCGATGTCTCGATGACTCGATGACTCGATGACTCTATGACTCGATGACTCGATGATTTGATGACTCATTGACTCAATGACTCAATGACTCAATGACTTTATGTCTCTATGTCTCTATGTCTCTATGTCTCAATGTCTCAATGACTCAATGACTCAATGACTCTATGTGTCTATGTCTCTCTGTCTCGATGACTCGATGACTCGATGACTCAATGACTCAATGAATGTATGTCTCTATGTCTCGATGACTCGATGACTCGGTGTCTCAATGTCTCGATGTCTCGATGACTCTATGACTCTATGACTCTATGACTCTATGTCTCGATGTCTTGATGACTCTACGTCTCGATGACTCTATGTTTCGATGACTCTATGTTTCGATGACTCAATGACTCGATGACTGAATGTCTCGATGACTCGTGACTCGGTGACACGATGTCTTGATGACTCGATGTCTCGTTGACTCGATGACTTGATGATTCTATGTCTCGATGACTGTATGCCTATATGACTCTGTGACTCTATGACTCTATGACTCTATCACTATATGACTCTATGTCTGAATGGCTCTATGACACTATGACTCTATGACTCTATGTCTCGATGACTCGATGACTCTATGTCTCGATGACTCGATGACTCTATGTCTCGATGACTCAATGACTCAATGACTCAATGAGTCTATGTCTCTATGTCTCTATGTCTCGATGACTCGATGACTCGATGACTCTATGTCTCTATGACTCTATGACCCTATGACTCGATGAACGATGACTCAATGACTCAATGTCTCTATGTCTCTGTGTCTCTATGTCTCGATGACTCGATGTCTCGATGACTGGATGACTCTATGTCTCGATGACTCATTGACTCAATGACTCTATGTCTCTATGACTCTATGACTCTATGACTCGATGACTCTCTGTCTCTGTGACTCAATGACTCAATGACTCAATGACTCTATGTCTCTATGTGTCTATGTCTCGATGAATCGATGACTCAATATGTTGAAGACTCGATGACTCAATGACTCTATGTCTCGATGACTCTAAGACTCGATGACGCGATGACTCAATGACTCTATGTCTCGATGACTCAATGACTCAATGACTCAATGACTCAATGACTCTATGTCTCTATGTCTCTATGTCTCGCTGACTCGATGACTCGATGACTCTATGTCTCGATGCCTCAATGACACAATAACTCAATGAATCTATGTCTCTATGACTCTATGCCTATATGACTCTATGACTCTATGACTCTATGCCTATATGACTCTATGTCTCTATGACTCTATGACACTATGACTCTATGACTCTAGGTCTCGATGACTCGATGACTCGATGTCTCTATGTCTCTATGTCTCTATGTCTCGATGACTAAATGACTCAATGACTCAATGACTCAATGACTCAATGACTCAATGACTCAATGACTCTATGTCTCTATGTCTCTATGTCTCGATGACTCGATGACTCAATGACTCGATGACTCGCTGACTCGATGACTCAATGACTCAATGACTCTATGCCTATATGACACTATGTCTCTATGACTCTATGACACTATGACTCTATGACTCTATGTCTCGATGACTCGATGTCTCGATGTCTCTATGTCTCTATGTCTCGATGTTTCGATGACTCAATGACTCAATGACTCTATGTCTCTATGTCTCTATGTCTCGATGACTCGATGACTCGATGACTCGATGACTCGATGACTCTATGTCTCTATGTCTCTATGTCTCGATGACTCGATGTCTCGATGACTCGATCACTCGATGACTCGATGACTCGATGACTCAATGACTCAATGACTCAATGTCTCTATGTCTCTATGTCTCGATGACTCGATGACTCGATGACTCGATGACTCGATGTCTCTATGTCTCTATGTCTCTATGTCTCTATGTCTCTATGACTCGATGACTCGATGACTCTATGACTCGATGACTCAATGACTCATTGACTCAATGACACAATGACTCTATGTCTCTATGTCTCTATGTCTCTATGTCTCGATGACTCGATGACTCGATGACTCGATGACTCTATGTCTCTATGTCTCTATGTCTCGATGACTCGATGTCTCGATCACTCGATCACTTGATGACTCGATGACTCGATGACTCAATGACTCAATGACTCAATGTCTCTGTGTCTCTATGTCTCGATGACTCGATGACTCTATGTCTCTATGTCTCTATGTCTCGATGACTCGATGTCTCGATGACTCGATGACTCGATGACTCAATGACTCAATGACTCAATGACTCAATGTCTCTAGGTCTCGATGACTCGATGACTCGATGACTCAATGACTCTATGACTCTATGACTCTATGGCACCATTACTCTATGTCTCGATGTCTCGATGACGCGATGACTCGATGACTCTATGTTTCTATGTCTCTATGTCTCGATGAGATGATGACTCGATGACTCGATGACTCGGTGTCTCGATGACTCGATGACTCGATGACTCGATGTCCCGATGTCTCAATGTCTCGATGACTCGAAGACTCGATGACTCGATGGCTCGATGTCTCGATGTGTCTATGACTCTATGACTCTATGTCTCTATGTCTCGATCACTCGATGACTCGATGACTCTATGTCTCGATGCCTCAATGACACAATGACTCAATGACTCTATGTCTCTATGTCTCTGTGTCTCGATGACACGATGACTCGATGAAACAATGACTCTTTGACTGTATGAAACTATGTCTCTATGTCTCTACGTCTCTGCGTCTCTATGTCTCGATGACTCAATGACTCTATGACTCTATGTCTCGATGTCTCGATGACTCGATGACTCGATGTCTCGATGACTTTATGTCTCAATGACTCAATGACTCTATGTGTCTATGTCTCTATGTATCGATGACTCGATGACTTGATGACTCGGTGTCTCGATGTCTCGATGTCTCGATGACTCAATGACTCAATGACTCTATGTCTCTACGTCTCTACGTCTCTATGTCTCGATGACTCGATGACTCGGTGTCTCAATGTCTCGATGTCTCGATGACTCAATGAGTCTATGTCTCGATGACTCAATGACTCAATGACTCAATGAGTCCATGTCTCTATGTCTCTATGTCTCGATGACTCGATGACTCTATGTCTCAATGACTCGATGACTCTATGTCTCGATGACTCAATGACTCAATGACTCAATGAGTCTATGTCTCTATGTCTCTATGTCTCGATGACTCGATGACTCGATGACTCTATGTCTCTATGACTCTATGACTCTATGACTCGATGAACGATGACTCAATGACTCAATGTCTCTATGTCTCTATGTCTCTATGTCTCGATGACTCGATGTCTCGATGACTGGATGACTCTATGTCTCGATGACTCAATGACTCAATGACTCAATGACTCAAGGGCTCTATGTGTCTATGTCTCGATGTTTCGATGACTCAATGTGTTGAAGACTCGATGACTCAATGACTCTATGTCTCGATGACTCTAAGACTCGATGACGCGATGACTCAATGACTCTATGTCTCGATGACTCAATGACTCAATGACTCAAAGACTCAATGACTCTATGTCTCTATGTCTCTATGTCTCGCTGACTCGATGACTCGATGACTCGATGTCTCGATGCCTCAATGACACAATAACTCAATGAATCTATGTCTCTATGATTCTATGCCTATATGACTCTATGTCTCTATGACTCTATGACACTATGACTCTATGACTCTATGACTCTATGTCTCTATGTCTCGATGACTAAATGACTCAATGACTCAATGACTCAATGACTCAATGACTCTATGTCTCTATGTCTCTACGTCTCGATGACTCGATGACTCAATGACTCGATGACCCGCTGACTCGATGACTCAATGACTCAATGACTCTATGCCTACATGACACTATGTCTCTATGCCTCTATGACACTATGACTCTATGACTCTATGTCTCGATGACTCTATGATTCTATGACTCTATGACTCTATGCCTATATGACTCTATGTCTCTATGACTCTATGACACTATGACTCAATGACTCTATGTCTCGATGACTCGATGTCTCGATGTCTCTATGTCTCTATGTCTCGATGTCTCGATGACTCAATGACTCTATGTCTCTATGTCTCTATGTCTCGATGACTCGATGACTCGATGACTCGATGACTCGATGACTCGATGACTCTATGTCTCTATGTCTCTATGTCTCGATGACTCGATGTCTCGATGACTCGATGACTCGATGACTCGATGACTCGATGACTCAATGACTCAATGACTCAATGTCTCTATGTCTCTATGTCTTGATGACTCGATGACTCGATGACTCGATGTCTCTATGTCTCTATGTATCTATGTCTCTATGACTCGATGACTCGATGACTCGATGACTCGATGACTCGATGACTCAATGACTCATTGACTCAATGACTCAATGACTCTATGTCTCTATGTCTCGATGACTCGATGACTCAATGACTCAATGACTCAATGACTCAATGTCTCTATGTCTCTATGTCTCGATGACTCGATGACTCGATGACTTGATGACTCAATGACTCTATGACTCTATGACTCTATGACACCATTACTCTATGTCTCGATGTCTCGATGACGTGATGCCTCGATGACTCTATGTTTCTATGTCTCTATGTCTCGATGAGATGATGACTCGATGACTCGATGACTCGGTGTCTCGATGACTCGATGACTCGATGACTCGATGTCCCGATGTCTCAATGTCTCGATGACTCGAAGACTCGATGACTCGATGGCTCGATGTCTCGATGAGTCTATGACTCTATGACTCTATGTCTCTATGTCTCGATCACTCGATGACTCGTTGACTCTATGTCTCGATGCCTCAATGACACAATGACTCAATGACTCTATGTCTCTATGTCTCTGTGTCTCGATGACACGATGACTCGATGAAACAATGACTCTTTGACTGTATGAAACTATGTCTCTATGTCTCTACGTCTCTACGTCTCTATGTCTCGATGACTCAATGACTCTATGACTCTATGTCTCGATGTCTCGATGACTCGAAGACTCGATGACTTTATGTCTCAATGACTCAATGACTCAATGACTCTATGTGCCTATGTCTCTATGTATCGATGACTCGATGACTCGATGACTCGGTGTCTCGATGACTCGATGACTCGATGACTCGATGACACTATGTCTCTATGTCTCTATGTCTCGATGACTCGATCACTCGATGACTCGATGACTCGATGACTCAATGACTCAATGACTCAATGTCTCTATGTCTCTATGTCTCGATGACTCGATGACTCGATGACTCTATGTCTCTATGTCTCTATGTCTCTATGTCTCTATGATTCGATGACTCGATGACTCGATGACTCGATGACTCGATGACTCAATGACTCATTGACTCAATGACTCAATGACTCTATGTCTGTATGTCTCTATGTCTCTATGTCTCGATGACTCGATGACTCGATGACTCGATGACTCTATGTCTCTATGTCTCTATGTCTCGATGACTCGATGTCTCGATGACTCGATGACTCGATGACTCAATGACTCAATGACTCAATGTCTCTATGTCTCTGTGTCTCTATGTCTCGATGACTCGATGATTCGATGACTCAATGACTCGATGACTCAATGACTCGATGACTCGATGACTCGATGACTCAATGACTCTATGACTCGATGACTCTATGACACCATTACTCTATGTCTCGATGTCTCGATGACGCGATGACTCGATGACTCTATGTTTCTATGTCTCTATGTCTCGATGACTCGATGACTCGATGACTCGATGACTCTATGTCTCTACGTCTCTACGTCTCTATGTCTCGATGACTCGATGACTCGGTGTCTCAATGACTCAATGTCTCTATGTCTCTATGTCTCGATGACTCGATGACTCGATGACTCGATGACTCGATGTCTCTATGTATCTATGTCTCTATGACTCGATGACTCGATGACTCGATGACTCGATGACTCGATGACTCAATGACTCATTGACTCAATGACTCAATGACTCTATGTCTCTATGTCTCGATGACTCGATGACTCAATGACTCAATGACTCAATGACTCAATGTCTCTATGTCTCTATGTCTCTATGTCTCGATGACTCGATGACTCGATGACTTGATGACTCAATGACTCTATGACTCTATGACTCTATGACACCATTACTCTATGTCTCGATGTCTCGATGACGCGATGCCTCGATGACTCTATGTTTCTATGTCTCTATGTCTCGATGAGATGATGACTCGATGACTCGATGACTCGGTGTCTCGATGACTCGATGACTCGATGACTCGATGTCCCGATGTCTCAATGTCTCGATGACTCGAAGACTCGATGACTCGATGGCTCGATGTCTCGATGAGTCTATGACTCTATGACTCTATGTCTCTATGTCTCGATCACTCGATGACTCGATGACTCTATGTCTCGATGCCTCAATGACACAATGACTCAATGACTCTATGTCTCTATGTCTCTGTGTCTCGATGACACGATGACTCGATGAAACAATGACTCTTTGACTGTATGAAACTATGTCTCTATGTCTCTACGTCTCTACGTCTCTATGTCTCGATGACTCAATGACTCTATGACTCTATGTCTCGATGTCTCGATGACTCGAAGACTCGATGACTTTATGTCTCAATGACTCAATGACTCAATGACTCTATGTGCCTATGTCTCTATGTATCGATGACTCGATGACTCGATGACTCGGTGTCTCGATGACTCGATGACTCTATGACACCATTACTCTATGTCTCGATGTCTCGATGACGCGATGACTCGATGACTCTATGTTTCTATGTCTCTATGTCTCGATGACTCGATGACTCGATGACTCGATGACTCTATGTCTCTACGTCTCTACGTCTCTATGTCTCGATGACTCGATGACTCGGTGTCTCAATGTCTCGATGTCTCGATGACTCTATGAATCTATGACTCTATGACTCTATGTCTCGATGTCTCGTGACTCTATGTCTCGATGACTCAATGACTCGATGACTGAATGTCTCGATGACTCGTGACTCGGTGACACGATGTCTTGATGACTCGATGACTCGATGTCTCGATGACTCGATGACTTGATGATTCAATGTCTCGTTGACTCTCTGCCTATATGACTCTGTGACTCTATGACTCAATGCCTATATGACTCTATGTCTGAATGGCTCTATAACACTATGACTCTATGACTCTATGTCTCGATGTCTCGATGACTCTATTTCTCGATGACTCTATGTTTCGATGACTCTACGTTTCGATGACTCAATGACTCGATGACTGAATGTCTCGATGACTCGTGACTCGGTGACACGATGTCTTGATGACTCGATGACTCAATGTCTCGTTGACTCGATGACTTGATGATTCTATGTCTCAATGACTCTATGCCTATATGACTCTTTGACTCTATGACTCTATGCCTATATGACTCTATGTCTGAATGGCTCTATGACTCGATGACTCGATGACTCGATGACTCTATGTCTCGATGACTCAATGACTCAATGACTCAATGACTCAATGACTCAACGACTCAATGACTCAATGACTCTATGTCTCTATGTCTCTATGTCTCGATGACTCGATGACTCAATGACTCAATGACTCTATGTCTCTATGACTCTATGATTCTATGACTCGATGACACGATGACACGATGACTCAATGACTCAATGTCTCTATGTCTCTATGTCTCGAAGACTCAATGTCTCGATGACTGGATGACTCTATGTCTCGATGACTCAATGACTCAATGACTCAATGACTCTATTTCTCTATGACTCTATGATTCTATGACTCAATGACCCTCTGTCTCTGTGACTCAATGACTCAATGACTCAATGGCTCTATGTGTCTATGTCTCAATGTATCGATGACTCAATGTGTTGAAGACTCGATGACTCCATGACTCTATGTCTCGATGACTCTATGACTCTATGACTCAATGACGCGATGACTCAATGACTATGACTCTATGACTCGATGACTCAATGACTCAATGACTCAATGACTCAATGACTCTATGACTCTATGTCTCGATGACTCAATGACTCGATGACTCAATGACACTATGTCTCTATGTCTCTATGTCTCGATGACACGATGACTCGATGACTCTATGTCTCGATGCCTCAATGACACAATAACTCAATGAATCTATGTCTCTATGATTCTATGCCTTTATGACTCTATGACTCTATGACTCTATGCCTATATGACTCTATGTCTCTATGACTCTATGTCTCTATGTCTCTATGTCTCTATGTCTCTATGTCTCTATGTCTCGATGTCTCGATGACTCGATGACTCGATGACTCGATAACTCTATGTCTCGATGCCTCAATGACACAATAACTCAATGAATCTATGTCTCTATGATTCTATGCCTTTATGACTCTATGACTCTATGACTCTATGCCTATATGACTCTATGTCGCTATGACTCTATGTCTCTATGTCTCTATGTCTCTATGTCTCTATGTCTCTATGTCTCGATGTCTCGATGACTCGATGACTCGATGACTCTATGACTCGATGACTCGATGACTGGATGACTCATTGACTCAATGACTCAATGACTCAATGACTCTATGTCTCTATGTCTCTATGTCTCTATGTCTCAATGTCTCAATGTCTCAATGACTCAATGACTCAATGACTCTATGTGTCTATGTCTCTATGTCTCGATGACTCGATGACTCGATGACTCAATGACTCAATGAATCTATGTCTCTATGTCTCGATGACTCGATGACTCGGTGTCTCAATGTCTCGATGTCTCGATGACTCTATGACTCTATGACTCTATCACTCTATGTCTCGATGTCTCGATGACTCTATGTTTCGATGACTCTATGTTTCGATGACTCTATGTTTCGATGACTCAATGACTCGATGACTGAATGTCTCGATGACTCGTGACTCGGTGACACAATGTCTTGATGACTCGATGACTGGATGTCTCGATGACTCGATGACTTGATGATTCGATGTCTCGATGACTCTATGCCTATATGACTCTGTGACTCTATGACTCTATGCCTATATGACTCTATGTCTGAATGGCTCTATGACACAATGACTCTATGACTCTATGTCTCGATGTCTCGATGACTCTATGTCTCGATGACTCTATGTTTCGATGACTCTATGTTTCGATGACTCAATGACTCGATGACTGAATGTCTCGATGACTCGTGACTCGGTGACACGATGTCTTGATGACTCGATGTCTCGTTGACTCGATGACTTGATGATTCTATGTCTCGATGACTCTATGCCTATATGATTCTGTGACTCTATGACTCTATCCCTATATGACTCTATGTCTGAATGGCTCTATGACACTATGACTCTATGACTCTATGTCTCGATGACTCGATGACTCCATGTCTCGATGACTCGATGACTCTATGTCTCAATGACTCAATGACTCAATGAGTCTATGTCTCTATGTCTCTATGTCTCGATGAATCGATGACTCGATGACTCTATGTCTCTATGACTCTATGACTCTATGACTCGATGAACGATGACTCAATGACTCAATGACTCTATGTCTCTATGTCTCTATGTCTCGATGATTCGATGATTCGATGACTCAATGACTCAATGACTCTATGTCTCTATGACTCTATGACTCTATGACTCGATGAACGATGACTCAATGACTCAATGTCTCTATGTCTCTATGTCTCTATGTCTCGATGACTCGATGTCTCGATGCCTCAATGACACAATAACTCAATGAATCTATGTCTCTATGACTCTATGCCTATATGACTCTATGACTCTATGACTCTCTGCCTATATGACTCTATGTCTCTATGACTCTATGACACTATGACTCTATGACTCTATGACTCTATGTCTCGATGACTCGATGACTCGATGTCTCTATGTCTCTATGTCTCTATGTCTCGATGACTAAATGACTCAATGACTCAATGACTCAATGACTCAATGACTCTATGTCTCTAAGTCTCTATGTCTCGATGACTCGATGACTCAATGACTCGATGACTCGCTGACTCGATGACTCAATGACTCAATGACTCTATGCCTATATGACACTATGTCTCTATGACTCTATGAAAACTATGACTCTATGAATCTATGTCTCGATGACTCTATGATTCTATGACTCTATGACTCTATGCCTATATGACTCTATGTCTCTATGACTCTATGACACTATGACTCTATGACTCTATGTCTCGATGACTCGATGTCTCGATGTCTCTATGTCTCTATGTCTCGATGTCTCGATGACTCAATGACTCAATGACTCTATGTCTCTATGTCTCTATGTCTCGATGACTCGATGACTCGATGACTCGATGACTCTATGTCTCTATGTCTCTATGTCTCGATGACTCGATGTCTCGATGACTCGATCACTCGATGACTCGATGACTCGATGACTCGATGACTCGATGACTCGATGTCTCTATGTCTCTATGTCTCTATGTCTCGATGACTCGATGACTCGATGACTATATGACCCGATGTCTCTATGTCTCTATGTCTCTATGTCTCTATGACTCGATGACTCGATGACTAGATGACTCAATGACTCAATGACTCATTGACTCAATGACTCAATGACTCTATGTCTCTATGTCTCGTTGACTCGATGACTCGATGACTCGATGACTCGATGACTCTATGTCTCTATGTCTCTATGTCTCGATGACTCGATGTCTCGATGACTCGATCACTCGATGACTCGATGACTCGATGACTCAATGACTCAATGACTCAATGTCTCTGTGTCTCTATGTCTCGATGACTCGATGACTCAATGACTCTATGTCTCTATGTCTCTATGTCTCTATGACTCGATGACTCGATGACTCGATGACTCGATGACTCGATGACTCAATGACTCAATGACTCAATGACTCAATGGCTCAATGTCTCTATGTCTCTATGTCTCGATGACTCGATGACTCGATGACTCGATGACTCGATGACTCAATGACTCTATGACTCTATGACACCATTACTCTATGTCTCGATGTCTCGATGACGCGATGACTCGATGACTCTATGTTTCTATGTCTCTATGTCTCGATGAATTGATGACTCGATGACTCGATGACTCTATGTCTCTACGTCTCTACGTCTCTATGTCTCGATGACTCGATGACTCGGTGTCTCAATGTCTCGATGTAACGATGACTCTATGACTCTATGACTCTATGACTCTATGTCTCGATGTCTCGTGACTCTATGTCTCGATGACTCATTGACTCGATGACTGAATGTCTCGATGACTCGTGACTCGGTGACACGATGTCTTGATGACTCGATGACTCGATGTCTCGATGACTCGATGACTTGATGATTCAATGTCTCGTTGACTCTCTGCCTATATGACTCTGTGACTCTATGACTCAATGCCTATATGACTCTATGTCTGAATGGCTCTATGACACTATGACTCTATGACTCTATGTCTCGATGTCTCGATGACTTTATTTCTCGATGACTCTATGTTTCGATGACTCTATGTTTCGATGACTCAATGACTCGATGACTGAATGTCTCGATGACTCGTGACTCGGTGACACGATGTCTTGATGACTCAATGACTCGATGTCTCGTTGACTCGATGACTCGATGACTCTATGTCTCTATGTCTCTATGTCTCGATGACTCGATGTCTCGATGACTCGATGACTCGATGACTCGATGACTCGATGACTCAATGACTCAATGACTCAATGTCTCTGTGTCTCTATGTCTCGATGACTCGATGACTCGATGACTCTTTGTCTCTATGTCTCTATGTCTCTATGACTCGATGACTCGATGACTCGATGACTCGATGACTCGATGACTCAATGACTCAATGACTCAATGTCTCTATGTCTCTATGTCTCGATGACTCGATGACTCGATGACTCGATGACTCGATGACTCAATGACTCTATGACTCTATGACTCTATGACACCATTACTCTATGTCTCGATGTCTCGATGACGCGATGACTCGATGACTCTATGTTTCTATGTCTCTATGTCTCGATGAGATGATGACTCGATGACTCGATGACTCGGTGTCTCGATGACTCGATGACTCGATGACTCGATGTCCCGATGTCTCAATGTCTCGATGACTCGAAGACTCGATGACTCGATGGCTCGATGTCTCGATGAGTCTATGACTCTATGACTCTATGTCTCTATGTCTCGATCACTCGAAGACTCGATGACTCTATGTCTCGATGCCTCAATGACACAATGACTCAATGACTCTATGTCTCTATGTCTCTGTGTCTCGATGACACGATGACTTGATGAAACAATGACTCTTTGACTGTATGAAACTATGTCTCTATGTCTCTACGTCTCTACGTCTCTATGTCTCGATGACTCAATGACTCTATGACTCTATGTCTCGATGTCTCGATGACTCGATGACTCGATGTCTCGATGACTTTATGTCTCAATGACTCAATGACTCAACGACTCTATGTGTCTATGTCTCTATGTATCGATGACTCGATGACTCGATGACTCGGTGTCTCGATGTCTCGATGTCTCGATGACTCAATGACTCAATGACTCTATGTCTCTACGTCTGTACGTCTCTATGTCTCGATGACTCGATGACTCGGTGTCTCAATGTCTCAATGTCTCGATGACTCGATGACTCAATGACTCGATGACTCTATGTCTCTATGTCTCGATGACTCGATGTCTCGATGACTCGATCACTCGATGACTCGATGACTCGATGACTCAATGACTCAATGACTCAATGATTCAATGTCTCTATGTCTCTATGTCTCGATGACTCGATGACTCGATGACTCTATGTCTCTATGTCTCTATGTCTCTATGATTCGATGACTCGATGACTCGATGACTCGATGACTCGATGACTCATTGACTCAATGACTCAATGACTCTATGTCTCTATGTCTCTATGTCTCTAAGTCTCGATGACTCGATGACTCGATGACTCGATGACTCTATGTCTCTATATCTCTATGTCTCGATGACTCGATGTCTCGATGACTCGATGACTCGATGACTCAATGACTCAATGACTCAATGACTCAATGTCTCTATGTCTCTATGTCTCGATGAATTGATGACTCGATGACTCGATGACTCTATGTCTCTACGTCTCTACGTCTCTATGTCTCGATGACTCGATGACTCGGTGTCTCAATGTCTCGATGTCACGATGACTCTATGACTCTATGACTCTATGACTCTATGTCTCGATGTCTCGTGACTCTATGTCTCGATGACTCAATGACTCGATGACTGAATGTCTCGATGACTCGTGACTCGGTGACACGATGTCTTGATGACTCGATGACTCGATGTCTCGATGACTCGATGACTTGATGATTCAATGTCTCGTTGACTCTCTGCCTATATGACTCTGTGACTCTATGACTCAATGCCTATATGACTCTATGTCTGAATGGCTCTATGACACTATGACTCTATGACTCTATGTCTCGATGTCTCGATGACTTTATTTCTCGATGACTCTATGTTTCGATGACTCTATGTTTCGATGACTCAATGACTCGATGACTGAATGTCTCAATGACTCGTGACTCGGTGACACGATGTCTTGATGACTCAATGACTCGATGTCTCGTTGACTCGATGACTTGATGATTCTATGTCTCAATGACTCTATGCCTATATGACTCTTTGACTCTATGACTCTATGCCGATATGACTCTATGTCTGAATGGCTCTATGACTCGATGACTCTATGTCTCGATGACTCTATGTCTCGATGACTCAATGACTCAATGACTCAATGACTCAACGACTCAATGACTCAATGACTCTATGTCTCTATGTTTCTATGTCTCGATGACTCGATGACTCAATGACTCAATGACTCAATGACTCTATGTCTCTATGACTCTATGATTCTATGACTCGATGACACGATGACTCAATGACTCAATGTCTCTATGTCTCTATGTCTCTATGTCTCGAAGACTCGATGTCTCGATGACTGGATGATTCTATGTCTCGATGACTCAATGACTCAATGACTCTATGTCTCTATGACTCTATGACTCTATGACTCAATGACCCTCTGTCTCTGTGACTCAATGACTCAATGACTCAATGACTCAATGGCTCTATGTGTCTATGTCTCAATGAATCGATGACTCAATGTGTTGAAGACTCGATGACTCAATGACTCTATGTCTCGATGACTCTATGACTCTATGACTCAATGACGCGATGACTCAATGACTCTATGACTCTATGACTCGATGACTCAATGACTCAATGACTCAATGACTCAATGACTCAATGACTCCATGACTCTATGTCTCGATGACTCAATGACTCGATGACTCAATGACTCTATGTCTCTATGTCTCTATGTCTCTATGTCTCGATGACACGATGACTCGATGACTCTATGTCTCGATGCCTCAATGACACAATAACTCAATGAATCTATGTCTCTATGACTCTATGCCTTTATGATTCTATGACTCTATGACTCTATGCCTATATGACTCTATGTCTCTATGACTCTATGACACTATGACTCTATGACTCTAGGTCTCGATGACTCGATGACTCGATGTCTCTATGTCTCTATGTCTCTATGTCTCGATGACTAAATGACTCAATGACTCAATGACTCAATGACTCAATGACTCAATGACTCAATGACTCTATGTCTCTATGTCTCTATGTCTCTACGTCTCTACGTCTCGATGACTCGATGACTCGATGACTCTATGTCTCGATGTCTCGATGACTTGATGACTCGATGACTCGATGACTCGATGACTCAATGACTCAATGACTCAATGACTCAATGGCTCAATGTCTCTATGTCTCTATGTCTCGATGACTCGATGACTCGATGACTCGATGACTCAATGACTCTATGACTCTATGACTCTATGACACCATTACTCTATGTCTCGATGTCTCGATGACGCGATGACTCGATGACTCTATGTTTCTATGTCTCTATGTCTCGATGAATTGATGACTCGATGACTCGATGACTCTATGTCTCTACGTCTCTACGTCTCTATGTCTCGATGACTCGATGACTCGGTGTCTCAATGTCTCGATGTCACGATGACTCTATGACTCTATGACTCTATGACTCTATGTCTCGATGTCTCGTGACTCTATGTCTCGATGACTCATTGACTCGATGACTGAATGTCTCGATGACTCGTGACTCGGTGACACGATGTCTTGATGACTCGATGACTCGATGTCTCGATGACTCGATGACTTGATGATTCAATGTCTCGTTGACTCTCTGCCTATATGACTCTGTGACTCTATGACTCAATGCCTATATGACTCTATGTCTGAATGGCTCTATGACACTATGACTCTATGACTCTATGTCTCGATGTCTCGATGACTTTATTTCTCGATGACTCTATGTTTCGATGACTCTATGTTTCGATGACTCAATGACTCGATGACTGAATGTCTCGATGACTCGTGACTCGGTGACACGATGTCTTGATGACTCAATGACTCGATGTCTCGTTGACTCGATGACTCGATGACTCTATGTCTCTATGTCTCTATGTCTCGATGACTCGATGTCTCGATGACTCGATCACTCGATGACTCGATGACTCGATGACTCAATGACTCAATGACTCAATGTCTCTGTGTCTCTATGTCTCGATGACTCGATGACTCGATGACTCTTTGTCTCTATGTCTCTATGTCTCTATGACTCGATGACTCGATGACTCGATGACTCGATGACTCGATGACTCAATGACTCAATGACTCAATGTCTCTATGTCTCTATGTCTCGATGACTCGATGACTCGATGACTCGATGACTCGATGACTCAATGACTCTATGACTCTATGACTCTATGACACCATTACTCTATGTCTCGATGTCTCGATGACGCGATGACTCGATGACTCTATGTTTCTATGTCTCTATGTCTCGATGAGATGATGACTCGATGACTCGATGACTCGGTGTCTCGATGACTCGATGACTCGATGACTCGATGTCCCGATGTCTCAATGTCTCGATGACTCGAAGACTCGATGACTCGATGGCTCGATGTCTCGATGAGTCTATGACTCTATGACTCTATGTCTCTATGTCTCGATCACTCGATGACTTGATGACTCTATGTCTCGATGCCTCAATGACACAATGACTCAATGACTCTATGTCTCTATGTCTCTGTGTCTCGATGACACGATGACTTGATGAAACAATGACTCTTTGACTGTATGAAACTATGTCTCTATGTCTCTACGTCTCTACGTCTCTATGTCTCGATGACTCAATGACTCTATGACTCTATGTCTCGATGTCTCGATGACTCGATGACTCGATGTCTCGATGACTTTATGTCTCAATGACTCAATGACTCAACGACTCTATGTGTCTATGTCTCTATGTATCGATGACTCGATGACTCGATGACTCGGTGTCTCGATGTCTCGATGTCTCGATGACTCAATGACTCAATGACTCTATGTCTCTACGTCTGTACGTCTCTATGTCTCGATGACTCGATGACTCGGTGTCTCAATGTCTCAATGTCTCGATGACTCGATGACTCAATGACTCGATGACTCTATGTCTCTATGTCTCGATGACTCGATGTCTCGATGACTCGATCACTCGATGACTCGATGACTCGATGACTCAATGACTCAATGACTCAATGATTCAATGTCTCTATGTCTCTATGTCTCGATGACTCGATGACTCGATGACTCTATGTCTCTATGTCTCTATGTCTCTATGATTCGATGACTCGATGACTCGATGACTCGATGACTCGATGACTCAATGACTCATTGACTCAATGACTCAATGACTCTATGTCTCTATGTCTCTATGTCTCTAAGTCTCGATGACTCGATGACTCGATGACTCGATGACTCTATGTCTCTATATCTCTATGTCTCGATGACTCGATGTCTCGATGACTCGATGACTCGATGACTCAATGACTCAATGACTCAATGACTCAATGTCTCTATGTCTCTATGTCTCGATGAATTGATGACTCGATGACTCGATGACTCTATGTCTCTACGTCTCTACGTCTCTATGTCTCGATGACTCGATGACTCGGTGTCTCAATGTCTCGATGTCACGATGACTCTATGACTCTATGACTCTATGACTCTATGTCTCGATGTCTCGTGACTCTATGTCTCGATGACTCAATGACTCGATGACTGAATGTCTCGATGACTCGTGACTCGGTGACACGATGTCTTGATGACTCGATGACTCGATGTCTCGATGACTCGATGACTTGATGATTCAATGTCTCGTTGACTCTCTGCCTATATGACTCTGTGACTCTATGACTCAATGCCTATATGACTCTATGTCTGAATGGCTCTATGACACTATGACTCTATGACTCTATGTCTCGATGTCTCGATGACTTTATTTCTCGATGACTCTATGTTTCGATGACTCTATGTTTCGATGACTCAATGACTCGATGACTGAATGTCTCAATGACTCGTGACTCGGTGACACGATGTCTTGATGACTCAATGACTCGATGTCTCGTTGACTCGATGACTTGATGATTCTATGTCTCAATGACTCTATGCCTATATGACTCTTTGACTCTATGACTCTATGCCGATATGACTCTATGTCTGAATGGCTCTATGACTCGATGACTCTATGTCTCGATGACTCTATGTCTCGATGACTCAATGACTCAATGACTCAATGACTCAACGACTCAATGACTCAATGACTCTATGTCTCTATGTTTCTATGTCTCGATGACTCGATGACTCAATGACTCAATGACTCAATGACTCTATGTCTCTATGACTCTATGATTCTATGACTCGATGACACGATGACTCAATGACTCAATGTCTCTATGTCTCTATGTCTCTATGTCTCGAAGACTCGATGTCTCGATGACTGGATGATTCTATGTCTCGATGACTCAATGACTCAATGACTCTATGTCTCTATGACTCTATGACTCTATGACTCAATGACCCTCTGTCTCTGTGACTCAATGACTCAATGACTCAATGACTCAATGGCTCTATGTGTCTATGTCTCAATGAATCGATGACTCAATGTGTTGAAGACTCGATGACTCAATGACTCTATGTCTCGATGACTCTATGACTCTATGACTCAATGACGCGATGACTCAATGACTCTATGACTCTATGACTCGATGACTCAATGACTCAATGACTCAATGACTCAATGACTCCATGACTCTATGTCTCGATGACTCAATGACTCGATGACTCAATGACTCTATGTCTCTATGTCTCTATGTCTCTATGTCTCGATGACACGATGACTCGATGACTCTATGTCTCGATGCCTCAATGACACAATAACTCAATGAATCTATGTCTCTATGACTCTATGCCTTTATGACTCTATGACTCTATGACTCTATGCCTATATGACTCTATGTCTCTATGACTCTATGACACTATGACTCTATGACTCTATGTCTCGACGACTCGATGTCTCGATGACTCGATGACTCTATGTCTCTGTTTCTCGATGACTCAATGACTCAGTGACTCAATGACTCAATGACTCAATGACTCTATGTCTCTATGTCTCTATGTCCCGATGACTCGATGACTCGATGACTCAATGTCTCAATGTCTCGAGGTCTCGATGATTGGTGACTCAATGACTCGATGTCTTGATGACTCAATGACTCGAGGACTCAATGACTCAATGACACAATGAATCTATGTCTCTATGACTCTATGCCTATATGACTCTATGACTCTATGACTCTATGCCTATATGACTCTATGTCTCTATGACTCTATGACACTATGACTCTATGACTCTATGTCTCCATGACTCGATGACTCTATGTCTTGATGACTCAATGACTCAATGAATCTATGTCTCTATGTCTCTATGTCTCAATGACTCGATGTGTCGATGCATCGATGACTCGATGACTCTATGTCTTGATGACTCAATGACTCAATGACTCTTTGTCTCTTTGACTCTATGACTCTATGTCTCAATGATTCAATGTCTCAATAACTCTATGTCTCTGTGTCTCTGTGTCTCGATGACTCTATGACTCGATGACACAATGACTCAATGACTCAATGTCCCTATGTCCCTATGTCTCTATGTCTCGATGACTCGATGACTCGATTTGTCAATGACTCGATGTCTCAAGGACTCGATCACTCTCTGTCTCTATGCCTCTGTGTCTCTGTGTCTCTGTGTCTCGATGACACGACGACTCTATGTCTCGATAACTCAATGACTCAATGACTCAATGACTCAATGGCTCTATGTCTCTGTGTCTCAATGACTCGATGACTCTATGTCTCAATGACTCTATGACTCAATGACTCGATGACTCGATGACTCAATGACTCAATGACTCAATGACTCGATGACCCTATGTCTCTATGTCTCTATGTCTCTATGTCTCTATGTCTCTATGTCTCGATGACTCGCTGACTCGATGACTCGATGACTCGATGTCTCTATGTCTCTATGTCTCTATGTCTCTATGTCTCAATGACTCGATGACTGGATGACTCTATGTCTCGATGACTCAATGACTCAATGACTCTATGTCTCTATGACTCTATGACTCTATGACTAAATGACCCTCTGTCTCTGTGACTCAATGACTCAATGACTCAATGACTCAATGGCTCTATGTGTCTATGTCTCAATGAATCGATGACTCAATTTGTTGAAGACTCGATGACTCAATGACTCTATGTCTCGATGACTCTATGACTCTATGACTCAATGACGCGATGACTCAATGACTCTATGACTCTATGACTCTATGACTCGATGACTCAATGACTCAATGACTCAATGACTCAATGACTCAATGTCTCTATGTCTCTATGTCTCTATGTCTCGATGTCTCGATGACTCGATGACTCAATGACTCAATGACTCAATGTCTCTATGTCTCTATGTCTCGATGTCTCGATGACTCGATGACTCGATGACTCGATGACTCGATGACTCGATGACACAATGACTCTATGTCTCTATGTCTCTATGTCTCTATGTCTCTATGTCTCGATGTCTCGATGACTCGATGGCTCGATGACTCGATGACTCGATGACTCGATGAATCGATGTCTCTATGTCTCTATGTCTCTATGTCTCTATGTCTCAATGACTCGATGACTCGATGACTCGTTGACTCAATGACTCAATGACTCTATGTCTCTATGTCTCTATGTCTCTACGTCTCTACGTCTCGATGACTCGATGACTCGATGACTCTATGTCTCGATGTCTCGATGACTTGATGACTCGATGACTCAATGACTCAATGACTCTATGTCTCTATGTCTCTATGTCTCTACGTCTCTACGTCTCGATGACTCGATGACTCGATGACTCTATGTCTCGATGTCTCGATGACTTGATGACTCGATGACTCGATGACTCGATGACTCATTGACTCAATGACTCATTGACACAATGACTCAATGTCTCTATGTCTCTATGTCTCTATGTCTCGATGTCTCGATGACTCGATGACTCGATGACTCATTGACTCAACGACTCAATGACTCAATGACTCTATGTCTCTATGTCTCTATGTCTCGATGACTCAATGTCTCGATGACTCGATGTCTCTATGTCTCTATGTCTCTATGTCTCGATGACTCGATGACTCGATGACACGATGACTCAATGACTCAATGACTCAATGACTCTATGTCTCTATGTCTCGATGACTCGATGACTCGATGACCCTATGTCTCTATGTCTCTATGTCTCTATGTCTCGATGTCTCGATGACTCGATGACTCGATGACTCGATGATTCGATGACTCAATGACTCTATGTCTCTATGTCTCTATGTCTCTATGTCTCTATGTCTCTATGTCTCGATGTCTCGATGACTCGATGGCTCGATGACTCGATGACTCAATGACTCAATGTCTCTATGTCTCTATGTCTCGATGTCTCAATGACTCGATGACTCAATGACTCAATGACTCAATGTCTCTATGTTTCAATGTCTCGATGTCTCGATGACTCGATGACTCGATGACTCGATGACTCAATGACACAATGACTCTATGTCTCTATGTCTCTATGTCTCTATGTCTCTATGTCTCGATGTCTCGATCACTTGATGGCTCGATGACTCGATGACTCAATGACTCAATGACTCTATGTCTCGATGTCTCGATGACTCGATGACTTGATGACTCGATGACTCGATGACTCGATGACTCATTGACTCAATGACTCATTGACACAATGACTCAATGTCTCTATGTCTCTATGTCTCTATGTCTCGATGTCTCGATGACTCGATGACTCGATGACTCGATGACTCATTGACTCAACGACTCAATGACTCAATGACTCTATGTCTCTATGTCTCTATGTCTCGATGACTCAATGTCTCGATGACTGGATGACTCTATGTCTCGATGACTCAATGACTCAATGACTCTATGTCTCTATGACTCTATGACTCTATGACTCGATGACTCTCTGTCTCTGTGACTCAATGACTCAATGACTCAATGGCTCTATGTGTCTATGTCTCGATGAATCGATGACTCAATGTGTTGAAGACTCGATGACTCAATGACTCTATGTCTCGATGACTCTAAGACTCGATGACGCGATGACTCAATGACTCTATGTCTCGATGACTCAATGACTCAATGACTCTATGTCTCTATGTCTATATGTCTCTATGTCTCGCTGACTCGATGACTCGATGACTCTATGTCTCGATGCCTCAATATACACAATAACTCAATGAATCTATGTCTCTATGACTCTATGCCTATATGACTCTATGACCCGATGACTCTATGCCTATATGACTCTATGTCTCTATGACTCTATGACACTATGACTCTATGACTCTATGACTCTATGTCTCGATGACTCGATGATTCGATGTCTCTATGTCTCTATGTCTCGATGACTCAATGACTCAATGACTCAATAAATCAATGACTCAATGACTCAATGACTCAATGACTCAAAGACTCTATGTCTCTATGTCTCAATGACTCGATGACTCGATGACTCGATGACTCGATGACTCGATGACTCAATGACTCAATGACTCTATGCCTATATGACACTATGTCTCTATGACTCTATGACACTATGAATCTATGACTCTATGTCTCGATGACTCTATGATTCTATGACTCTATGACTCTATGCCTATATGACTCTATGTCTCTATGACTCTATGACTCTATGACTCTATGTCTCGATGACTCGATGACTCAATGACTCAATGACTCTATGTCTCGATGTCTCGATGACTCGATGACTCAATGACACAATGACTCTATGTCTCTATGTCTCTATGTCTCTATGTCTCTATGTCTCGATGTCTCGATGACTCGATGGCTCGATGACTCGATGACTCGATGACTCGATGACTGAATGACTCAATGACTCTATGTCTCTACGTCTCTATGTCTCTATGACTCTATGTCTCGATGACTCTATGATTCTATGACTCTATGACTCTATGCCTATATGACTCTATGTCTCTATGACTCTATGACACTATGACTCTATGACTCTATGTCTCGATGACTCGATGACTCTATGACTCTATGTCTCGATGTCTCAATGACTCGATGACTCAATGACACAATGACTCTATGTCTCTATGTCTCTATGTCTCTATGACTCTATGTCTCTATGACTCTATGACACTATGACTCTATGACTCTATGTCTCGATGTCTCGATGACTCGATGACTCGATGACTCGATGACTCAATGACTCTATGTCTCGATGTCTCGATGACTCGATGACTCGATGACTCGATGACTCGATGACTCATTGACTCAATGACTCATTGACTCAATGACTCAATGACTCAATGACTCTTTGTCTCTATGTCTCTATGTCTCTATGTCTCAATGTCTCAATGACTCAATGACTCAATGACTCTATGTGTCTATGTCTCTATGTCTCGATGACTCGATGACTCGATGACTCAATGACTCAATGAATCTATGTCTCTATGTCTCGATGTCTCGATGACTCTATGACTCTATCACTCTATCACTCTATGTCTCGATGTCTCGATGACTCTATGTCTCGATGACTCTATGTTTCGATGACTCTATGTTTCGATGACTCAATGACTCGATGACGGAATGTCTCGATGACTCGTGACTCAGTGACACGATGTCTTGATGACTCGATGACTCGATGTCTCGATGACTCGGTGACTTGATGATTCGATGTCTCGATGACTCTATGCCTATATGACTCTGTGACTCTATGACTCTATGCCTATATGACTCTATGTCTGAATGGCTCTAAGACACAATGACTCTATGACTATGTCTCGATGTCTCGATGACTCTATGTCTCGATGACTCTATGTTTCGATGACTCTATGTTTCGATGACTCAATGACTCGATGACTGAATGTCTCGATGACTCGTGACTCGGTGACACGATGTCTTGATGACTCGATGTCTCGTTGACTCGATGACTTGATGAATCTATGTCTCGATGACTCTATGCCTATATGACTCTGTGACTCTATGACTCTATGCCTATATGACTCTATGTCTGAATGGCTCTATGACACTATGACTCTATGACTCTATGTCTCGATGACTCGATGACTCTATGTCTCGATGACTCGATGACTCTATGTCTCGATGACTCAATGACTCAATGACTCAATGAGTCTATGTCTCTATGTTTCTATGTCTCGATGATTCGATGACTCGATGACTCAATGACTCAATGACTCTATGTCTCTATGACTCTATGACTCTATAACTCGATGAACGATGACTCAATGACTCAGTGTCTCTATGTCTCTATGTCTCTATGTCTCGATGACTCGATGTCTCGATGACTGGATGACTCTATGTCTCGATGACTCAATGACTCAATGACTCTATGTCTCTATGACTCTATGACTCTATGACTCGATGACTCTCTGTCTCTGTGACTCAATGACTCAATGACTCAATGACTCAATGGCTCTATGTTTCTATGTCTCGATGAATCGATGACTCAATGTGTTGAAGACTCGATGACTCAATGACTCTATGTCTCGATGACTCTAAGACTCGATGACGCGATGACTCAATGACTCTATGTCTCGATGACTCAATGACTCAATGACTCAATGACTCAATGACTCAATGACTCTATGTCTCTATGTCTCTATGTCTCGCTGACTCGATGACTCGATGACTCTATGTCTCAATGACTCAATGACACAATAACTCAATGAATCTATGTCTCTATGACTCTATGCCTATATGACTCTATGACTCTATGACTCTATGCCTATATGACTCTATGTCTCTATGACACTATGACTCTATGACTCTATGACTCTATGTCTCGATGACTCGATGACTCGATGTCTCTATGTCTCTATGTCTCTATGTCTCGATGACTAAATGACTCAATTACTCAATGACTCCATGACTCAATGACTCTATGTCTCGATGTCTCTATGTCTCGATGACTCGATGACTCGCTGACTCGATGACTCAATGACTCAATGACTCTATGCCTATATGACACTATGTCTCTATGACTCTATGACACTATGACTCTATGACTCTATGTCTCGATGACTCTATGCTTCTATGACTCTATGACTCTATGCCTATATGACTCTATGTCTCTATGACTCAATGACTCAATGACTCTATGTCTCTATGTCTCTATGTCTCGATGACTCGATGACTCGATGACTCGATGACTCGATGACTCTATGTCTCTATGTCTCTATGTCTCGATGACTCGATGACTCGATGTCTCGATGACTCGATGACTCGATGACACGATGACTCGATGACTCAATGACTCAATGACTCAATGACTCAATGACTCTATGTCTCTATGTCTCTATGTCTCGATGACTCGATGACTCGATGACTCGATGACTCGATGACTCTATGTCTCTATGTCTCTATGTCTCGATGACTCGATGACTCGATGACTCTATGTCTCTATGTCTCTATGTCTCTATGACTCGATGACTCGATGACTCGATGACTCGATGACTCGATGACTCGATGACTCGATGACTCTATGTCTCTATGTCTCTATGACTCGATGACTCGATGACTCGATGACTCGATGACTCGATGACTCGATGACTCATTGACTCAATGACTCAATGACTCCATGTCTCTATGTCTCTATGTCTCGATGACTCGATGACTTGAAGACTCGATGACTCGATGACTCTATGTCTCTATGTCTCTATGTCTCTATGTCTCTATGTCTCGATGACTAGATGACTCGCTGACTCAATGACTCAATGACTCAATGACTCTATGCTTATATGACACTATGTCTCTATGACTCTATGACACTATGTCTCTATGACTCTATGTCTCGATGACTCTATGATTCTATGACTCTATGACTCTATGCCTATATGACTCTATGTCTCTATGACTCTATGACACTATGACTCTATGACTCTATGTCTCGATGACTCGATGTCTCGATGTCTCTATGTCTCTATGTCTTGATGTCTCGATGACTCAATGACTCTATGTCTCTATGTCTCTATGTCTCGATGACTCGATGACTCGATGACTCGATGACTCGATGACTCTATGTCTCTATGTCTCTATGTCTCTATGTCTCGATGACTCGATGACTCGATGACTCGATGACTCGATGACTCAATGACTCAATGTCTCAATGTCTCTATGTCTCGATGACTCGATGACTCGATGACTCTATGTCTCTATGTCTCTATGACTCGATGACTCGATGACTCGATGACTCGATGACTCGATGACTCGATGACTCGATGACTCGATGACTCAATGACTCAATGTCTCTATGTCTCTATGTCTCGATGACTCGATGACTCGATGACTCTATGTCTCTATGTCTCTATGTCTCTATGACTCGATGACTCGATGACTCGATGACTCATTGACTCAATGACTCAATGACTCTATGTCTCTATGTCTCGATGACTCGATGACTCGATGACTCGATGACTCTATGTCTCTATGTCTCTATGTCTCTATGTCTCGATGACTCGATGACTCAATGACACAATGACTCTATGACTCTATGACACCATTACTCTATGTCTCGATGTCTCGATGACGCGATGACTCGATGACTCTATGTTTCTATGTCTCTATGTCTCGATGAGATGATGACTCGATGACTCGATGACTCGGTGTCTCGATGACTCGATGACTCGATGACTCGATGTCCCGATGTCCCGATGTCTCGATGAGTCTATGACTCTATGACTCTATGTCTCTATGTCTCGATCACTCGATGACTCGATGACTCTATGTCTCGATGCCTCAATGACACAATGACTCAATGACTCTATGTCTCTATGTCTCTATGTATCGATGACTCGATGACTCGATGACTCGGTGTCTCGATGTCTCGATGTCTCGATGACTCAATGACTCAATGACTCTATGTCTCTACGTCTCTACGTCTCTATGTCTCGATGACTCGATGACTCGGTGTCTCAATGTCTCGATGTCTCGATGACTCGATGACTCGATGACTCGATGACTCGATGACTCTATGTCTCTATGTCTCTATGTCTCGATGACTCGATGTGTCGATGACTCGATGACTCGATCACTCGATGACTCGATGACTCAATGACTCAATGACTCAATGTCTCTATGTCTCTATGTCTCGATGACTCGATGACTCGATGACTCTATGTCTCTATGTCTCTATGTCTCTATGTCTCTATGACTCTATGTTTCGATGACTCGATGACTCGATGACTCGATGACTCAATGACTCATTGACTCAATGACTCTATGTCTCTATGTCTCTATGTTTCTATGTCTCGATGACTCGATGACTCGATGACTCGATGTCTCTATGTCACTCTGTCTCTATGTCTCGATGACTCGATGTCTCGATGACTCGATGACTCGATGACTCAATGACTCAATGACTCAATGACTCAATGACTCAATGTCTCTATGTCTCTATGTCTCTATGTCTCGATGACTCGATGACTCGATGACTCGATGACTCGATGACTCAATGACCCTATGACTCTATGACTCTATGACACCATTACTCTATGTCTCGATGTCTCGATGACGCGATGACTCGATGACTCTATGTTTCTATGTCTCTATGTCTCGATGACTCGGTGACTCGGTGTCTCAATGTCTCGATGTCTCGATGACTCTATGACTCTATGATTCTATGACTCTATGTCTCGATGTCTCGATGACTCTATGTCTCGATGACTCAATGACTCGATGACTGAATGTCTCGATGACTCGTGACTCGGTGACACGATGTCTTGATGACTCGATGACTCGATGTCTCGATGACTCGATGACTTGATGATTCAATGTCTCGTTGACTCTCTGCCTATATGACTCTGTGACTCTATGACTCAATGCCTATATGACTCTATGTCTGAATGGCTCTATGACACTATGACTCTATGACTCTATGTCTCGATGTCTCGATGACTCTATTTCTCGATGACTCTATGTTTCGATGACTCTATGTTTCAATGACTCAATGACTCGATGACTGAATGTCTCGATGACTCGTGACTCGGTGACACGATGTCTTGATGACTCGATGACTCGATGTCTCGTTGACTCGATGACTTGATGATTCTATGTCTCAATGACTCTATGCCTATATGACTCTTTGACTCTATGACTCTATGCCTATATGACTATGTCTGAATGGCTCTATGACTCGATGACTCGATGACTCTATGTCTCGATGACTCAATGACTCAATGACTCAATGACTCAACGACTCAATGACTCAATGACTCTATGTCTCTATGACTCTATGATTCTGTGACTCGATGACACGATGACTCAATGACTCAATGTCTCTATGTCTCTATGTCTCTATGTCTCAAAGACTCGATGTCTCGATGACTCGATGACTCGATGACTCAATGACTCAATGACTCTATGTCTCTATGACTCTATGATTCTGTGACTCGATGACACGATGACTCAATGACTCAATGTCTCTATGTCTCTATGTCTCTATGTCTCAAAGACTCGATGTCTCGATGACTGGATGACTCTATGCCTCGATGACTCAATGACTCAATGACTCTATGTCTCTATGACTCTATGACTCTATGACTCGATGGCTCTATGTGTCTATGTCTCAATGAATCGATGACTCAATGTGTTGAAGACTCGATGACTCAATGTCTCTATGTCTCTATGTCTCGAAGACTCGATGTCTCGATGACTGGATGACTCTATGTCTCGATGACTCAATGACTCAATGACTCTATGTCTCTATGACTCTATGACTCAATGACTCAATGACCCTCTGTCTCTGTGACTCAATGACTCAATGACTCAATGGCTCTATGTGTCTATGTCTCAATGAATCGATGACTCAATGTGTTGAAGACTCGATGACTCTATGTCTCGATGACTCTATGACTCTATGACTCAATGACGCGATGACTCAATGACTCAATGACTCTGTGACTCGATGACTCGATGACTCAATGACTCTATGACTCTATGTCGCGATGACTCAATAACTCGATGACTCAATGACTCTATGTCTCTATGTCTCTATGTCTCGATGACACGATGACTCGATGACTCGATGACTCTATGTCTCGATGCCTCAATGACACAATAACTCAATGAATCTATGTCTCTATGACTCTATGCCTTTATGATTCTATGACTCTATGACTCTATGCCTATATGACTCTATGTCTCTATGACTCTATGACACTATGACTCTATGAATCTATGTCTCGATGACTCGATGTCTCGATGACTCGATGACTCTATGTCTCTATGTCTCGATGACTCAATGACTCAGTGACTCAATGACTCAATGACTCAATGACTCAATGACTCTATGTCTCTATGTCTCTATGTCTCTATGTCTCGATGACTCGATGACTCGATGACTCAATGTCTCAATGTCTCGAGGTCTCGATGATTGGTGACTCAATGACTCGATGTCTTGATGACTCAATGACTCGAGGACTCAATGACTCAATGACTCAATGAATCTATGTCTCTATGACTCTATGCCTATATGACTCTATGACTCTATGACTCTATGCCTATATGACTCTATGTCTCTATGACTCTATGACACTATGACTCTATGACTCTATGTCTCGATGACTCGATGACTCTATGTTTTGATGACTCAATGACTCAATGACTCTATGTCTCTATGTCTCTATGTCTCAATGACTCGATGTGTCGATGACTCGATGACTCGATGACTGTATGTCTTGATGACTCAATGACTCAATGACTCTTTGTTTCTTTGACTCTATGACTCTATGTCTCAATGATTCAATGACTCAATAACTCTATGTCTCTGTGTCTCTGTGTCTCGATGACTCTATGACTCGATGACACAATGACTCAATGACTCAATGTCCCTATGTCCCTATGTCTCTATGTCTCGATGACTCGATGACTCGATTTGTCAATGACTCGATGTCTCAAGGACTCGATCACTCTCTGTCTCTATGCCTCTGTGTCTCTGTGTCTCTGTGTCTCGATGACACGACGACTCTATGTCTCGATAACTCAATGACTCAATGACTCAATGACTCAATTACTCAATGACTCTATGTCTCTGTGTCTCAATGACTCGATGACTCTATGTCTCAATGACTCTATGTCTCGATGACTCGATGACTCGATGACTCGATGTCTCTATGTCTCTATGACTCGATGACTCGATGACTCGATGACTCGATGACTCAATGACTCAATGACTCTATGTCTCTATGTCTCTATGCCTCTATGTCTCTATGTCTCAATGTCTCAATGTCTCGATGACTCGATGATTCGATGACTCAATGACTCAATGACTCCATGACTCTCTGACACTATGACACTATGACTCCATGACTCTATGTCTCAATGACTCGATGACTCGATGAAGCTATGTCTCGATGACTCAATGACACAATGACTCAATGACCCTATGTCACTATGTCTCGATGACTCGGTGACTTGGTGTCTCGATGACTCTATGTCTCAATGACTCAATGACTCAATGACTCAATGACTCAATGACTCTATGTCTCTATGTCTCTATGTCTCGATGACTCGACGACTCGATGACTCGGTGACTCGGTGTCTCGATGACTCGATAACTCGATGACTCGATGTCTCAATGTCTCGATGACTCAAAGACTCGATGACTCGATGACTCGATGACTCTATAACTCTATGACTATAACTCTATGACTCTATGTCGCGATGTCTCGATGACTCTATGTTTCGATGACTCGGTGACTCGATGACTCGACGTCTCGATGACTCGATGACTCGATGTCTCGATGACTCGATGACTCGATGACTCAAGGTCTCGATGTCTCGATGTCTCTATGTCTCTATGTCTCTATGTCTCGATGACTCGATGACTCGATGACTCGATGACTCAGTGTCTCGATGTCTCGATGTATCGATGTCTCGATGTCTCGATGACTCTTTGATTCTATGACTCTATGACTCTATGACTCTATATCTCGATGACTCGATGTCTCGAGGACTTGATGTCTCGATGTCTTGATGACTCGATGTCACGATGTCTCGATGACTATGATGCGATGACTAAACGACTCGATGTCTCGAAGTCTCGATGACTAGATGTCTCGTTGTCTCAATGACTCAATGACTCAATGACTCGATGACTATGTTTCGATGACTCGATGACTCTAAATGTCTCGATGGCTCAATGACATTATGTCTCTATGACTCTATGACACTATGACACTATGTCTCTATGTCTCTATGTCTCAATGACTCTATGACTCAATGACTCGATGACTCTAAATGTCTCGATGACTCAACGACTCTATGTTTCTATGGCTCTATGACTCAATTACACTATGTCCCTATGTCTCTATGTCTCGATGACTCGATGACTCGATGTCTCGTTGTCTCGATGACTCGATGGCTCGATGACTCGATGACTCAAAGTCTCGAAGTCTCGACGTCTCGAAGTCTCAATGACTCGATGATTCGATGACTCGATGTCTCAATGACTCAATGACTCAATGACTCAATGTCTCGATGACTCAATGACTCAATGACTCAATGACTCTATGTCTCTATGGCTCTATGACTCTATGACTCTATGACTCTATGTCTCTATGTTTCTATGTCTCGATGACTCGATGACTCGATTTCTCGATGACTCCAATGACTCCAATGACTCCAATGACTCGATGACTCGATGACTCGATGACTCGATGTCTCGAAAACTCTATGACTCTATGTCTCTATGTCTCTATGTCTCGATGACTCGATGACTCGATGACTCGATGTCTCTATGACTCTATGTCTCTATGACTCAATGGCTCAATGGCTCAATGGCTCAATGACTCAATGTCTCTATGTCTCTATGTCTCTATGTCTCTATGACTCAATGTCTCAATGACTCAATGACTCAATGGCTCAATGACTCAATGACTCAATGTCTCTATGTCTCTATGTCTCTATGTCTCTATGTCTCGATGTCTCTATGACTCAATGTCTCAATGACTCAATGACTCAATGGCTCAATGACTCAATGACTCAATGACTCAATGACTCAATGGCTCAATGACTCAATGACTCAATGACTCAATGACATTATGTCTCTATGACTCTATGTCTCTATGACTCTATGACACTATGACACTATGACACTATGTCTCTATGTCTCTATGTCTCAATGACTCTATGACTCAATGACTAGATGACTCTAAATGTCTCGATGACTCAACGACTCTATGTCTCTATGGCTCTATGACTCAATTACACTATGTTCCTACGTCTCTATGTCTCGATGACTCGATGACTCGATGTCTCGAAGTGTCGATGACTCGATGTCTCGTTGTCTCGATGACTCGATGGCTCGATGACTCGATGACTCAAAGTCTCGAAGTCTCGAAGTCTCGAAGTCTCGAAGTCTCAATGACTCGATGATTCAATGACTCGATGTCTCAATGACTCAATGACTCAATGACTCAATGTCTCGATGACTCAATGACTCTATGTCTCTATGGCTCTATGACTCTATGACTCTATGACTCTATGTCTCTATGTTTCTATGTCTCGATGACTCGATGACTCGATTTCTCGATGACTCCAATGACTCCAATGACTCCAATGACTCGATGACTCGATGACTCGATGACCCGATGTCTCGATGTCTCGATGACACAAAGACTCGATGACTCGATGTCTCGAAGACTCTATGACTCTATGTCTCTATGTCTCTATGTCTCGATGACTCGATGACTCGATGACTCGATGTCTCTATGACTCTATATCTCTATGACTCAATGGCTCAATGGCTCAATGACTCAATGACTCAATGTCTCTATGTCTCTATGTCTCTATATCTCTATGACTCAATGTCTCAATGACTCAATGACTCAATGACTCAATGTCTCTATGTCTCTATGTCTCTATGTCTCTATGACTCGATGTCTCGATGTCTCGATGTCTCGATATCTCGATGGCTCAATGACTCAATGACTCAATGACTCAATGACTCAATGTCTCTATGTCTCTATGTTTCTATGTCTCTATGACTCAATGTCTCAATGACTCAATGACTTAATGGCTCAATGACTCAATGACTCAATGACTCAATGACTCAATGGCTCAATGACTCAATGACTCAATGACTTAATGACTCAATGTCTCTATGACTCGATGTCTCTATGACTCGATGTCTCGATGACTCGATGACTCGATCACTCAATCACTCAATGACTCAATGACTCAATGACTCAACGTCTCGATGTCTCTATGACTCGATGACTCGATGTCTCTATGACTCTATGTCTCGATGTCTCTATATCTCTATGTCTCGATGACTCTATGACTCTATGACTCGATGTCTCTATGACTCGATGTCTCTATGTCTCTATGTCTCGATGTCTCGATGACTCGATGTCTCTATAACTCGATGTCTCAATGACTCTATGACTCTATGACTCTATGACTCTCTGATTCTATGACTCGATGTCTCTATGACTCGATGTCTCTATGACTCTCTGTCTCTCTGTGTCTACGACTCGATGACTCGATGTCTCTATGACTCGATGACTCGATGTCTCTATGACTCGATGTCTCTATGACTCTATGTCTCTATGTCTCTATGTCTCTATATCTCTATGTCTCGATGACTCGATGACTCGATGTCTCTATGACTCTATGTCTCTATGTCTCTATATCTCTATGTCTCGATGACTCTATGACTCGATGTCTCTGACTCGATGTCTCTCTGTCTCTCTGTCTCTATGACTCGATGACCCGATGTCTCTATGACTCGATGTCTCTATGACTCGATGTCTCTCTGTCTCTATGACTTGATGACTCGATGTCTCTATGACTCGATGACTCGATGACTCGATGACTCGATGTCTCTATGACTCTATATCTCTATGTCTCGATATCTCTATGTCTCGATGACTCGATGACTCGATGTCTCTATGACTCTATGTCTCTATGTCTCTATATCTCTATGTCTCGATGACTCTATGACTCGATGTCTCTGACTCGATGTCTCTCTGTCTCTCTGTCTCTATGACTCGATGACTCGATGTCTCTATGACTCGATGTCTCTATGACTCGATGTCTCTCTGTCTCTCTGTCTCTATGACTCTATGACTCGATGTCTCTATGACTCTATGTCTCTATGTCTCTATGTCTCTATGTCTCTATGTCTCGATGACTCGATGTCTCTATGACTCTATGACTCTATGACTCTCTGATTCTATGACTCGATGTCTTTATGACTCGATGTCTCGATGACTCGATGTCTCTATGACTCTATGACTCTATGACTCTCTGATTCTATGACTCGATGTCTCTATGTCTCAATGTCTCTATGTCTCTATGTCTCTATGTCTCTATGTCTCTATGTCTCGATGACTCGATGTCTCGATGTCTCGATGTCTCAAAGTCTCGATGTCTCGATGTCTCGATGACTCGATGTCTCTATGACTCTATGACTCTATGTCTCAATGACTCAATGTCTCTATGTCTCTATGTCTCTATGTCTCTATGTCTCTATGTCTCTATGTCTCTATGTCTCGATGACTCGATGTCTCGATGTCTCGATGTCTCGATGTCTCGATGACTCGATGACTCTATGTCTCTATGTCTCTATGTCTCTATATCTCTGGTCTCGATGACTCGATGACTCGATGTCTCTATGACTCGATGTCTCTATGACTCGATGTCTCTATGACTCTATGTCTCTATGTCTCTATGTCTCTATGTCTCTATATCTCTATGTCTCTATGACTCGATGAATCGATGTCTCTATGACTCGATGTCTCTATGACTCGATGTCTCTATGACTCTATGACTTTATGACTCTCTGATTCTATGACTCGATATCTCGATGACTCGATGACTCTATGTCTCTATGACCCGATGACTCGATGTCTCTATGACTTGATGTCTCTATGACTCTATGTCTCTATGTCTCTATGTCTCTATATCTCTATGTCTCGATGGCTCGATGACTCGATGTCTCTATGACTCTATGTCTCTGTCTCTCTATATCTCTATGTCTCGATGACTCTATGACTTGATGTCTCTATGACTCGATGTCTCTATGACTCTCTGTCTCTATGACTCTCTGTCTCTCTGTCTCTATGACTCGATGACTCGATGTCTCTATGACTCGATGACTCTATGACTCTATGACTCTCTGATTCTATGACTCGATGTCTCGATGTCTCAACGACTCGAAGACTCAATGACTCGATGTCTCTAAAACTCTATGACTCTCTCATTCTCTGACCATATGACTCGATGTCTCGATGACTCGATGTCTCTAAGACTCTCTGACTCGATGACTCGATATCTCGATGACTCAATGACTCTATGTCTCGATGACTCGATAACTCGATGTCTCGATGACTCGATGTCTCGATGACTCGATGACTCGATTTCTCGATGACTCCAATGACTCAATGACTCAAGGACTCAATGACTCAATGACTCAATGGCTCACTGACTCAATGACTCAATGTCTCTATGTCTCTATGTCTCTATGTCTCTACGACTCGATGTCTCGATGTCTCGATGTCTCGATGTCTCTATGGCTCTATGACTCAATTACACTATGTTCCTATGTCTCTATGTCTCGATGACTCGATGACTCGATGACTTGATGTCTCGAAGTGTCGATGACTCGATGTCTCGTTGTCTTGATGACTCGATGGCTCGATGACACGATGACTCAAAGTCTCGAAGTCTCGAAGTCTCGAAGTCTCGAAGTCTCGAAGTCTCAATGACTCGATGATTCAATGACTCGATGTCTCAATGACTCAATGACTCAATGACTCAATGACTCGATGTCTCGATGACTCAATGACTCTATGTCTCTATGGCTCTATGACTCTATGACTCTATGACTCTATGTCTCTATGTTTCTATGTCTCGATGACTCGATGACTCGATTTCTCGATGACTCCAATGACTCCAATGACTCCAATGAATCGATGACTCGATGACTCGATGACTCGATGTCTCGATGTCTCGATGACACAAAGACTCGATGACTCGATGTCTCGAAGACTCTATGAATCTATGTCTCTATGTCTCTATGTCTCGATGACTCGATGACTCGATGACTCGATGTCTCTATGACTCTATGTCACTATGACTCAATGGCTCAATGGCTCAATGACTCAATGACTCAATGTCTCTTTGTCTCTATGTCTCTATGTCTCTATATCTCTATGACTCAATGTCTCAATGACTCAATGACTCAATGGCTCACTGACTCAATGACTCAATGTCTCTATGTCTCTATGTCTCTATGTCTCTATGTCTCTATGACTCGATGTCTCGATGTCTCGATGTCTCGATGTCTCGATGGCTCAATGACTCAATGACTCAATGACTCAATGACTCAATGACTCAATGTCTCTATGTCTCTATGTCTCTATGACTCAATGTCTCAATGACTCAATGACTTAATGGCTCAATGACTCAATGACTCAATGACTCAATGACTCAATGGCTCAATGGCTCAATGACATAATGACTCTATGTCTCTATGTCTCTACGTCTCTATGTCTCTATGACTCTATGTCTCTATGACTCAATGGCTCAATGGCTCAATGGCTCAATGACTCAATGTCTCTATGTCTCTATGTCTCTATGTCTCTATGACTCAATGTCTCAATGACTCAATGACTCAATGGCTCAATGACTCAATGACTCAATGTCTCTATGTCTCTATGTCTCTATGTCTCTATGTCTCGATGTCTCTATGACTCAATGTCTCAATGACTCAATGACTCAATGGCTCAATGACTCAATGACTCAATGACTCAATGACTCAATGGCTCAATGACTCAATGACTCAATGACTCAATGACATTATGTCTCTATGACTCTATGTCTCTATGACTCTATGACACTATGACACTATGACACTATGTCTCTATGTCTCTATGTCTCAATGACTCTATGACTCAATGACTCGATGACTCTAAATGTCTCGATGACTCAACGACTCTATGTCTCTATGGCTCTATGACTCAATTACACTATGTTCCTACGTCTCTATGTCTCGATGACTCGATGACTCGATGTCTCGAAGTGTCGATGACTCGATGTCTCGTTGTCTCGATGACTCGATGGCTCGATGACTCGATGACTCAAAGTCTCGAAGTCTCGAAGTCTCGAAGTCTCGAAGTCTCAATGACTCGATGATTCAATGACTCGATGTCTCAATGACTCAATGACTCAATGACTCAATGTCTCGATGACTCAATGACTCTATGTCTCTATGGCTCTATGACTCTATGACTCTATGACTCTATGTCTCTATGTTTCTATGTCTCGATGACTCGATGACTCGATTTCTCGATGACTCCAATGACTCCAATGACTCCAATGACTCGATGACTCGATGACTCGATGACCCGATGTCTCGATGTCTCGATGACACAAAGACTCGATGACTCGATGTCTCGAAGACTCTATGACTCTATGTCTCTATGTCTCTATGTCTCGATGACTCGATGACTCGATGACTCGATGTCTCTATGACTCTATATCTCTATGACTCAATGGCTCAATGGCTCAATGGCTCAATGACTCAATGACTCAATGTCTCTATGTCTCTATGTCTCTATATCTCTATGACTCAATGTCTCAATGACTCAATGACTCAATGACTCAATGTCTCTATGTCTCTATGTCTCTATGTCTCTATGACTCGATGTCTCGATGTCTCGATGTCTCGATATCTCGATGGCTCAATGACTCAATGACTCAATGACTCAATGACTCAATGTCTCTATGTCTCTATGTTTCTATGTCTCTATGACTCAATGTCTCAATGACTCAATGACTTAATGGCTCAATGACTCAATGACTCAATGACTCAATGACTCAATGGCTCAATGACTCAATGACTCAATGACTTAATGACTCAATGTCTCTATGACTCGATGTCTCTATGACTCGATGTCTCGATGACTCGATGACTCGATCACTCAATCACTCAATGACTCAATGACTCAATGACTCAACGTCTCGATGTCTCTATGACTCGATGACTCGATGTCTCTATGACTCTATGTCTCGATGTCTCTATATCTCTATGTCTCGATGACTCTATGACTCTATGACTCGATGTCTCTATGACTCGATGTCTCTATGTCTCTATGTCTCGATGTCTCGATGACTCGATGTCTCTATAACTCGATGTCTCAATGACTCTATGACTCTATGACTCTATGACTCTCTGATTCTATGACTCGATGTCTCTATGACTCGATGTCTCTATGACTCTCTGTCTCTCTGTGTCTACGACTCGATGACTCGATGTCTCTATGACTCGATGACTCGATGTCTCTATGACTCGATGTCTCTATGACTCTATGTCTCTATGTCTCTATGTCTCTATATCTCTATGTCTCGATGACTCGATGACTCGATGTCTCTATGACTCTATGTCTCTATGTCTCTATATCTCTATGTCTCGATGACTCTATGACTCGATGTCTCTGACTCGATGTCTCTCTGTCTCTCTGTCTCTATGACTCGATGACCCGATGTCTCTATGACTCGATGTCTCTATGACTCGATGTCTCTCTGTCTCTCTGTCTCTATGACTTGATGACTCGATGTCTCTATGACTCGATGACTCGATGACTCGATGACTCGATGTCTCTATGACTCTATATCTCTATGTCTCGATATCTCTATGTCTCGATGACTCGATGACTCGATGTCTCTATGACTCTATGTCTCTATGTCTCTATATCTCTATGTCTCGATGACTCTATGACTCGATGTCTCTGACTCGATGTCTCTCTGTCTCTCTGTCTCTATGACTCGATGACTCGATGTCTCTATGACTCGATGTCTCTATGACTCGATGTCTCTCTGTCTCTCTGTCTCTATGACTCTATGACTCGATGTCTCTATGACTCTATGTCTCTATGTCTCTATGTCTCTATGTCTCTATGTCTCGATGACTCGATGTCTCTATGACTCTATGACTCTATGACTCTCTGATTCTATGACTCGATGTCTTTATGACTCGATGTCTCGATGACTCGATGTCTCTATGACTCTATGACTCTATGACTCTCTGATTCTATGACTCGATGTCTCTATGTCTCAATGTCTCTATGTCTCTATGTCTCTATGTCTCTATGTCTCTATGTCTCGATGACTCGATGTCTCGATGTCTCGATGTCTCAAAGTCTCGATGTCTCGATGTCTCGATGACTCGATGTCTCTATGACTCTATGACTCTATGTCTCAATGACTCAATGTCTCTATGTCTCTATGTCTCTATGTCTCTATGTCTCTATGTCTCTATGTCTCTATGTCTCGATGACTCGATGTCTCGATGTCTCGATGTCTCGATGTCTCGATGACTCGATGACTCTATGTCTCTATGTCTCTATGTCTCTATATCTCTGGTCTCGATGACTCGATGACTCGATGTCTCTATGACTCGATGTCTCTATGACTCGATGTCTCTATGACTCTATGTCTCTATGTCTCTATGTCTCTATGTCTCTATATCTCTATGTCTCTATGACTCGATGAATCGATGTCTCTATGACTCGATGTCTCTATGACTCGATGTCTCTATGACTCTATGACTTTATGACTCTCTGATTCTATGACTCGATATCTCGATGACTCGATGACTCTATGTCTCTATGACCCGATGACTCGATGTCTCTATGACTTGATGTCTCTATGACTCTATGTCTCTATGTCTCTATGTCTCTATATCTCTATGTCTCGATGGCTCGATGACTCGATGTCTCTATGACTCTATGTCTCTGTCTCTCTATATCTCTATGTCTCGATGACTCTATGACTTGATGTCTCTATGACTCGATGTCTCTATGACTCTCTGTCTCTATGACTCTCTGTCTCTCTGTCTCTATGACTCGATGACTCGATGTCTCTATGACTCGATGACTCTATGACTCTATGACTCTCTGATTCTATGACTCGATGTCTCGATGTCTCAATGACTCGAAGACTCAATGACTCGATGTCTCTAAAACTCTATGACTCTCTCATTCTCTGACCATATGACTCGATGTCTCGATGACTCGATGTCTCTAAGACTCTCTGACTCGATGACTCGATATCTCGATGACTCAATGACTCTATGTCTCGATGACTCGATAACTCGATGTCTCGATGACTCGATGTCTCGATGATTCGATGACCCGATGTCTCGATGTCTCGATGTCTCGATGACTCGATGACTCGATTTCTCGATGACTCCAATGACTCAATGACTCAAGGACTCAATGACTCAATGACTCAATGGCTCACTGACTCAATGACTCAATGTCTCTATGTCTCTATGTCTCTATGTCTCTACGACTCGATGTCTCGATGTCTCGATGTCTCGATGTCTCTATGGCTCTATGACTCAATTACACTATGTTCCTATGTCTCTATGTCTCGATGACTCGATGACTCGATGACTTGATGTCTCGAAGTGTCGATGACTCGATGTCTCGTTGTCTTGATGACTCGATGGCTCGATGACACGATGACTCAAAGTCTCGAAGTCTCGAAGTCTCGAAGTCTCGAAGTCTCGAAGTCTCAATGACTCGATGATTCAATGACTCGATGTCTCAATGACTCAATGACTCAATGACTCAATGACTCGATGTCTCGATGACTCAATGACTCTATGTCTCTATGGCTCTATGACTCTATGACTCTATGACTCTATGTCTCTATGTTTCTATGTCTCGATGACTCGATGACTCGATTTCTCGATGACTCCAATGACTCCAATGACTCCAATGACTCGATGACTCGATGACTCGATGACTCGATGTCTCGATGTCTCGATGACACAAAGACTCGATGACTCGATGTCTCGAAGACTCTATGAATCTATGTCTCTATGTCTCTATGTCTCGATGACTCGATGACTCGATGACTCGATGTCTCTATGACTCTATGTCACTATGACTCAATGGCTCAATGGCTCAATGACTCAATGACTCAATGTCTCTTTGTCTCTATGTCTCTATGTCTCTATATCTCTATGACTCAATGTCTCAATGACTCAATGACTCAATGGCTCACTGACTCAATGACTCAATGTCTCTATGTCTCTATGTCTCTATGTCTCTATGTCTCTATGACTCGATGTCTCGATGTCTCGATGTCTCGATGTCTCGATGGCTCAATGACTCAATGACTCAATGACTCAATGACTCAATGACTCAATGTCTCTATGTCTCTATGTCTCTATGACTCAATGTCTCAATGACTCAATGACTTAATGGCTCAATGACTCAATGACTCAATGACTCAATGACTCAATGGCTCAATGACTCAATGACTCAATGACTTAATGACTCAATGTCTCTATGACTCGATGTCTCTATGACTCGATGTCTCGATGACTCGATGACTCGATCACTCAATCACTCAATGACTCAATGACTCAATGACTCAACGTCTCTATATCTCTATGTCTCTATGTCTCTATATCTCTATGTCTCGATGACTCGATGACTCGATGTCTCTATGACTCTATGTCTCTATGTCTCTATATCTCTATGTCTCGATGTCTCTATGACTCGATGACTCGATGTCTCTATGACTCTATATCTCAATGTCTCTATATCTCTATGTCTCGATGACTCTATGACTCTATGATTCGATGTCTCTATGACTCGATGTCTCTATGACTCTATGTCTCTATGTCTCTATGTCTCGATGTCTCGATGTCTCGATGTCTCGATGACTCGATGTCTCTATAACTCGATGTCTCGATGACTCTATGACTCTATGACTCTATGACTCTCTGATTCTATGACTCGATGTCTCTATGACTCAATGTCTCTATGACTCTCTGTCTCTCTGTCTCTATGACTCGATGACTCGATGTCTCTATGACTCGATGACTCGATGTCTCTATGACTCGATGTCTCTATGACTCTATGTCTCTATGTCTCTATGTCTCTATATCTCTATGTCTCGATGACTCGATGACTCGATGTCTCTATGTCTCTATGTCTCTATGTCTCTATATCTCTATGTCTCGATGACTCTATGACTCGATGTCTCTATGACTTGATGTCTCTCTGTCTCTCTGTCTCTATGACTCGATGACTCGATGTCTCTATGACTCGATGACTCAATGTCTCTATGACTCGATGTCTCTATGTCTCTATGTCTCTATGTCTCTATATCTCTATGTCTCGATGACTCGATGACTCGATGTCTCTATGACTCGATGTCTCTATGACTCTATGTCTCTATGTCTCTATGTCTCTATATCTCTATGTCTCGATGACTCGATGACTCGATGTCTCTATGACTCTATGTCTCTATGTCTCTATATCTCTATGTCTCGATGACTCTATGACTCGATGTCTCTATGACTCGATGTCTCTCTGTCTCTCTGTCTCTATGACTCGATGACTCGATGTCTCTATGACTCGATGTCTCTATGACTCGATGTCTCTCTGTCTCTCTGTCTCTATGACTTGATGACTCGATGTCTCTATGACTCGATGACTCGATGACTCGATGACTCGATGTCTCTATGACTCTATATCTCTATGTCTCGATATCTCTATGTCTCGATGACTCGATGACTCGATGTCTCTATGACTCTATGTCTCTATGTCTCTATATCTCTATGTCTCGATGACTCTATGACTCTATGACTCGATGTCTCTATGACTCTATGTCTCTATGTCTCTATGTCTCTATGTCTCTATGTCTCGATGACTCGATGTCTCTATGACTCTATGACTCTATGACTCTCTGATTCTATGACTCGATGTCTTTATGACTCGATGTCTCGATGACTCGATGTCTCTATGACTCTATGACTCTATGACTCTCTGATTCTATGACTCGATGTCTCTATGTCTCAATGTCTCTATGTCTCTATGTCTCTATGTCTCTATGTCTCTATGTCTCGATGACTCGATGTCTCGATGTCTCGATGTCTCGAAGTCTCGATGTCTCGATGTCTCGATGACTCGATGTCTCTATGACTCTATGACTCTATGTCTCAATGACTCAATGTCTCTATGTCTCTATGTCTCTATGTCTCTATGTCTCTATGTCTCTATGTCTCTATGTCTCGATGACTCGATGTCTCGATGTCTCGATGTCTCGATGTCTCGATGACTCGATGACTCTATGTCTCTATGTCTCTATGTCTCTATATCTCTGTGTCTCGATGACTCGATGACTCGATGTCTCTATGACTCGATGTCTCTATGACTCGATGTCTCTATGACTCTATGTCTCTATGTCTCTATGTCTCTATGTCTCTTTGTCTCTATATCTCTATGTCTCTATGACTCGATGAATCGATGTCTCTATGACTCGATGTCTCTATGACTCGATGTCTCTATGACTCTATGACTCTATGACTCTCTGATTCTATGACTCGATATCTCGATGACTCGATGACTCTATGTCTCTATGACCCGATGACTCGATGTCTCTATGACTTGATGTCTCTATGACTCTATGTCTCTATGTCTCTATGTCTCTATATCTCTATGTCTCGATGGCTCGATGACTCGATGTCTCTATGACTCTATGTCTCTGTCTCTCTATATCTCTATGTCTCGATGACTCTATGACTTGATGTCTCTATGACTCGATGTCTCTATGACTCTCTGTCTCTATGACTCTCTGTCTCTCTGTCTCTATGACTCGATGACTCGATGTCTCTATGACTCGATGACTCTATGACTCTATGACTCTCTGATTCTATGACTCGATGTCTCGATGCCTCAATGACTCTCTGATTCTATGACTCGATGTCTCTAAAACTCTATGACTCTCTCATTCTCTGACCATATGACTCGATGTCTCTATGTCTCTATGTCTCTATGTCTCTATATCTCTATGTCTCGATGACTCTATGACTCGATGTCTCTATGACTCGATGTCTCTCTGTCTCTCTGTCTCTATGACTCGATGACTCGATGTCTCTATGACTCGATGACTCAATGTCTCTATGACTCGATGTCTCTATGTCTCTATGTCTCTATGTCTCTATATCTCTATGTCTCGATGACTCGATGACTCGATGTCTCTCTGACTCTATGTCTCTATGTCTCTATATCTCTATGTCTCGATTACTCTATGACTCTATGACTCGATGTCTCTATGACTCTATGTCTCTATGTCTCTATGTCTCTATTTCTCTATGTCTCGATGACTCGATGTCTCTATGACTCTATGACTCTATGACTCTCTGATTCTATGACTCGATGTCTCTATGACTCGATGTCTCGATGACTCGATGTCTCTATGACTCTATGACTCTATGACTCGATGTCTCTATGACTCTATGTCTCTATGTCTCTATGTCTCTATGTCTCTATGTCTCTATGTCTCGATGACTCGATGTCTCGATGTCTCGATGTCTCGAAGTCTCGATGTCTCGATGTCTCGATGACTCGAAGTCTCTATGACTCTATGACTCTATGTCTCAATGACTCTATGTCTCTATGTCTCTATGTCTCTATGTCTCTATGTCTCTATGTCTCGATGACTCGATGTCTCGATGTCTCGAAGTCTCGATGTCTCAATGTCTCAATGACTCGATGTCTCTATGACTCTATGACTCTATGTCTCAATGACTCAATGTCTCTATGTCTCTATGTCTCTATGTCTCTATGTCTCTATGTCTCTATGTCTCGATGTCTCGATGACTCGATGTCTCTATGTCTCTATGTCTCTATTTCTCTATGTCTCGATGACTCGATGTCTCTATGACTCTATGACTCTATGACTCTCTGATTCTATGACTCGATGTCTCTATGACTCGATGTCTCGATGACTCGATGTCTCTATGACTCTATGACTCTATGACTCGATGTCTCTATGACTCTATGTCTCTATGTCTCTATGTCTCTATGTCTCTATGTCTCTATGTCTCTATGTCTCGATGACTCGATGTCTCGATGTCTCGATGTCTCGAAGTCTCGATGTCTCGATGTCTCGATGACTCGATGTCTCTATGACTCTATGACTCTATGTCTCAATGACTCTATGTCTCTATGTCTCTATGTCTCTATGTCTCTATGTCTCTATGTCTCGATGACTCAATGTCTCGATGTCTCGATGACTCGAAGTCTCGATGTCTCAATGTCTCAATGACTCGATGTCTCTATGACTCTATGACTCTATGTCTCAATGACTCAATGTCTCTATGTCTCTATGTCTCTATGTCTCTATGTCTCTATGTCTCTATGTCTCGATGTCTCGATGACTCGATGTCTCGATGTCTCGATGTCTCGATGTCTCGATGTCTCGATGACTCGATGACTCTATGTCTCTATGTCTCTATGTCTCTATATCTCTGTGTCTCGAAGTCTCGATGTCTCAATATCTCAATGACTCGATGTCTCTATGACTCTATGTCTCAATGACTCAATGTCACTATGTCTCTATGTCTCTATGTCTCTATGTCTCTATGTCTCGATGACTCGATGTCTCGATGTCTCGATGTCTCGATGTCTCGATGTCTCTATGTCTCTATGTCTCTATGACTGAATGGCTCAATGGCTCAATGGCTCAATGGCTCAATGACTCAATGACTCAATGACTCAATGACTCAATGTCTCTTTGTCTCTATGTCTCTATATCTCTATGTCTCGATGTCTCGATGACTCGATGTCTCGATGTCTCGATGACTCGATGTCTCAATGTCTCGATGTCTCGAAGTCTCGATGTCTCGATGTCTCGATGACTCGATGTCTCTATGACTCTATGACTCTATGTCTCAATGACTCTATGTCTCTATGTCTCTATGTCTCTATGTCTCTATGTCTCTATGTCTCGATGACTCAATGTCTCGATGTCTCGATGACTCGAAGTCTCGATGTCTCAATGTCTCAATGACTCGATGTCTCTATGACTCTATGACTCTATGTCTCAATGACTCAATGTCTCTATGTCTCTATGTCTCTATGTCTCTATGTCTCTATGTCTCTATGTCTCGATGTCTCGATGACTCGATGTCTCGATGTCTCGATGTCTCGATGTCTCGATGTCTCTATGTCTCTATGTCTCTATGACTGAATGGCTCAATGGCTCAATGGCTCAATGACTCAATGACTCAATGACTCAATGTCTCTTTGTCTCTATGTCTCTATATCTCTATGTCTCGATGTCTCGATGACTCGATGTCTCGATGTCTCGATGTCTCGATGTCTCGATGTCTCGATGACTCGATGACTCTATGTCTCTATGTCTCTATGTCTCTATATCTCTGTGTCTCGAAGTCTCGATGTCTCAATATCTCAATGACTCGATGTCTCTATGACTCTATGTCTCAATGACTCAATGTCTCTATGTCTCTATGTCTCTATGTCTCTATGTCTCTATATCTCTGTGTCTCGATGACTCGATGACTCGATGTCTCTATGACTCGATGTCTCTATGACTCTATGTCTCTATGTCTCTATGTCTCTATGTCTCTTTGTCTCTATATCTCTATGTCTCTATGACTCGATGACTCGATGTCTCTATGACTCGATGTCTCTATGACCCGATGTCTCTATGACTCTATGACTCTATGACTCTCTGATTCTATGACTCGATATCTCGATGACTCGATGACTCGATGTCTCTATGACTCGATGACTCGATGTCTCTATGACTCGATGTCTCTATGACTCTATGTCTCTATGTCTCTATGTCTCTATATCTCTATGTCTCGATGACTCGATGACTCGATGTCTCTATGACTCTATGTCTCTGTGTCTCTATATCTCTATGTCTCGATGACTCTATGACTCGATGTCTCTATGACTCGATGTCTCTATGACTCTCTGTCTCTATGACTCTCTGTCTCTCTGTCTCTATGACTCGATGACTCGATGTCTCTATGACTCGATGACTCTATGACTCTATGACTCTCTGATTCTATGACTCGATGTCTCGATGTCTCAATGACTCGAAGACTCAATGACTTGATGTCTCTAAAACTCTATGACTCTCTCATTCTCTGACCATATGACTCGATGTCTCGATGACTCGATGTCTCTAAGACTCTCTGACTCGATGACTCGATATCTCGATGACTCAATGACTCTATGTCTCGATGACTCGATAACTCGATGTCTCGATGACTCGATGTCTCTATGATTCGATGACCCGATGTCTCGATGTCTCGATGTCTCGATGACTCGATGACTCGATTTCTCGATGACTCCAATGACTCAATGACTCAAGGACTCAATGACTCAATGACTCAATGACACAATGTCTCTATGTCTCTATGTCTCTATGACTCAATGTCTCTATGTCTCTATGTCTCTATGTCTCTATGACTCGATGTCTCGATGTCTCGATGGCTCGATGGCTCGATGGCTCGATGGCTCTATGTCTCTATGGCTCTATGGCTCTATGGCTCTATGTCTCTATGTCTCTATGACTCAATGTCTCGATGTCTCGATGGCTCGATGGCTCTATGGCTCTATGTCTCTATGTCTCTATGGCTCTATGGCTCTATGGCTCTATGGCTCTATGTCTCTATGTCCCTATGGCCCTATGGCTCTATGGCTCAATGACTCTATGTCTCTATATCTCTATGTCTCTACGTCTCTACGACTCGATGTCTCGAAGTCTCGATGGCTCTATGGCTCTATGTCTCTATGTCTCTATGACTCAATGTCTCAATGTCTCTATGTCTCTATGTCTCTATGTCTCTATGACTCTATGTCTCTATGTCTCTATGTCTCTATGTCTCTATGACTCGATGTCTCGATGTCTCGATGGCTCGATGGCTCGATGGCTCTATGGCTCTATGTCTCTATGTCTCTATGACTCAATGTCTCGATGTCTCGATGGCTCGATGGCTCTATGGCTCTATGTCTCTATGTCTCTATGGCTCTATGGCTCTATGGCTCTATGGCTCTATGTCTCTATGTCCCTATGGCCCTATGGCTCTATGGCTCAATGACTCTATGTCTCTATGTCTCTATGTCTCTACATCTCTACGACTCGATGTCTCGAAGTCTCGATGGCTCTATGGCTCTATGTCTCTATGTCTCTATGACTCAATGTCTCAATGTCTCTATGTCTCTATGTCTCTATGTCTCTATGACTCTATGTCTCTATGTCTCTATGTCTCTATGTCTCTATGACTCGATGTCTCGATGTCTCGATGGCTCGATGGCTCGATGGCTCGATGGCTCTATGTCTCTATGGCTCTATGGCTCTATGGCTCTATGTCTCTATGTCTCTATGACTCAATGTCTCGATGTCTCGATGGCTCGATGGCTCTATGGCTCTATGTCTCTATGTCTCTATGGCTCTATGGCTCTATGGCTCTATGGCTCTATGTCTCTATGTCCCTATGGCCCTATGGCTCTATGGCTCAATGACTCTATGTCTCTATGTCTCTACGTCTCTACGTCTCTACGTCTCTACGTCTCTACGACTCGATGTCTCGATGGCTCTATGGCTCTATGTCTCTATGTCTCTATGGCTCTATGGCTCTATGTCTCTATGTCTCTATGGCTCTATGGCTCTATGGCTCTATGGCTCTATGGCTCTATGGCTCTATGGCTCTATGGCTCAATGGCTCAATGACTCAATGACTCAATGACTCAATGTCTCTATGTCTCTATGTCTCTATGTCTCTATGACTCATTGTCTCAATGGCTCAATGGCTCAATGGCTCAATGGCTCAATGACTCTATGTCTCTATGTCTCTATGTCTCTATGTCTCTATGTCTCTATGACTCAATGGCTCAATGGCTCAATGGCTCAATGACTCAAAGACTCAATGGCTCAATGTCTCTATGTCTCTATGTCTCTATGTCTCTATGACTCGATGTCTCGATGTCTCGATGGCTCAATGAGTCAATGACTCAATGACACAATGACTTTGTCTCTATGTCTCAATGTCTCAATGTATCTATGTCTCTGTGTCTCGATGAGTCGATGATTCGATGTCTCGATGACTCGATGTCTCGATGACCCGATGTCTCTATGTCTATATGTCTCTATGTCTCGATGTCTCTATGACTCGATGTCTCGATGTCTCGATGTCTCTATGACTCGATGACTCGATGACTCGATGTCTCGATGACTCGATGACTCGATGACTCGATGGCTCAATGTCTCTATGTCTCTATGTCTCTATGTCTCTATGTCTCTATGACTCGATGTCTCGATGTCTCGATGGCTCAATGACTCAATGACTCAATGACACAATGACTTTGTCTCTATGTCTCAATGTCTCAATGTCTCTATGTCTCTGTGTCTCGATGAGTCGATGATTCGATGTCTCGATGACTCGATGTCTCGATGACCCGATGTCTCTATGTCTATATGTCTCTATGTCTCGATGTCTCTATGACTCGATGTCTCGATGTCTCGATGTCTCTATGACTCGATGACTCGATGACTCGATGTCTCGATGGCTCAATGACTCAATGACTCAATGACTCAATGTCTCTATGTCTCTATGTCTCTATGTCTCTATGTCTCTATGACTCGATGTCTCGATGTCTCGATGGCTCAATGACTCAATGTCTCTATGTCTCTATGTCTCTATGTCTCTATGTCTCTATGTCTCTATGTCTTGATGTCTCGATGACTCGATGTCTCGATGTCTCGATGTCTCGATGTCTCGATGTCTCGATGACTCGATGACTCTATGTCTCTATGTCTCTATGTCTCTATATCTCTGTGTCTCGAAGTCTCGATGTCTCAATATCTCAATGACTCGATGTCTCTATGACTCTATGTCTCAATGACTCAATGTCACTATGTCTCTATGTCTCTATGTCTCTATGTCTCTATGTCTCGATGACTCGATGTCTCGATGTCTCGATGTCTCGATGTCTCGATGGCTCAATGACTCAATGACTCCATGGCTCGATGACTCGATGACTCGATGTCTCGATGACTCGATGACTCGATGACTCGATGTCTCGATGACTCGATGACTCGATGTCTCGATGTCTCGATGTCTCGATGGCTCAATGACTCAATGACTCAATGACTCAATGTCTCTCTGTCTCTATGTCTCTATGTCTCTATGTCTCTATGTCTCTATGACTCGATGTCTCGATGTCTCGATGTCTCGATGACTCGATGACTCGATGACTCGATGTCTCTATGACTCGATGACTCGATGACTCGATGACTCGATGTCTCGATGACTCGATGACTCGATGACTCGATGGATCAATGACTCGATGACACAATGACACAATGACACAATGACTTAATGTCTCTATGACTCGATGTCTCGATGACTCGATGACTCGATGACTCGATGACTCGATGACTCGATGTCTCAATGACTCTATGACTCTTTAACTCTATGACTCTATGACTCGATGTCTCGATGACTCGATGACTCAATGACTCGATGAATCAATTACTCAATGACACAATGACTTTGTCTCTTTGTCTCAATGTCTCAATGTCTCTATGTCTCTGTGTCTCGATGAGTCGATGATTCGATGTCTCGATGACTCGATGTCTCGATGACCCGATGTCTCTATGTCTATATGTCTCTATGTCTCGATGTCTCGATGTCTCTATGACTCGATGTCTCGATGTCTCGATGACTCGATGACTCGATGACTCGATGACTCGATGTCTCGATGACTCGATGACTCGATGACTCGATGACTCAATGACTCTATGTCTCTATGTCTCTATGACTCGATGACTCGATGACTCAATGACTCTATGTCTCTATAACTCTACGTCTCTATGACTCTATGTCTCTATGACTCTATGATTCTATGACTCTATGTCTCGATGACTCGAAGACTCGATGTCTCGATGTCTCGATGACTCGATGACTTGATGATTCTATGACTCAATGACTCAATGACTCAATGACTCAATGACTCAATGTCTCTATGTCTGTATGTCTGTATGTCTCTATGTCTCGATGACTCGATGACTCGATGTCTCTATGACTCAATGTCTCTATGACTCTATGACTCGATATCTCTATGACTCTATGACTATATGACTCTCTGATTCTACGACTCGATGTCTCGATGTCTCAATGACTCGAAGACTCGATGACTCGATGTCTCTAAGACTCTATGACTCTATCATTCTCTGACTCTATGACTCAAGGTCTCGATGACTCGATGACTAGATGTCTCGATGACTCGATGACTCAATTACTCTATGTATCTATGACTCTATGAATCTATGATCAATGACTCGACTCGATGACTCGATGACTCAGAGACATTGAGTCATTGAGTCATTGAGTCATCGACTCATCGACACATCGAGTCCTCGAGTCATCGAGTCATCGAGTCATCGAGACATATGGACATAGAGACATTGAGTCATTGAGTCATTATGTCCATATGTCTCAATGACTCGATGACTCGATGACCCGATGACTTGATGACTCGATGACTCGATGTGTCAATGAGTCGATGACTCGATGCCTCGAAGACTCTATGTCTCGATGACTCTATGTCTCGATGACTCAATGACTCTACGTCTCTATGACTCTACGTCTCTATGACTCTACGTCTCTATGACTCTATGATTCTATGACTCTATGACTCTATGACTCTCTGATTCTATGACTCTATGACTCTATGACTCGATGTCTCGATGACTCGATGTCTCGATGTCTCGATGTCTCGATGTCTTGATGTCTCGATGTCTCGATGTCTCTATATCTCTATATCTCTATGACTCGATGTCTCTATGACTTGATGTCTCTATGTCTCTATGTCTCTATGTCTCTATGTCTCTATATCTCTATGCCTCGATGACTCGATGACTCGATGTCTCTATGACTCGATGACTCGATGTCTCTATGACTCGATGTCTCTATATCTCTATGTCTCGATGACTCGCTGACTCGATGTCTCTATGACTCGATGTCTCTATGACTCGATGTCTCTATGACTCGATGTCTCTATGACTCTCTGTCTCTCTGTCTCTATGACTCGATGACTCGATGTCTCTATGACTCGATGACTCTATGACTCTATGACTCTCTGATTCTATGACTCGATGTCTCGATGTCTCAATGACTCGAAGACTCAATGACTCGATGTCTCTAAAACTCTATGACTCTCTCATTCTCTGACCATATGACTCGATGTCTCGATGAATCGATGTCTCTAAGACTCTCTGACTCGATGACTCGATATCTCGATGACTCGATGACTCTATGTCTCGATGACTCGATAACTCGATGTCTCGATGATTCGATGTCTCTATGATTCGATGACCCGATGTCTCGATGTCTCGATGTCTCGATGTCTCGATGACTCGATGACTCGATTTCTCGATGACTCCAATGACTCAATGACTCAAGGACTCAAGGACTCAATGACTCAATGACTCAATGTCTCTATGTCTCTATGTCTCTATGTCTCTATGTCTCTATGTCTCGATGTCTCGATGTCTCGATGTCTCGATGTCTCGATGGCTCGATGGCTCGATGGCTCGATGGCTCGATGGCTCTATGTCTCTATGTCTCTATGGCTCTATGGCTCTATGGCTCTATGGCTCTATGGCTCTATGTCTCTATGGCTCTATGGCTCTATGGCTCTATGGCTCTATGTCTCTATGGCTCTATGGCTCTATGGCTCTATGGCTCTATGGCTCGATGTCTCTATTTCTCTATGTCTCTATGACTCAATGGCTCAATGGCTCAATGACTCAATGACTCAATGACTCAATGTTTCTATGTCTCTATGTCTCTATGTCTCTATGTCTCTATGTCTCTATGTCTCTATGTCTCTATGTCTCTATGACTCGATGTCTCGATGTCTCGATGGCTCTATGGCTCTATGGCTCTATGTCTCTATGGCTCTATGGCTCTATTGCTCTATGGCTCTTTGGCTCTGTGGCTCTGTGGCTCTATGACTCTATGTCTCTATGTCTCTTTGTCTCTATATCTCTATGTCTCTATGACTCGATGACTCGATGTCTCTATGACTCGATGTCTCTATGACCCGATGTCTCTATGACTCTATGACTCTATGACTCTCTGATTCTATGACTCGATATCTCGATGACTCGATGACTCGATGTCTCTATGACTCGATGACTCGATGTCTCTATGACTCGATGTCTCTATGACTCTATGTCTCTATGTCTCTTTGTCTCTATATCTCTATGTCTCTATGACTCGATGACTCGATGTCTCTATGACTCGATGTCTCTATGACCCGATGTCTCTATGACTCTATGACTCTATGACTCTCTGATTCTATGACTCGATATCTCGATGACTCGATGACTCGATGTCTCTATGACTCGATGACTCGATGTCTCTATGACTCGATGTCTCTATGACTCTATGTCTCTATGTCTCTATGTCTCTATATCTCTATGTCTCGATGACTCGATGACTCGATGTCTCTATGACTCTATGTCTCGGTGTCTCTATATCTCTATGTCTCGATGACTCTATGACTCGATGTCTCTATGACTCGATGTCTCTATGACTCTCTGTCTCTATGACTCTCTGTCTCTCTGTCTCTATGACTCGATGACTCGATGTCTCTATGACTCGATGACTCTATGACTCTATGACTCTCTGATTCTATGACTCGATGTCTCGATGTCTCAATGACTCGAAGACTCAATGACTTGATGTCTCTAAAACTCTATGACTCTCTCATTCTCTGACCATATGACTCTATGTCTCGATGACTCGATAACTCGATGTCTCGATGACTCGATGTCTCTATGATTCGATGACCCGATGTCTCGATGTCTCGATGTCTCGATGACTCGATGACTCGATTTCTCGATGACTCCAATGACTCAATGACTCAAGGACTCAATGACTCAATGACTCAATGACACAATGTCTCTATGTCTCTATGTCTCTATGACTCAATGTCTCTATGTCTCTATGTCTCTATGTCTCTATGACTCGATGTCTCGATGTCTCGATGGCTCGATGGCTCGATGGCTCGATGGCTCTATGTCTCTATGGCTCTATGGCTCTATGGCTCTATGTCTCTATGTCTCTATGACTCAATGTCTCGATGTCTCGATGGCTCGATGGCTCTATGGCTCTATGTCTCTATGTCTCTATGGCTCTATGGCTCTATGGCTCTATGGCTCTATGTCTCTATGTCCCTATGGCCCTATGGCTCTATGGCTCAATGACTCTATGTCTCTATGTCTCTATGTCTCTACGTCTCTACGACTCGATGTCTCGAAGTCTCGATGGCTCTATGGCTCTATGTCTCTATGTCTCTATGACTCAATGTCTCAATGTCTCTATGTCTCTATGTCTCTATGTCTCTATGACTCTATGTCTCTATGTCTCTATGTCTCTATGTCTCTATGACTCGATGTCTCGATGTCTCGATGGCTCGATGGCTCGATGGCTCGATGGCTCTATGTCTCTATGGCTCTATGGCTCTATGGCTCTATGGCTCTATGTCTCTATGACTCAATGTCTCGATGTCTCGATGGCTCGATGGCTCTATGGCTCTATGTCTCTATGTCTCTATGGCTCTATGGCTCTATGTCTCTATGTCCCTATGGCCCTATGGCTCTATGGCTCAATGACTCTATGTCTCTATGTCTCTATGTCTCTACGTCTCTACGACTCGATGTCTCGAAGTCTCGATGGCTCTATGGCTCTATGTCTCTATGTCTCTATGACTCAATGTCTCAATGTCTCTATGTCTCTATGTCTCTATGTCTCTATGACTCTATGTCTCTATGTCTCTATGTCTCTATGTCTCTATGACTCGATGTCTCGATGTCTCGATGGCTCGATGGCTCGATGGCTCTATGGCTCTATGTCTCTATGTCTCTATGACTCAATGTCTCGATGTCTCGATGGCTCGATGGCTCTATGGCTCTATGTCTCTATGTCTCTATGGCTCTATGGCTCTATGGCTCTATGGCTCTATGTCTCTATGTCCCTATGGCCCTATGGCTCTATGGCTCAATGACTCTATGTCTCTATGTCTCTATGTCTCTACATCTCTACGACTCGATGTCTCGAAGTCTCGATGGCTCTATGGCTCTATGTCTCTATGTCTCTATGACTCAATGTCTCAATGTCTCTATGTCTCTATGTCTCTATGTCTCTATGACTCTATGTCTCTATGTCTCTATGTCTCTATGTCTCTATGACTCGATGTCTCGATGTCTCGATGGCTCGATGGCTCGATGGCTCGATGGCTCTATGTCTCTATGGCTCTATGGCTCTATGGCTCTATGTCTCTATGTCTCTATGACTCAATGTCTCGATGTCTCGATGGCTCGATGGCTCTATGGCTCTATGTCTCTATGTCTCTATGGCTCTATGGCTCTATGGCTCTATGGCTCTATGTCTCTATGTCCCTATGGCCCTATGGCTCTATGGCTCAATGACTCTATGTCTCTATGTCTCTACGTCTCTACGTCTCTACGTCTCTACGTCTCTACGACTCTATGTCTCTATGTCTCTATGGCTCTATGGCTCTATGTCTCTATGTCTCTATGGCTCTATGGCTCTATGGCTCTATGGCTCTATGGCTCTATGGCTCTATGGCTCTATGGCTCAATGGCTCAATGACTCAATGACTCAATGACTCAATGTCTCTATGTCTCTATGTCTCTATGTCTCTATGACTCGTTGTCTCAATGGCTCAATGGCTCAATGGCTCAATGGCTCAATGACTCTATGTCTCTATGTCTCTATGTCTCTATGTCTCTATGTCTCTATGACTCAATGGCTCAATGGCTCAATGGCTCAATGACTCAAAGTCTCAATGGCTCAATGTCTCTATGTCTCTATGTCTCTATGTCTCTATGACTCGATGTCTCGATGTCTCGATGGCTCAATGACTCAATGACTCAATGACACAATGACTTTGTCTCTATGTCTCAATGTCTCAATGTATCTATGTCTCTGTGTCTCGATGAGTCGATGATTCGATGTCTCGATGACTCGATGTCTCGATGACCCGATGTCTCTATGTCTATATGTCTCTATGTCTCGATGTCTCTATGACTCGATGTCTCGATGTCTCGATGTCTCTATGACTCGATGACTCGATGACTCGATGTCTCGATGACTCGATGACTCGATGACTCGATGGCTCAATGTCTCTATGTCTCTATGTCTCTATGTCTCTATGTCTCTATGACTCGATGTCTCGATGTCTCGATGGCTCAATGACTCAATGACTCAATGACACAATGACTTTGTCTCTATGTCTCAATGTCTCAATGTCTCTATGTCTCTGTGTCTCGATGAGTCGATGATTCGATGTCTCGATGACTCGATGTCTCGATGACCCGATGTCTCTATGTCTATATGTCTCTATGTCTCGATGTCTCTATGACTCGATGTCTCGATGTCTCGATGTCTCTATGACTCGATGACTCGATGACTCGATGTCTCGATGGCTCAATGACTCAATGACTCAATGACTCAATGTCTCTATGTCTCTATGTCTCTATGTCTCTATGTCTCTATGACTCGATGTCTCGATATCTCGATGGCTCAATGACTCAATGTCTCTATGTCTCTATGTCTCTATGTCTCTATGTCTCTATGTCTCTATGTCTCTATGTCTCGATGTCTCGATGTCTCGATGTCTCGATGGCTCAATGACTCAATGACTCCATGGCTCGATGACTCGATGACTCGATGTCTCGATGACTCGATGACTCGATGACTCGATGTCTCGATGACTCGATGACTCGATGTCTCGATGTCTCGATGTCTCGATGGCTCAATGACTCAATGACTCAATGACTCAATGTCTCTCTGTCTCTATGTCTCTATGTCTCTATGTCTCTATGTCTCTATGACTCGATGTATCGATGTCTCGATGTCTCGATGACTCCATGACTCGATGACTCGATGTCTCTATGACTCGATGACTCGATGACTCGATGACTCGATGTCTCGATGACTCGATGACTCGATGACTCGATGGATCAATGACTCGATGACACAATGACACAATGACACAATGACTTAATGTCTCTATGACTCGATGTCTCGATGACTCGATGACTCGATGACTCGATGACTCGATGACTCGATGTCTCAATGACTCTATGACTCTTTGACTCTATGACTCTATGACTCGATGTCTCGATGACTCGATGACTCAATGACTCGATGAATCAATTACTCAATGACACAATGACTTTGTCTCTTTGTCTCAATGTCTCAATGTCTCTATGTCTCTGTGTCTCGATGAGTCGATGATTCGATGTCTCGATGACTCGATGTCTCGATGACCCGATGTCTCTATGTCTATATGTCTCTATGTCTCGATGTCTCGATGTCTCTATGACTCGATGTCTCGATGTCTCGATGACTCGATGACTCGATGACTCGATGACTCGATGTCTCGATGACTCGATGACTCGATGACTCGATGACTCAATGACTCTATGTCTCTATGTCTCTATGACTCGATGACTCGATGACTCAATGACTCTATGTCTCTATGACTCTATGATTCTATGACTCTATGTCTCGATGACTCGAAGACTCGATGTCTCGATGTCTCGATGACTCGATGACTTGATGATTCTATGACTCAATGACTCAATGACTCAATGACTCAATGACTCAATGTCTCTATGTCTGTATGTCTGTATGTCTCTATGTCTCGATGACTCGATGACTCGATGTCTCTATGACTCAATGTCTCTATGACTCTATGACTCGATATCTCTATGACTCTATGACTATATGACTCTCTGATTCTACGACTCGATGTCTCGATGTCTCAATGACTCGAAGACTCGATGACTCGATGTCTCTAAGACTCTATGACTCTATCATTCTCTGACTCTATGACTCAAGGTCTCGATGACTCGATGACTAGATGTCTCGATGACTCGATGACTCAATTACTCTATGTATCTATGACTCTATGAATCTATGATCAATGACTCGACTCGATGACTCGATGACTCAGAGACATTGAGTCATTGAGTCATTGAGTCATCGACTCATCGACACATCGAGTCCTCGAGTCATCGAGTCATCGAGTCATCGAGACATATGGACATAGAGACATTGAGTCATTGAGTCATTATGTCCATATGTCTCAATGACTCGATGACTCGATGACCCGATGACTTGATGACTCGATGACTCGATGTGTCAATGAGTCGATGACTCGATGCCTCGAAGACTCTATGTCTCGATGACTCTATGTCTCGATGACTCAATGACTCTACGTCTCTATGACTCTACGTCTCTATGACTCTACGTCTCTATGACTCTATGATTCTATGACTCTATGACTCTATGACTCTCTGATTCTATGACTCTATGACTCTATGACTCGATGTCTCGATGACTCGATGTCTCGATGTCTCGATGTCTCGATGTCTTGATGTCTCGATGTCTCGATGTCTCTATATCTCTATATCTCTATGACTCGATGTCTCTATGACTTGATGTCTCTATGTCTCTATGTCTCTATGTCTCTATGTCTCTATATCTCTATGCCTCGATGACTCGATGACTCGATGTCTCTATGACTCGATGACTCGATGTCTCTATGACTCGATGTCTCTATATCTCTATATCTCTATGTCTCGATGACTCGCTGACTCGATGTCTCTATGACTCGATGTCTCTATGACTCGATGTCTCTATGACTCGATGTCTCTATGACTCTCTGTCTCTCTGTCTCTATGACTCGATGACTCGATGTCTCTATGACTCGATGACTCTATGACTCTATGACTCTCTGATTCTATGACTCGATGTCTCGATGTCTCAATGACTCGAAGACTCAATGACTCGATGTCTCTAAAACTCTATGACTCTCTCATTCTCTGACCATATGACTCGATGTCTCGATGAATCGATGTCTCTAAGACTCTCTGACTCGATGACTCGATATCTCGATGACTCGATGACTCTATGTCTCGATGACTCGATAACTCGATGTCTCGATGATTCGATGTCTCTATGATTCGATGACCCGATGTCTCGATGTCTCGATGTCTCGATGTCTCGATGACTCGATGACTCGATTTCTCGATGAATCCAATGACTCAATGACTCAAGGACTCAAGGACTCAATGACTCAATGACTCAATGTCTCTATGTCTCTATGTCTCTATGTCTCTATGTCTCTATGTCTCGATGTCTCGATGTCTCGATGTCTCGATGTCTCGATGGCTCGATGGCTCGATGGCTCGATGGCTCGATGTCTCTATGTCTCTATGTCTCTATGTCTCTATGGCTCTATGGCTCTATGGCTCTATGGCTCTATGGCTCTATGGCTCTATGGCTCTATGTCTCTATGGCTCTATGGCTCTATGGCTCTATGGCTCGATGTCTCTATTTCTCTATGTCTCTATGACTCAATGGCTCAATGGCTCAATGACTCAATGACTCAATGACTCAATGTTTCTATGTCTCTATGTCTCTATGTCTCTATGTCTCTATGTCTCTATGTCTCTATGTCTCTATGTCTCTATGACTCGATGTCTCGATGTCTCGATGGCTCTATGGCTCTATGGCTCTATGTCTCTATGGCTCTATGGCTCTATTGCTCTATGGCTCTTTGGCTCTGTGGCTCTGTGGCTCTATGGCTCTATGGCTCAATGACTCAATGACTCAATGACTCAATGACTCAATGACTCAATGTCTCTATGTCTCTATGTCTCTATGTCTCTATGTCTCTATGTCTCTATGACTCATTATTTCAATGGCTCAATGGCTCAATGACTCAATGACTCAATGACTCTATGTCTCTATGTCTCTATGTCTCTATGTCTCTATGACTCAATGGCTCAATGGCTCAATGGCTCAATGACTCAATGACTCAATGACTCAATGTCTCTTTGTCTCTATGTCTCTATATCTCTATGTCTCTATGTCTCTATGTCTCTATGACTCGATGTCTCGATGGCTCAATGACTCAATGACTCAATGACTCAATGTCTCTATGTCTCTATGTCTCTATGTCTCTATGTCTCTATGTCTCTATGACTCAATGTCTCGATGACTCGATGACTCGATGGCTCGATGACTCGATGACTCGATGACTCGATGTCTCGATGACTCGATGACTCGATGACTCGATGACTCGATGTCTCGATGACTCGATGACTCGATGTCTCGATGTCTCGATGTCTCGATGTCTCAATGACTCAATGACTCAATGACTCAATGTCTCTATGTCTCTATGTCTCTATGTCTCTATGTCTCTATGACTCGATGTCTCGATGTCTCGATGTCTCGATGACTCGATGACTCGATGCCTCGATGACTCGATGACTCGATGAATCAATGACTCGATGACACAATGACACAATGACACAATGACTTAATGTCTCTATGACTTAATGTCTCTATGACTCGATGTCTCGATGACTCGATGACTCGATGACTCGATGACTCGATGACTCGATGTCTCAATGACTCTATGACTCTTTGACTCTATGACTCTATGACTCTATGACTCGATGTCTCGATGACTCGATGACTCGATGACTCGATGACTCGATGAATCAATGACTCAATGACACAATGACTTTGTCTCTATGTCTCAATGTCTCAAAGTCTCTATGTCTCTATGTCTCGATGAGTCGATGATTCGATGTCTCGATGACTCGATGTCTCGATGACCCGATGTCTCTATGTCTCTCTGTCTCTATGTCTCTATGTCTCTAAGTCTCGATGACTCTATGACTCTATGTCTCTATGTCTCTATGTCTCTATGTCTCTATGACTCGATGTCTCGATGTCTCGATGGCTCGATGGCTCGATGGCTCGATGGCTCTATGTCTCTATGGCTCTATGGCTCTATGGCTCTATGTCTCTATGTCTCTATGACTCGGTGTCTCGATGTCTCGATGGCTCGATGGCTCTATGGCTCTATGTCTCTATGTCTCTATGGCTCTATGGCTCTATGGCTCTATGGCTCTATGTCTCTATGTCCCTATGGCCCTATGGCTCTATGGCTCTATGTCCCTATGGCCCTATGGCTCTATGGCTCTATGGCTCAATGACTCTATGTCTCTATGTCTCTATGTCTCTACGTCTCTACGTCTCTACGTCTCTACGACTCGATGTCTCGATGTCTCGATGGCTCTATGGCTCTATGTCTCTATGTCTCTATGGCTCTATGGCTCTATGTCTCTATGTCTCTATGGCTCTATGGCTCTATGGCTCTATGGCTCTATGGCTCAATGACTCAATGACTCAATGAATCAATGTCTCTATGTCTCTATGTCTCTATGTCTCTATGAATCAATGGCTCAATGGCTCAATGGCTCAATGGCTCAATGTCTCAATGACTCAATGACTCAATGTCTCTATGTCTCTATGTCTCTATGTCTCTATGACTCGATGTCTCGATGTCTCGATGGCTCAATGACTCAATGACTCAATGACTCAATGACACAATGACTTTGTCTCTATGTCTCAATGTCTCAATGTCTCTATGTCTCTGTGTCTCGATGAGTCGATGATTCGATGTCTCGATGACTCGATGTCTCGATGACCCGATGTCTCTATGTCTATATGTCTCTATGTCTCGATGTCTCTATGACTCGATGTCTCGATGTCTCGATGTCTCTATGACTCGATGACTCGATGACTCGATGTCTCGATGACTCGATGACTCGATGACTAGATGGCTCAATGGCTCAATGGCTCAATGGCTCAATGACTCAATGACTCAATGACTCAATGTCTCTATGTCTCTATGTCTCTATGTCTCTATGTCTCTATGACTCGATGTCTCGATGTCTCGATGGCTCAATGACTCAATGACTCTATGTCTCTATGTCTCTATGTCTCTATGTCTCTATGTCTCGATGGCTCGATGACTCGATGACTCGATGACTCGATGTCTCGATGACTCGATGACTCGATGACTCGATGTCTCGATGACTCGATGACTCGATGTCTCGATGTCTCGATGTCTCGATGGCTCAATGACTCAATGACTCAATGACTCAATGTCTCTATGTCTCTATGTCTCTATGTCTCTATGTCTCTATGTCTCGATGTCTCGATGTCTCGATGTCTCGATGACTCAATGAAACAATGACTCAATGTCTCTATGTCTCTATGTCTCTATGTCTCTATGTCTCTATGTCTCTATGTCTCAATGACTCGATGACTCGATGGCTCGATGACTCGATGACTCGATGTCTCGATGACTCGATGACTCGATGACTCGATGTCTCTATGACTCGATGACTCGATGTCTCGATGTCTCGATGTCTCGATGGCTCAATGACTCAATGACTCAATGACTCAATGTCTCTCTGTCTCTATGTCTCTATGTCTCTATGTCTCTATGTCTCTATGACTCGATGTCTCGATGTCTCGATGTCTCGATGACTCGATGACTCGATGACTCGATGTCTCTATGACTCGATGACTCGATGACTCGATGACTCGATGTCTCGATGACTCGATGACTCGATGACTCGATGGATCAATGACTCGATGACACAATGACACAATGACACAATGACTTAATGTCTCTATGACTCGATGTCTCGATGACTCGATGACTCGATGACTCGATGACTCTATGTCTCTATGACTCGATGACTCGATGTCTCTATGACTCGATGTCTCTATGACTCTATGTCTCTATGTCTCTATGTCTCTATATCTCTAAGTCTCGATGACTCGATGACTCGATGTCTCTATGACTCTATGTCTCTGTGTCTCTATATCTCTATGTCTCGATGACTCTATGACTCGATGTCTCTATGACTCGATGTCTCTATGACTCTCTGTCTCTATGACTCTCTGTCTATCTGTCTCTATGACTCGATGACTCGATGTCTCTATGACTCGATGACTCTATGACTCTATGACTCTCTGATTCTATGACTCGATGTCTCGATGTCTCAATGACTCGAAGACTCAATGACTCGATGTCTCTAAAATTCTACGACTCTCTCATTCTCTGACCATATGACTCGATGTCTCGATGACTCGATGTCTCTAAGACTCTCTGACTCGATGACTCGATATCTCGATGACTCGATGACTCTATGTCTCGATGACTCGATAACTCGATGTCTCGATGACTTGATGTCTCTATGATTCGATGACCCGATGTCTCGATGTCTCGATGTCTCGATGACTCGATGACTCGATTTCTCGATGACTCCAATGACTCAATGACTCAAGGACTCAATGACTCAATGACTCAATGACACAATGTCTCTATGTCTCTATGTCTCTATGACTCAATGTCTCTATGACTCAATGTCTCAATGTCTCAATGTCTCTATGTCTCTATGTCTCTATGTCTCTATGACTCTATGTCTCTATGTCTCTATGTCTCTATGTCTCTATGACTCGATGTCTCGATGTCTCGATGGCTCGATGGCTCGATGGCTCGATGGCTCTATGTCTCTATGGCTCTATGGCTCTATGGCTCTATGTCTCTATGTCTCTATGACTCGATGTCTCGATGTCTCGATGGCTCGATGGCTCTATGGCTCTATGTCTCTATGTCTCTATGGCTCTATGGCTCTATGGCTCTATGGCTCTATGTCTCTATGTCCCTATGGCCCTATGGCTCTATGGCTCTATGGCTCAATGACTCTATGTCTCTATGTCTCTATGTCTCTACGTCTCTACGTCTCTACGTCTCTACGACTCGATATCTCGATGTCTCGATGGCTCTATGGCTCTATGTCTCTATGTCTCTATGGCTCTATGGCTCTATGTCTCTATGGCTCTATGGCTCTATGGCTCTATGGCTCAATGACTCAATGACTCAATGACTCAATGTCTCTATGTCTCTATGTCTCTATGTCTCTATGACTCATTGTCTCAATGGCTCAATGGCTCAATGGCTCAATGACTCAATGACTCTATGTCTCTATGTCTCTATGTCTCTATGTCTCTATGTCTCTATGAATCAATGGCTCAATGGCTCAATGGCTCAATGACTCAATGACTCAATGACTCAATGTCTCTATGTCTCTATGTCTCTATGTCTCTATGACTCGATGTCTCGATGTCTCGATGGCTCAATGACTCAATGACTCAATGACTCAATGACACAATGACTTTGTCTCTATGTCTCAATGTCTCAATGTCTCTATGTCTCTGTGTCTCGATGAGTCGATGATTCGATGTCTCGATGACTCGATGTCTCGATGACCCGATGTCTTTTTGTCTATATGTCTCTATGTCTCGATGTCTCTATGACTCGATGTCTCGATGTCTCGATGTCTCTATGACTCGATGACTCGATGACTCGATGACTCGATGTCTCGATGACTCGATGACTCGATGACTCGATGGCTCAATGGCTCAATGGCTCAATGGCTCAATGACTCAATGACTCAATGACTCAATGTCTCTATGTCTCTATGTCTCTATGTCTCTATGTCTCTATGACTCGATGTCTCGATGTCTCGATGGCTCAATGACTCAATGACTCTATGTCTCTATGTCTCTATGTCTCTATGTCTCTATGTCTCTATGTCTCGATGGCTCGATGACTCGATGACTCGATGACTCGATGTCTCGATGACTCGATGACTCGATGACTCGATGTCTCGATGACTCGATGACTCAATGACTCAATGTCTCTATGTCTCTATGTCTCTATGTCTCTATGTCTCTATGTCTCTATGTCTCAATGACTCGATGACTCGATGGCTCGATGACTCAATGACTCGATGTCTCGATGACTCGATGACTCGATGACTCGATGTCTCTATGACTCGATGACTCGATGTCTCGATGTCTCGATGTCTCGATGGCTCAATGACTCAATGACTCAATGACTCAATGTCTCTCTGTCTCTATGTCTCTATGTCTCTATGTCTCTATGTCTCTATGACTCGATGTCTCGATGTCTCGATGTCTCGATGACTCGATGACTCGATGACTCGATGTCTCTATGACTCGATGTCTCTATGACTCTCTGTCTCTATGACTCTCTGTCTATCTGTCTCTATGACTCGATGACTCGATGTCTCTATGACTCGATGACTCTATGACTCTATGACTCTCTGATTCTATGACTCGATGTCTCGATGTCTCAATGACTCGAAGACTCAATGACTCGATGTCTCTAAAATTCTACGACTCTCTCATTCTCTGACCATATGACTCGATGTCTCGATGACTCGATGTCTCTAAGACTCTCTGACTCGATGACTCGATATCTCGATGACTCGATGACTCTATGTCTCGATGACTCGATAACTCGATGTCTCGATGACTTGATGTCTCTATGATTCGATGACCCGATGTCTCGATGTCTCGATGTCTCGATGACTCGATGACTCGATTTCTCGATGACTCCAATGACTCAATGACTCAAGGACTCAATGACTCAATGACTCAATGACACAATGTCTCTATGTCTCTATGTCTCTATGACTCAATGTCTCTATGACTCAATGTCTCAATGTCTCAATGTCTCTATGTCTCTATGTCTCTATGTCTCTATGACTCTATGTCTCTATGTCTCTATGTCTCTATGTCTCTATGACTCGATGTCTCGATGTCTCGATGGCTCGATGGCTCGATGGCTCGATGGCTCTATGTCTCTATGGCTCTATGGCTCTATGGCTCTATGTCTCTATGTCTCTATGACTCGATGTCTCGATGTCTCGATGGCTCGATGGCTCTATGGCTCTATGTCTCTATGTCTCTATGGCTCTATGGCTCTATGGCTCTATGGCTCTATGTCTCTATGTCCCTATGGCCCTATGGCTCTATGGCTCTATGGCTCAATGACTCTATGTCTCTATGTCTCTATGTCTCTACGTCTCTACGTCTCTACGTCTCTACGACTCGATGTCTCGATGTCTCGATGGCTCTATGGCTCTATGTCTCTATGTCTCTATGGCTCTATGGCTCTATGTCTCTATGTCTCTATGGCTCTATGGCTCTATGGCTCTATGGCTCTATGGCTCAATGACTCAATGTCTCAATGACTCAATGTCTCTATGTCTCTATGTCTCTATGTCTCTATGAATCAATGGCTCAATGGCTCAATGGCTCAATGGCTCAATGTCTCAATGACTCAATGACTCAATGTCTCTATGTCTCTATGTCTCTATGTCTCTATGACTCGATGTCTCGATGTCTCGATGGCTCAATGACTCAATGACTCAATGACTCAATGACACAATGACTTTGTCTCTATGTCTCAATGTCTCAATGTCTCTATGTCTCTGTGTCTCGATGAGTCGATGATTCGATGTCTCGATGACTCGATGTCTCGATGACCCGATGTCTCTATGTCTATATGTCTCTATGTCTCGATGTCTCTATGACTCGATGTCTCGATGTCTCGATGTCTCTATGACTCGATGACTCGATGACTCGATGACTCGATGTCTCGATGACTCGATGACTCGATGACTAGATGGCTCAATGGCTCAATGGCTCAATGGCTCAATGACTCAATGACTCAATGACTCAATGTCTCTATGTCTCTATGTCTCTATGTCTCTATGTCTCTATGACTCGATGTCTCGATGTCTCGATGGCTCAATGACTCAATGACTCTATGTCTCTATGTCTCTATGTCTCTATGTCTCTATGTCTCTATGTCTCTATGTCTCGATGGCTCGATGACTCGATGACTCGATGACTCGATGTCTCGATGACTCGATGACTCGATGACTCGATGTCTCGATGACTCGATGACTCGATGTCTCGATGTCTCGATGTCTCGATGGCTCAATGACTCAATGACTCAATGACTCAATGACTCAATGTCTCTATGTCTCTATGTCTCTATGTCTCTATGTCTCAATGACTCGATGACTCGATGGCTCGATGGCTCGATGACTCGATGTCTCGATGACTCGATGACTCGATGACTCGATGTCTCTATGACTCGATGACTCGATGTCTCGATGTCTCGATGTCTCGATGGCTCAATGACTCAATGACTCAATGACTCAATGTCTCTCTGTCTCTATGTCTCTATGTCTCTATGTCTCTATGACTCGATGTCTCGATGTCTCGATGTCTCGATGACTCGATGACTCGATGACTCGATGTCTCTATGACTCGATGACTCGATGACTCGATGACTCGATGTCTCGATGACTCGATGACTCGATGACTCGATGGATCAATGACTCGATGACACAATGACACAATGACACAATGACTTAATGTCTCTATGACTCGATGTCTCGATGACTCGATGACTCGATGACTCGATGACTCGATGACTCTATGTCTCTATGACTCGATGATTCGATGTCTCTATGACTCGATGTCTCTATGACTCTATGTCTCTATGTCTCTATGTCTCTATATCTCTAAGTCTCGATGACTCGATGACTCGATGTCTCTATGACTCTATGTCTCTGTGTCTCTATATCTCTATGTCTCGATGACTCTATGACTCGATGTCTCTATGACTCGATGTCTCTATGACTCTCTGTCTCTATGACTCTCTGTCTATCTGTCTCTATGACTCGATGACTCGATGTCTCTATGACTCGATGACTCTATGACTCTATGACTCTCTGATTCTATGACTCGATGTCTCGATGTCTCAATGACTCGAAGACTCAATGACTCGATGTCTCTAAAATTCTACGACTCTCTCATTCTCTGACCATATGACTCGATGTCTCGATGACTCGATGTCTCTAAGACTCTCTGACTCGATGACTCGATATCTCGATGACTCGATGACTCTATGTCTCGATGACTCGATAACTCGATGTCTCGATGACTTGATGTCTCTATGATTCGATGACCCGATGTCTCGATGTCTCGATGTCTCGATGACTCGATGACTCGATTTCTCGATGACTCCAATGACTCAATGACTCAAGGACTCAATGACTCAATGACTCAATGACACAATGTCTCTATGTCTCTATGTCTCTATGACTCAATGTCTCTATGACTCAATGTCTCAATGTCTCAATGTCTCTATGTCTCTATGTCTCTATGTCTCTATGACTCTATGTCTCTATGTCTCTATGTCTCTATGTCTCTATGACTCGATGTCTCGATGTCTCGATGGCTCGATGGCTCGATGGCTCGATGGCTCTATGTCTCTATGGCTCTATGGCTCTATGGCTCTATGTCTCTATGTCTCTATGACTCGATGTCTCGATGTCTCGATGGCTCGATGGCTCTATGGCTCTATGTCTCTATGTCTCTATGGCTCTATGGCTCTATGTCTCTATGTCCCTATGGCCCTATGGCTCTGTGGCTCTATGGCTCAATGACTCTATGTCTCTATGTCTCTATGTCTCTACGTCTCTACGTCTCTACGTCTCTACGACTCGATATCTCGATGTCTCGATGGCTCTATGGCTCTATGTCTCTATGTCTCTATGGCTCTATGGCTCTATGTCTCTATGTCTCTATGGCTCTATGGCTCTATGGCTCTATGGCTCAATGACTCAATGACTCAATGACTCAATGTCTCTATGTCTCTATGTCTCTATGTCTCTATGACTCATTGTCTCAATGGCTCAATGGCTCAATGACTCAATGACTCAATGACTCAATGTCTCTATGTCTCTATGTCTCTATGTCTCTATGACTCGATGTCTCGATGTCTCGATGGCTCAATGACTCAATGACTCAATGACTCAATGACACAATGACTTTGTCTCTATGTCTCAATGTCTCAATGTCTCTATGTCTCTGTGTCTCGATGAGTCGATGATTCGATGTCTCGATGACTCGATGTCTCGATGACCCGATGTCTCTATGTCTATATGTCTCTATGTCTCGATGTCTCTATGACTCGATGTCTCGATGTCTCGATGTCTCTATGACTCGATGACTCGATGACTCGATGACTCGATGTCTCGATGACTCGATGACTCGATGACTCGATGGCTCAATGGCTCAATGGCTCAATGGCTCAATGACTCAATGACTCAATGACTCAATGTCTCTATGTCTCTATGTCTCTATGTCTCTATGTCTCTATGACTCGATGTCTCGATGTCTCGATGGCTCAATGACTCAATGACTCTATGTCTCTATGTCTCTATGTCTCTATGTCTCTATGTCTCTATGTCTCTATGTCTCGATGGCTCGATGACTCGATGACTCGATGACTCGATGTCTCGATGACTCGATGACTCGATGACTCGATGTCTCGATGACTCGATGACTCAATGACTCAATGTCTCTATGTCTCTATGTCTCTATGTCTCTATGTCTCTATGTCTCTATGTCTCAATGACTCGATGACTCGATGGCTCGATGACTCAATGACTCGATGTCTCGATGACTCGATGACTCGATGACTCGATGTCTCTATGACTCGATGACTCGATGTCTCGATGTCTCGATGTCTCGATGGCTCAATGACTCAATGACTCAATGACTCAATGTCTCTCTGTCTCTATGTCTCTATGTCTCTATGTCTCTATGTCTCTATGACTCGATGTCTCGATGTCTCGATGTCTCGATGACTCGATGACTCGATGACTCGATGTCTCTATGACTCGATGACTCGATGACTCGATGACTCGATGTCTCGATGACTCGATGACTCGATGACTCGATGGATCAATGACTCGATGACACAATGACACAATGACACAATGACTTAATGTCTCTATGACTCGATGTCTCGATGACTCGATGACTCGATGACTCGATGACTCGATGACTCAATGTCTCAATGACTCGATGTCTCAATGACTCTATGACTCTTTGACTCTATGACTCTATGACTCGATGTCTCGATGACTCGATGACTCGATGACTCGATGAATCAATGACTCAATGACACAATGACTTTGTCTCTATGTCTCAATGTCTCAATGTCTCTATGTCTCTGTGTCTCGATGAGTCGATGATTCGATGTCTCGATGACTCGATGTCTCGATGACTCGATGTCTCTATGTCTATATGTCTCTATGTCTCTATGTCTCTATGACTCGATGTCTCGATGTCTCGATGTCTCGATGACTCGATGACTCGATGACTCGATGTCTCTATGACTCGATGACTCGATGACTCGATGACTCGATGTCTCGATGACTCGATGACTCGATGACTCGATGGATCAATGACTCGATGACACAATGACACAATGACACAATGACTTAATGTCTCTATGACTCGATGTCTCGATGACTCGATGACTCGATGACTCGATGACTCGATGACTCAATGTCTCAATGACTCGATGTCTCAATGACTCTATGACTCTTTGACTCTATGACTCTATGACTCGATGTCTCGATGACTCGATGACTCGATGACTCGATGAATCAATGACTCAATGACACAATGACTTTGTCTCTACGTCTCAATGTCTCAATGTCTCTATGTCTCTGTGTCTCGATGAGTCGATGACTCGATGTCTCGATGTCTCGATGACTCGATGACTCGATTTCTCGATGACTCCAATGACTCAATGACTCAAGGACTCAATGACTCAATGACTCAATGACACAATGTCTCTCTGTCTCTATGTCTCTATGACTCAATGTCTCTATGACTCAATGTCTCAATGTCTCAATGTCTCTATGTCTCTATGTCTCTATGACTCTATGTCTCTATGTCTCTATGTCTCTATGTCTCTATGACTCGATGTCTCGATGTCTCGATGGCTCGATGGCTCTATGGCTCTATGTCTCTATGTCTCTATGGCTCTATGGCTCTATGGCTCTATGGCTCTATGTCTCTATGTCCCTATGGCCCTATGGCTCTATGGCTCAATGACTCTATGTCTCTATGTCTCTATGTCTCTACGTCTCTACGTCTCTACGTCTCTACGACTCGATGTCTCGATGTCTCGATGGCTCTATGGCTCTATGTCTCTATGTCTCTATGGCTCTATGGCTCTATGACTCAATGACTCAATGTCTCTATGTCTCTATGTCTCTATGTCTCTATGTCTCAATGACTCGATGACTCGATGGCTCGATGACTCGATGACTCGATGTCTCGATGACTCGATGACTCGATGACTCGATGTCTCTATGACTCGATGACTCGATGTCTCGATGTCTCGATGTCTCGATGGCTCAATGACTCAATGACTCAATGACTCAATGTCTCTCTGTCTCTATGTCTCTATGTCTCTATGTCTCTATGTCTCTATGTCTCTATGACTCGATGTCTCGATGTCTCGATGTCTCGATGACTCGATGACTCGATGACTCGATGTCTCTATGACTCGATGACTCGATGACTCGATGACTCGATGTCTCGATGACTCGATGACTCGATGACTCGATGGATCAATGACTCGATGACACAATGACACAATGACACAATGACTTAATGTCTCTATGACTCGATGTCTCGATGACTCGATGACTCGATGACTCGATGACTCGAAGTCTCAATGACTCGATGTCTCAATGACTCTATGACTCTTTGACTCTATGACTCTATGACTCGATGTCTCGATGACTCGATGACTCGATGACTCGATGAATCAATGACTCAATGACACAATGACTTTGTCTCTATGTCTCAATGTCTCAATGTCTCTATGTCTCTGTGTCTCGATGAGTCGATGATTCGATGTCTCGATGACTCGATGTCTCGATGACCCGATGTCTCTATGTCTATATGTCTCTATGTCTCGATGTCTCGATGTCTCTATGACTCGATGTCTCGATGTCTCGATGACTCGATGACTCGATGACTCGATGACTCGATGTCTCGATGACTCGATGACTCGATGACTCAATGTCTCTATGTCTCTATGTCTCTATGACTCGATGACTCGATGACTCAATGACTCTATGTCTCTATAACTCTACGTCTCTATGACTCTATGTCTCTATGACTCTATGATTCTATGACTCTATGTCTCGATGACTCGAAGACTCGATGACTTGATGATTCTATGACTCAATGACTCAATGACTCAATGACTCAATGACTCTATGTCTGTATGTCTGTATGTCTCTATGTCTCGATGACTCGATGACTCGATGTCTCTGTGACTCAATGTCTCTATGACTCTATGACTCGATATCTCTATGACTCTATGACTATATGACTCTCTGATTCTACGACTCGATGTCTCGATGTCTCAATGACTCGAAGACTCGATGACTCGATGTCTCTAAGACTCTATGACTCTATCATTCTCTGACTCTATGACTCAAGGTCTCGATGACTCGATGACTAGATGTCTCGATGACTCGATGACTCAATGACTCTATGTATCTATGACTCTATGAATCTATGATCAATGACTCGACTCGATGACTCGATGACTCAGAGACATTGAGTCATTGAGTCATTGAGTCATCGACTCATCGACACATCGAGTCCACGAGTCATCGAGTCATCGAGTCATCGAGACATATGGACATAGAGACATTGAGTCATTGAGTCATTATGTCCATATGTCTCAATGACTCGATGACTCGATGACCCGATGACTTGATGACTCGATGACTCGATGTGTCAATGAGTCGATGACTCGATGCCTCGAAGACTCTATGTCTCGATGACTCTATGTCTCGATGACTCAATGACTCTACGTCTCTATGACTCTACGTCTCTATGACTCTACGTCTCTATGACTCTACGTCTCTATGACTCTATGTCTCTATGACTCTATGATTCTATGACTCTATGTCTCGATGACTCGATGACTCGATGACTCGATGTCTCTATGACTCGATGACTCGATGTCTCGATGTCTCGATGTCTCGATGGCTCAATGACTCAATGACTCAATGACTCAATGTCTCTCTGTCTCTATGTCTCGATGTCTCTATGTCTCTATGTCTCTATGTCTCTATGACTCGATGTCTCGATGTCTCGATGTCTCGATGACTCGATGACTCGATATCTCTATGACTCGATGACACGATGACTCGATGACTCGATGTCTCGATGACTCGATGACTCGATGACTCGATGGATCAATGACTCGATGACACAATGACACAATGACACAATGACTTAATGTCTCTATGACTCGATGTCTCGATGACTCGATGACTCGATGACTCGATGACTCGATGACTCAATGTCTCAATGACTCGATGTCTCAATGACTCTATGACTCTTTGACTCTATGACTCTATGACTCGATGTCTCGATGACTCGATGACTCGATGACTCGATGAGTCAATGACTCAATGACACAATGACTTTGTCTCTATGTCTCAATGTCTCAATGTCTCTATGTCTCTGTGTCTCGATGAGTCGATGATTCGATGTCTCGATGACTCGATGTCTCGATGACCCGATGTCTCTATGTCTATATGTCTCTATGTCTCGATGTCTCGATGTCTCTATGACTCGATGTCTCGATGTCTCGATGACTCGATGACTCGATGACTCGATTTCTCGATGACTCCAATGACTCAATGACTCAAGGACTCAATGACTCAATGACTCAATGACACAATGTCTCTCTGTCTCTATGTCTCTATGACTCAATGTCTCTATGACTCAATGTCTCAATGTCTCTATGTCTCTATGTCTCTATGTCTCTATGACTCTATGTCTCTATGTCTCTATGTCTCTATGTCTCTATGACTCGATATCTCGATGTCTCGATGGTTCGATGGCTCTATGGCTCTATGTCTCTATGTCTCTATGGCTCTATGGCTCTATGGCTCTATGTCTCTATGTCCCTATGGCCCTATGGCTCTATGGCTCAATGACTCTATGTCTCTATGTCTCTATGTCTCTACGTCTCTACGTCTCTACGTCTCTACGACTCGATGTCTCGATGTCTCGATGGCTCTATGGCTCTATGTCTCTATGTCTCTATGGCTCTATGGCTCTATGACTCAATGACTCAATGTCTCTATGTCTCTATGTCTCTATGTCTCTATGACTCATTGTCTCAATGGCTCAATGGCTCAATGGCTCAATGACACAATGACTCTATGTCTCTATGTCTCTATGTCTCTATGTCTCTATGAATCAATGGCTCAATGGCTCAATGGCTCAATGACTCAATGACTCAATGACTCAATGTCTCTATGTCTCTATGTCTCTATGTCTCTATGACTCGATGTCTCGATGTCTCGATGGCTCAATGACTCAATGACTCAATGACTCAATGACACAATGACTTTGTCTCTATGTCTCAATGTCTCAATGTCTCTATGTCTCTGTGTCTCGATGAGTCGATGATTCGATGTCTCGATGACTCGATGTCTCGATGACCCGATGTCACTATGTCTCTATGTCTATATGTCTCTATGTCTCGATGTCTCTATGACTCGATGTCTCGATGTCTCGATGTCTCTATGACTCGATGACTCGATGACTCGATGTCTCGATGACTCGATGACTCGATGACTCGATGACTCAATGGCTCAATGGCTCAATGGCTCAATGACTCAATGACTCAATGACTCAATGTCTCTATGTCTCTATGTCTCTATGTCTCTATGTCTCTATGACTCGATGTCTCGATGTCTCGATGGCTCAATGACTCAATGACTCAATGTCTCTATGTCTCTATGTCTCTATGTCTCTATGTCTCTATGTCTCTATGTCTCTATGTCTCGATGACTCGATGACTCGATGACTCGATGTCTCGATGACTCGATGACTCGATGACTCGATGTCTCTATGACTCGATGACTCGATGTCTCGATGTCTCGATGTCTCGATGGCTCAATGACTCAATGACTCAATGACTCAATGTCTCTATGTCTCTATGTCTCTATGTCTCTATGTCTCTATGTCTCGATGTCTCGATGTCTCGATGTCTCGATGTCTCGATGTCTCAATGACTCAATGACTCAATGACTCAATGTCTCTATGTCTCTATGTCTCTATGTCTCTATGTCTCTATGTCTCTATGTCTCAATGACTCGATGACTCGATGGCTCGATGACTCGATGACTCGATGTCTCGATGACTCGATGACTCGATGACTCGATGTCTCTATGACTCGATGACTCGATGTCTCGATGTCTCGATGTCTCGATGGCTCAATGACTCAATGACTCAATGACTCAATGTCTCTCTGTCTCTATGTCTCTATGTCTCTATGTCTCTATGTCTCTATGTCTCTATGACTCGATGTCTCGATGTCTCGATGTCTCGATGACTCGATGACTCGATGACTCGATGTCTCTATGACTCGATGACTCGATGACTCGATGACTCGATGTCTCGATGACTCGATGACTCGATGACTCGATGGATCAATGACTCGATGACACAATGACACAATGACACAATGACTTAATGTCTCTATGACTCGATGTCTCGATGACTCGATGACTCGATGACTCGATGACTCGATGACTCGATGACTCGATGTCTCAATGACTCTATGACTCTTTGACTCTATGACTCTATGACTCGATGTCTCGATGACTCGATGACTCGATGACTCGATGAATCAATGACTCAATGACACAATGACTTTGTCTCTATGTCTCAATGTCTCAATGTCTCTATGTCTCTGTGTCTCGATGAGTCGATGATTCGATGTCTCGATGACTCGATGTCTCGATGACCCGATGTCTCTATGTCTATATGTCTCTATGTCTCGATGTCTCGATGTCTCTATGACTCGATGTCTCGATGTCTCGATGACTCGATGACTCGATGACTCGATGACTCGATGTCTCGATGACTCGATGACTCGATGATTCAATGTCTCTATGTCTCTATGTCTCTATGACTCGATGACTCGATGACTCAATGACTCTATGTCTCTATAACTCTACGTCTCTATGACTCTATGTCTCTATGACTCTATGATTCTATGACTCTATGTCTCGATGACTCGAAGACTCGATGACTTGATGATTCAATGACTCAATGACTCAATGACTCAATGACTCAATGACTCAATGTCTCTATGTCTGTATGTCTGTATGTCTCTATGTCTCGATGACTCGATGACTCGATGTCTCTATGACTCAATGTCTCTATGACTCTATGACTCGATATCTCTATGACTCTATGACTATATGACTCTCTGATTCTACGACTCGATGTCTCGATGTCTCAATGACTCGAAGACTCGATGACTCGATGTCTCTAAGACTCTATGACTCTATCATTCTCTGACTCTATGACTCAAGGTCTCGATGACTCGATGACTAGATGTCTCGATGACTCGATGACTCAATTACTCTATGTATCTATGACTCTATGAATCTATGATCAATGACTCGACTCGATGACTCGATGACTCAGAGACATTGAGTCATTGAGTCATTGAGTCATCGACTCATCGACACATCGAGTCCACGAGTCATCGAGTCATCGAGTCATCGAGACATATGGACATAGAGACATTGAGTCATTGAGTCATTATGTCCATATGTCTCAATGACTCGATGACTCGATGACCCGATGACTTGATGACTCGATGACTCGATGTGTCAATGAGTCGATGACTCAATGCCTCGAAGACTCTATGTCTCGATGACTCTATGTCTCGATGACTCAATGACTCTACGTCTCTATGACTCTACGTCTCTATGACTCTACGTCTCTATGACTCTACGTCTCTATGACTCTATGATTCTATGACTCTATGACTCTATGACTCTATGATTCTATGACTCTATGTCTCTATGACTCGATGTCTCGATGACTCGATGTCTCGATGTCTCGATGTCTCGATGTCTCGATGTCTCGATGTCTCTATATCTCTATATCTCTATATCTCTATGACTCGATGTCTCTATGACTCGATGTCTCTATGTCTCTATGTCTCTATGTCTCTATGTCTCTATGTCTCTATATCTCTATGTCTCGATGACTCGATGACTCGATGTCTCTATGACTCGATGACTCGATGTCTCTATGACTCGATGTCTCTATGACTCTATGTCTCTATGTCTCTATGTCTCTATATCTCTATATCTCTATGTCTCGATGACTCGCTGACTCGATGTCTCTATGACTCTATGTCTCTATGTCTCTATATCTCTATGTCTCGATGACTCTATGACTCGATGTCTCTATGACTCGATGTCTCTATGACTCGATGTCTCTATGACTCTCTGTCTCTCTGTCTCTCTGTCTCTCTGTCTCTATGACTCGATGACTCGATGTCTCTATGACTCGATGACTCTATGACTCTATGACTCTCTGATTCTATGACTCGATGTCTCAATGACTCGAAGACTCAATGACTCGATGTCTCTAAAACTCTATGACTCTCTCATTCTCTGACCATATGACTCGATGTCTCGATGACTCGATGTCTCTAAGACTCTCTGACTCGATGACTCGATATCTCGATGACTCGATGACTCTATGTCTCGATGACTCGATAACTCGATGTCTCGATGATTCGATGTCTCTATGATTCGATGACCCGATGTCTCGATGTCTCGATGTCTCGATGTCTCGATGACTCGATGACTCCTTTTCTCGATGACTCCAATGACTCAATGACTCAATGACTCAAGGACTCAAGGACTCAATGACTCAATGTCGCTATGTCTCTATGTCTCTATGTCTCTATGTGTCTATGTGTCTATGTCTCTATGTCTCTATGTCTCTATGTCTCTATGTCTCTATGTCTCTATGTCTCGATGTCTCGATGTCTCGATGGCTCGATGGCTCGATGGCTCTATGTCTCTATGTCTCTATGGCTCTATGGCTCTATGGCTCTATGGCTCTATGGCTCTATGGCTCTATGTCTCTATGGCTCTATGGCTCTATGGCTCTATGGCTCTATGGCTCTATGGCTCTATGTCTCTATGTCTCTATGTCTCTATGACTCAATGGCTCAATGGCTCAATGACTCAATGACTCAATGACTCAATGTTTCTATGTCTCTATGTCTCTATGTCTCTATGTCTCTATGTCTCTATGTCTCTATGTCTCTATGACTCTATGATTCTATGACTCTATGTCTCGATGACTCGAAGACTCGATGTCTCGATGTCTCGATGACTCGATGACTTGATGATTCTATGACTCAATGACTCAATGACTCAATGACTCAATGTCTCTATGTCTCTATGTCTCTATGTCTCGATGACTCGATGACTCGATGTCTCTATGACTCAATGTCTCTATGACTCTATGACTCAATGACTCGATATCTCTATGACTCTATGACTCTATGACTCTCTGATTCTATGACTCGATGTCTCGATGTCTCAATGACTCAAAGACTCGATGACTCAATGTCTCTAAGACTCTTTGACTCTATCATTCTCTGACTCTATGACTCGAGGTCTCGATGACTCGATGACTAGATGTCTCGATGACTCGATGACTCAATGACTCTATGTATCTATGACTCTCTGAATCTATGATCTATGACTCGACGACTCGATGACTCGATGACTCAGAGACATTGAGTCATTGAGTCATTGAGTCATCGACTCATCGACACATCGAGTCATCGAGTCATCAAGTCATCGAGTCATCGAGTCATTGAGACATATGGACATAGAGACATTGAGTCATTGAGTCATTATGTCCATATGTCTCAATGACTCGATGACTCGATGACCCGATGACTCTATGTCTCGATGACTCTATGTCTCGATGACTCAATGACTCTACGTCTCTATGACTCTACGTCTCTATGACTCTATGATTCTGTGACTCTATGACTCAATGACTCTACGTCTCTATGACTCTACGTCTCTATGACTCTATGATTCTATGACTCTATGACTCTATGACTCTCTGATTCTATGACTCTATGTCTCTATGACTCGATGTCTCTATGACTCTATGTCTCAATGACTCAATGTCTCTATGTCTCTATGTCTCTATGTCTCTATGTCTCTATGACTCTATGACTCTATGACTCGATGTCTCTATGTCTCTATGTCTCTATGTCTCGATGGCTCGATGACTCGATGTCTCTATGTCTCTATGTCTCTATGTCTCTATGTCTCTATGTCTCTATGTCTCGATAACTCGATGTCTCGATGTCTCGATGTCTCTATGTCTCTATGTCTCGATGACTCGATGTCTCGATGCCTCTATGTCTCTATGTCTCTATGTCTCTATGTCTCTATGACTCTATGACTCTATGACTCGATGTCTCTATGTCTCTATGTCTCTATGTCTCGATGGCTCGATGACTCGATGTCTCTATGTCTCTATGTCTCTATGTCTCTATATCTCTATGTCTCTATGTCTCGATGACTCGATGTCTCGATGTCTCGATGTCTCTATGTCTCTATGTCTCTATGTCTCTATGTCACGATGACTCGATGTCTCTATGTCTCTATGTCTCTATGTCTCTATGTCTCTATGTCTCGATGACTCGATGTCTCGATGCCTCTATGTCTCAATGTCTCTATGTCTCTGTGTCTCGATGAGTCGATGATTCGATGTCTCGATGACTCGATGTCTCGATGACCCGATGTCTCTATGTCTATATGTCTCTATGTCTCGATGTCTCGATGTCTCTATGACTCGATGTCTCGATGTCTCGATGACTCGATGACTCGATGACTCGATTTCTCGATGACTCCAATGACTCAATGACTCAAGGACTCAATGACTCAATGACTCAATGACACAATGTCTCTCTGTCTCTATGTCTCTATGACTCAATGTCTCTATGACTCAATGTCTCAATGTCTCTATGTCTCTATGTCTCTATGTCTCTATGACTCTATGTCTCTATGTCTCTATGTCTCTATGTCTCTATGACTCGATGTCTCGATGTCTCGATGGCTCGATGGCTCTATGGCTCTATGTCTCTATGTCTCTATGGCTCTATGGCTCTATGGCTCTATGGCTCTATGTCTCTATGTCCCTATGGCCCTATGGCTCTATGGCTCAATGACTCTATGTCTCTATGTCTCTATGTCTCTACGTCTCTACGTCTCTACGTCTCTACGACTCGATGTCTCGATGTCTCGATGGCTCTATGGCTCTATGTCTCTATGTCTCTATGGCTCTATGGCTGTATGACTCAATGACTCAATGTCTCTATGTCTCTATGTCTCTATGTCTCTATGACTCATTGTCTCAATGGCTCAATGGCTCAATGGCTCAATGACATAATGACTCTATGTCTCTATGTCTCTACGTCTCTATGTCTCTATGTCTCTATGAATCAATGGCTCAATGGCTCAATGGCTCAATGACTCAATGACTCAATGACTCAATGTCTCTATGTCTCTATGTCTCTATGTCTCTATGACTCGATGTCTCGATGTCTCGATGGCTCAATGACTCAATGACTCAATGACTCAATGACACAATGACTTTGTCTCTATGTCTCAATGTCTCAATGTCTCTATGTCTCTGTGTCTCGATGAGTCGATGATTCGATGTCTCGATGACCCGATGTCACTATGTCTCTATGTCTATATGTCTCTATGTCTCGATGTCTCTATGACTCGATGTCTCGATGTCTCGATGTCTCTATGACTCGATGACTCGATGACTCGATGTCTCGATGACTCGATGACTCGATGACTCGATGACTCAATTGCTCAATGGCTCAATGGCTCAATGACTCAATGACTCAATGACTCAATGTCTCTATGTCTCTATGTCTCTATGTCTCTATGTCTCTATGACTCGATGTCTCGATGTCTCGATGGCTCAATGACTCAATGACTCAATGTCTCTATGTCTCTATGTCTCTATGTCTCTATGTCTCTATGTCTCGATGGCTCGATGACTCGATGACTCGATGACTCGATGTCTCGATGACTCGATGACTCGATGACTCGATGTCTCTATGACTCGATGACTCGATGTCTCGATGTCTCGATGTCTCGATGGCTCAATGACTCAATGACTCAATGACTCAATGTCTCTATGTCTCTATGTCTCTATGTCTCTATGTCTCGATGTCTCGATGTCTCGATGTCTCGATGTCTCGATGTCTCAATGACTCAATGACTCAATGACTCAATGTCTCTATGTCTCTATGTCTCTATGTCTCTATGTCTCTATGTCTCTATGTCTCAATGACTCGATGACTCGATGGCTCGATGACTCGATGACTCGATGTCTCGATGACTCGATGACTCGATGACTCGATGTCTCTATGACTCGATGACTCGATGTCTCGATGTCTCGATGTCTCGATGGCTCAATGACTCAATGACTCAATGACTCAATGTCTCTCTGTCTCTATGTCTCTATGTCTCTATGTCTCTATGTCTCTATGTCTCTATGACTCGATGTCTCGATGTCTCGATGTCTCGATGACTCGATGACTCGATGACTCGATGTCTCTATGACTCGATGACTCGATGACTCGATGACTCGATGTCTCGATGACTCGATGACTCGATGACTCGATGGATCAATGACTCGATGACACAATGACACAATGACACAATGACTTAATGTCTCTATGACTCGATGTCTCGATGACTCGATGACTCGATGACTCGATGACTCGATGACTCGATGACTCGATGTCTCAATGACTCTATGACTCTTTGACTCTATGATTCTATGACTCGATGTCTCGATGACTCGATGACTCGATGACTCGATGAATCAATGACTCAATGACACAATGACTTTGTCTCTATGTCTCAATGTCTCAATGTCTCTATGTCTCTGTGTCTCGATGAGTCGATGATTCGATGTCTCGATGACTCGATGTCTCGATGACCCGATGTCTCTATGTCTATATGTCTCTATGTCTCGATGTCTCGATGTCTCTATGACTCGATGTCTCGATGTCTCGATGACTCGATGACTCGATGACTCGATGACTCGATGTCTCGATGACTCGATGACTCGATGATTCAATGTCTCTATGTCTCTATGTCTCTATGACTCGATGACTCGATGACTCAATGACTCTATGTCTCTATAACTCTACGTCTCTATGACTCTATGTCTCTATGACTCTATGATTCTATGACTCTATGTCTCGATGACTCGAAGACTCGATGACTTGATGATTCTATGACTCAATGACTCAATGACTCAATGACTCAATGACTCAATGTCTCTATGTCTGTATGTCTGTATGTCTCTATGTCTCGATGACTCGATGACTCGATGTCTCTATGACTCAATGTCTCTATGACTCTATGACTCGATATCTCTATGACTCTATGACTATATGACTCTCTGATTCTACGACTCGATGTCTCGATGTCTCAATGACTCGAAGACTCGATGACTCGATGTCTCTAAGACTCTATGACTCTATCATTCTCTGACTCTATGACTCAAGGTCTCGATGACTCGATGACTAGATGTCTCGATGACTCGATGACTCAATGACTCTATGTATCTATGACTCTATGAATCTATGATCAATGACTCGACTCGATGACTCGATGACTCACAGACATTGAGTCATTGAGTCATTGAGTCATCGACTCATCGACACATCGAGTCCACGAGTCATCGAGTCATCGAGTCATCGAGACATATGGACATAGAGACATTGAGTCATTGAGTCATTATGTCCATATGTCTCAATGACTCGATGACTCGATGACCCGATGACTCGATGCCTCGAAGACTCTATGTCTCGATGACTCTATGTCTCGATGACTCAATGACTCTACGTCTCTATGACTCTACGTCTCTATGACTCTACGTCTCTATGACTCTACGTCTCTATGACTCTATGATTCTATGACTCTATGACTCTATGACTCTATGATTCTATGACTCTATGTCTCTATGACTCGATGTCTCGATGACTCGATGTCTCGATGTCTCGATGTCTCGATGTCTCGATGTCTCTATATCTCTATATCTCTATATCTCTATGACTCGATGTCTCTATGACTCGATGTCTCTATGACTCGATGTCTCTATGTCTCTATGTCTCTATGTCTCTATGTCTCTATGTCTCTATATCTCTATGTCTCGATGACTCGATGACTCGATGTCTCTATGACTCGATGACTCGATGTCTCTATGACTCGATGTCTCTATGACTCTATGTCTCTATGTCTCTATGTCTCTATATCTCTATATCTCTATGTCTCGATGACTCACTGACTCGATGTCTCTATGACTCTATGTCTCTATGTCTCTATGACTCTATGACTCTATGACTCGATGTCTCTATGTCTCTATGTCTCTATGTCTCGATGACTCGGTGTCTCTATGTCTCTATGTCTCTATGTCTCTATGTCTCTATGTCTCTATGTCTCGATGACTCGATGTCTCTATGTCTCTATGTCTCTATGTCTCTATGTCTCGATGACTCGATGTCTCTATGTCTCTATGTCTCGATGGCTCGATGACTCGATGTCTCTATGTCTCTATGTCTCTATGTCTCTATGTCTCTATGACTCGATGTCTCGATGTCTCGATGTCTCGATGACTCGATGACTCGATGACTCGATGTCTCTATGACTCGATGACTCGATGACTCGATGACTCGATGTCTCGATAACTCGATGACTCGATGACTCGATGGATCAATGACTCGATGACACAATGACACAATGACACAATGACTTAATGTCTCTATGACTCGATGTCTCGATGACTCGATGACTCGATGACTCGATGTCTCAATGACTCGATGTCTCAATGACTCTATGACTCTTTGACTCTATGACTTTATGACTCGATGTCTCGATGACTCGATGACTCGATGACTCGATGAATCAATGACTCAATGACACAATGACTTTGTCTCTATGTCTCAATGTCTCAATGTCTCTATGTCTCTGTGTCTCGATGAGTCGATGATTCGATGTCTCGATGACTCGATGTCTCGATGACCCGATGTCTCTATGTCTATATGTCTCTATGTCTCGATGTCTCGATGTCTCTATGACTCTATGTCTCGATGTCTCGATGACTCGATGACTCGATGACTCGATGTCTCGATGACTCGATGACTCGATGACTCAATGTCTCTATGTCTCTATGTCTCTATGACTCGATGACTCGATGACTCAATGACTCTATGTCTCTATAACTCTACGTCTCTATGACTCTATGTCTCTATGACTCTATGATTCTATGACTCTATGTCTCGATGACTCGAAGACTCGATGACTTGATGATTCTATGACTCAATGACTCAATGACTCAATGACTCAATGACTCTATGTCTGTATGTCTGTATGTCTCTATGTCTCGATGACTCGATGACTCGATGTCTCTATGACTCAATGTCTCTATGATTCTATGACTCGATATCTCTATGACTCTATGACTATATGACTCTCTGATTCTACGACTCGATGTCTCGATGTCTCAATGACTCAAAGACTCGATGACTCGATGTCTCTAAGACTCTATGACTCTATCATTCTCTGACTCTATGACTCAAGGTCTCGATGACTCGATGACTAGATGTCTCGATGACTCGATGACTCAATGACTCTATGTATCTATGACTCTATGAATCTATGATCAATGACTCGACTCGATGACTCGATGACTCAGAGACATTGAGTCATTGAGTCATTGAGTCATCGACTCATCGACACATCGAGTCCACGAGTCATCGAGTCATCGAGTCATCGAGACATATGGACATAGACACATTGAGTCATTGAGTCATTATGTCCATATGTCTCAATGACTCGATGACTCGATGACCCGATGACTTGATGACTCGATGACTCGATGTGTCAATGAGTCGATGACTCGATGCCTCGAAGACTCTATGTCTCGATGACTCTATGTCTCGATGACTCAATGACTCTACGTCTCTATGACTCTACGTCTCTATGACTCTACGTCTCTATGACTCTACGTCTCTATGACTCTATGTCTCGATGACTCGATGACTCGATGACTCGATGTCTCTATGACTCAATGACTCGATGTCTCAATGTCTCGATGTCTCGATGGCTCAATGACTCAATGACTCAATGACTCAATGTCTCTCTGTCTCTATGTCTCTATGTCTCTATGTCTCTATGTCTCTATGTCTCTATGACTCGATGTCTCGATGTCTCGATGTCTCGATGACTCGATGACTCGATATCTCTATGACTCGATGACTCGATGACTCGATGACTCGATGTCTCGATGACTCGATGACTCGATGACTCGATGGATCAATGACTCGATGACACAATGACACAATGACACAATGACTTAATGTCTCTATGACTCGATGTCTCGATGACTCGATGACTCGATGACTCGATGACTCAATGTCTCAATGACTCGATGTCTCAATGACTCTATGACTCTTTGACTCTATGACTCTATGACTCGATGTCTCGATGACTCGATGACTCGATGACTCGATGAATCAATGACTCAATGACACAATGACTTTGTCTCTATGTCTCAATGTCTCAATGTCTCTATGTCTCTGTGTCTCGATGAGTCGATGATTCGATGTCTCGGTGACTCGATGTCTCGATGACCCGATGTCTCTATGTCTATATGTCTCTATGTCTCGATGTCTCGATGTCTCTATGACTCGATGTCTCGATGTCTCGATGACTCGATGACTCGATGACTCGATGTCTCGATGACTCGATGACTCGATGATTCAATGTCTCTATGTCTCTATGTCTCTATGACTTGATGACTCGATGACTCAATGACTCGATGTCTCTATAACTCTACGTCTCTATGACTCTATGTCTCTATGACTCTATGATTCTATGACTCTATGTCTCGATGACTCGAAGACTCGATGACTTGATGATTCTATGAATCAATGACTCAATGACTCAATGACTCAATGACTCAATGTCTCTATGTCTGTATGTCTGTATGTCTCTATGTCTCGATGACTCGATGACTCGATGTCTCTATGACTCAATGTCTCTATGACTCTATGACTCGATATCTCTATGACTCTATGACTATATGACTCTCTGATTCTACGACTCGATGTCTCGATGTCTCAATGACTCGAAGACCCGATGACTCGATGTCTCTAAGACTCTATGACTCTATCATTCTCTGACTCTATGACTCAAGGTCTCGATGACTCGATGACTAGATGTCTCGATGACTCGATGACTCAATGACTCTATGTATCTATGACTCTATGAATCTATGATCAATGACTCGACTCGATGACTCGATGACTCAGAGACATTGAGTCATTGAGTCATTGAGTCATCGACTCATCGAGTCCACGAGTCATCGAGTCATCGAGTCATCGAGACATATGGACATAGAGACATTGAGTCATTGAGTCATGACTCGATGTGTCAATGAGTCGATGACTCGATGCCTCGAAGACTCTATGTCTCGATGACTCTATGTCTCAATGACTCAATGACTCTACGTCTCTATGATTCTACATCTCTATGACTCTACGTCTCTATGACTCTATGATTCTATGAATCTATGTCTCGATGACTCGAAGACTCGATGTCTTGATGTCTCAATGACTCAATGACTTGATGATTCTATGACTCAATGACTCAATGACTCAATGTCTCTATGTCTCTATGTCTCTATGTCTCTATGTCTCTATGACTCGATGTCTCTATGACTCGATGTCTCTAGGACTCGATGTCTCTATGACTCGATGTCTCTTTGACTCGATGTCTCTATTACTCGATGTCTCTATGTCTCTATGACTCTATGTCTCTATGTCTCTATGTCTCTATGTCTCTATGTCTCGATGACTCGATGTCTCTATGACACGATGTCTCTATGGCTCTATGACTCTATGATTCTATGACTCGATGTCTCTATGACTCGATGTCTCAATGACTCGATGTCTCAATGACTCGATGTCTCCATGTCTCTATGTCTCTATGTCTCTATGACTCTATGACTCTATGTCTCGATGACTCTATGTCTCGATGACTCAATGACTCTACGTCTCTATGACTCTACGTCTCTATGACTCTACGTCTCTATGACTCTACGTCTCTATGACTCTACGTCTCTATGACTCTATGATTCTATGACTCTATGACTCTATGACTCTCTGATTCTATGACTCTATGTCTCTATGACTCGATGTCTCGATGACTCGATGTCTCGATGTCTCGATGTCTCGATGTCTCGATGTCTCGATGTCTCTATATCTCTATATCTCTATATCTCTATGACTCGATGTCTCTATGACTCGATGTCTCTATGACTCGATGTCTCTATGTCTCTATGTCTCTATGTCTCTATGTCTCTATATCTCTATGTCTCGATGACTCGATGACTCGATGTCTCTATGACTCGATGACTCGATGTCTCTATGACTCGATGTCTCTATGACTCTATGTCTCTATGTCTCTATGTCTCTATATCTCTATATCTCTATGTCTCGATGACTCGCTGACTCGATGTCTCTATGACTCTATGTCTCTATGTCTCTATATCTCTATGTCTCGATGACTCTATGACTCGATGTCTCTATGACTCGATATCTCTATGACTCGATGTCTCTATGACTCTCTGTCTCTATGACTCTCTGTCTCTCTGTCTCTCTGTCTCTCTGTCTCTCTGTCTCTCTGTCTCTATGACTCGATGACTCGATGTCTCTATGACTCGATGACTCTCTGATTCTATGACTCGATGTCTCAATGACTCGAAGACTCAATGACTCGATGTCTCTAAAACTCTATGACTCTCTCATTCTCTGACCATATGACTCGATGTCTCGATGACTCGATGTCTCTAAGAATCTCTGACTCGATGACTCGATATCTCGATGACTCGATGACTCTATGTCTCGATGACTCGATAACTCGATGTCTCGATGATTCGATGTCTCTATGATTCGATGACCCGATGTCTCGATGTCTCGATGTCTCGATGTCTCGATGACTCGATGACTCGATTTCTCGATGACTCCAATGACTCAATGACTCAAGGACTCAAGGACTCAAGGACTCAATGACTCAATGACTCAATGTCGCTATGTCTCTATGTCTCTATGTCTCTATGTGTCTATGTGTCTATGTCTCTATGTCTCTATGTCTCTATGTCTCGATGTCTCGATGTCTCGATGTCTCGATGTCTCGAGGGCTCGATGGCTCTATGTCTCTATGTCTCTATGTCTCTATGGATCTATGGCTCTATGGCTCTATGGCTCTATGGCTCTATGTCTCTATGGCTCTATGGCTCTATGGCTCTATGGCTCTATGGCTCTATGGCTCTATGGCTCTATGTCTCTATGTCTCTATGACTCAATGGCTCAATGGCTCAATGACTCAATGACTCAATGACTCAATGTTTCTATGTCTCTATGTCTCTATGTCTCTATGTCTCTATGTCTCTATGTCTCTATGACTCTATGATTCTATGACTCTATGTCTCGATGACTCGAAGACTCGATGTCTCGATGTCTCGATGACTCGATGACTTGATGATTCTATGACTCAATGACTCAATGACTCAATGACTCAATGTCTCTATGTCTCTATGTCTCTATGTCTCGATGACTCGATGACTCGATGTCTCTATGACTCAATGTCTCTATGACTCTATGACTCAATGACTCGATATCTCTATGACTCTATGACTCTATGACTCTCTGATTCTATGACTCGATGTCTCGATGTCTCAATGACTCGAAGACTCGATGACTCAATGTCTCTAAGACTCTTTGACTCTATCATTCTCTGACTCTATGACTCGAGGTCTCGATGACTCGATGACTAGATGTCTCGATGACTCGATGACTCAATGACTCTATGTATCTATGACTCTATGAATCTATGATCTATGACTCGACGACTCGATGACTCGATGACTCAGAGACATTGAGGCATTGAGTCATTGAGTCATCGACTCATCGACACATCGAGTCATCGAGTCATCAAGTCATCGAGTCATCAAGTCATTGAGACATATGGACATAGAGACATTGAGTCATTGAGTCATTATGTCCATATGTCTCAATGACTCGATGACTCGATGACCCGATGACTCTATGTCTCGATGACTCTATGTCTCGATGACTCAATGACTCTACGTCGCTATGACTCTACGTCTCTATGACTCTATGATTCTGTGACACTATGACTCAATGACTCTACGTCTCTATGACTCTACGTCTCTATGACTCTATGATTCTATGACTCTATGACTCTATGACTCTCTGATTCTATGACTCTATGTCTCTCTGACTCGATGTCTCTATGACTCTATGTCTCAATGACTCAATGTCTCTATGTCTCTATGTCTCTATGTCTCTATGTCTCTATGACTCTATGACTCTATGACTCTATGACTCTATGACTCTCTGATTCTATGATTCTATGTCTCTATGACTCGATGTCTCGATGACTCGATGTCTCTATGACTCTATGTCTCAATGACTCAATGTCTCTATGTCTCTATGTCTCTATGTCTCTATGTCTCTATGACTCTATGATTCTATGACTCGATGTCTCTATGTCTCTATGTCTCTATGTCTCGATGGCTCGATGACTCGATGTCTCTATGTCTCTATGTCTCTATGTCTCTATGTCTCTATGTCTCGATGACTCGATGTCTCGATGTCTCTATGTCTCTATGTCTCTATGTCTCTATGCCTCTATGTCTCTATGTCTCTATGTCTCTATGTCTCTATGTCTCAATGTCTCTATGTCTCTATGTCTCTATGTCTCTATGTCTCTATGTCTCTATGTCTCTATGACTCTATGACTCTCTGATTCTATGACTCTCTGATTCTATGATTCTATGTCTCTATGACTCGATGTCTCGATGACTCGATGTCTCTATGACTCTATGTCTCAATGACTCAATGTCTCTATGTCTCTATGTCTCTATGTCTCTATGTCTCTATGACTCTATGACTCTATGATTCTATGACTCGATGTCTCTATGTCTCTATGTCTCGATGGCTCGATGACTCGATGTCTCTATGTCTCTATGTCTCTATGTCTCTATGTCTCTATGTCTCTATGTCTCTATGTCTCGATGACTCGATGTCTCTATGTCTCTATGTCTCTATGTCTCTATGTCTCGATGACTCGATGACTCGATGTCTCTATGTCTCTATGTCTCTATGTCTCTATGTCCCTATGTCTCGATGACTCGATGTCTCGATGTCTCTATGTCTCTATGTCTCTATGTCTCTATGTCTCTATGTCTCTATGTCTCTATGACTCTATGACTCTATGACTCTCTGATTCTATGACTCTATGTCTCTATGACTCGATGTCTCGATGACTCGATGTCTCTATGACTCTATGACTCTATGACTCTCTGATTCTATGACTCTATGTCTCTATGTCTCTATGTCTCTATGTCTCGATGTCTCGATGTCTCGATGTCTCGATGTCTCGATGTCTCGATGTCTCTATGTCTCTATGTCTCTATGTCTCTATGTCTCGATGACTCGATGTCTCGATGTCTCTATGTCTCTATGTCTCTATGTCGCTATGTCTCTATGTCTCTATGTCTCTATGTCTCTATGACTCTATGACTCTATGATTCTATGACTCGATGTCTCTATGTCTCTATGTCTCTATGTCTCGATGGCTCGATGACTCGATGTCTCTATGTCTCTATGTCTCTATGTCTCTATTTCTCTATGTCTCGATGAATCGATGTCTCGATGTCTCTATGTCTCTATGTCTCTAGGTCTCTATGTCTCTATGTCACGATGACTCGATGTCTCTATGTCTCTATGTCTCTATGTCTCTATGTCTCTATGTCTCTATGACTCTATGACTCTCTGATTCTATGACTCTATGTCTCTATGACTCGATGTCTCGATGACTCGATGTCTCTATAACTCTATGTCTCAATGACTCAATGTCTCTATGTCTCTATGTCTCTATGTCTCTATGTCTCTATGTCTCTATGACTCTATGACTCTATGACTCGATGTCTCTATGTCTCTATGTCTCTATGTCTCGATGGCTCGATGACTCGATGTCTCTATGTCTCTATGTCTCTATGTCTCTATGTCTCTATGTCTCTATGTCTCGATGACTCGATGTCTCGATGTCTCGATGTCTCTATGTCTCTATGTCTCTATGTCTCTATGTCACGATGACTCGATGTCTCTATGTCTCTATGTCTCTATGTCTCTATGTCTCTATGACTCGATGTCTCGATGCCTCTATGCCTCTATGTCTCTATGTCTCTATGTCTCTATGTCTCTATGTCTCTATGTCTCGATGACTCGATGTCTCTATGTCTCTATGTCTCTATGTCTCTATGTCTCTATGTCTCGATGACTCGATGACTCGATGTCTCTATGTCTCTATGTCTCTATGTCTCTATGTCTCTATGTCTCGATGACTCGATGTCTCGATGTCTCTATGTCTCTATGTCTCTATGTCTCTATGTCTCTATGTCTCTATGTCTCTATGACTCTATGACTCTATGACTCTCTGATTCTATGACTCTATGTCTCTATGACTCGATGTCTCGATGACTCGATGTCTCTATGACTCTATGACTCTATGACTCTCTGATTCTATGACTCTATGTCTCTATGTCTCTATGTCTCTATGTCTCGATGTCTCGATGTCTCGATGTCTCGATGTCTCGATGTCTCGATGTCTCTATGTCTCTATGTCTCTATGTCTCTATGTCACGATGACTCGATGTCTCGATGTCTCTATGTCTCTATGTCTCTATGTCTCTATGTCTCTATGTCTCTATGTCTCTATGACTCTATGACTCTATGATTCTATGACTCGATGTCTCTATGTCTCTATGTCTCTATGTCTCGATGGCTCGATGACTCGATGTCTCTATGTCTCTATGTCTCTATGTCTCTATGTCTCGATGACTCGATGTCTCGATGTCTCTATGTCTCTATGTCTCTAGGTCTCTATGTCTCTATGTCACGATGACTCGATGTCTCTATGTCTCTATGTCTCTATGTCTCTATGTCTCTATGTCTCTATGTCTCTATGACTCTATGACTCTCTGATTCTATGACTCTATGTCTCTATGACTCGATGTCTCGATGACTCGATGTCTCTATAACTCTATGTCTCAATGACTCAATGTCTCTATGTCTCTATGTCTCTATGTCTCTATGACTCTATGACTCTATGACTCGATGTCTCTATGTCTCTATGTCTCTATGTCTCGATGGCTCGATGACTCGATGTCTCTATGTCTCTATGTCTCTATGTCTCTATGTCTCTATGTCTCTATGTCTCGATGACTCGATGTCTCGATGTCTCGATGTCTCTATGTCTCTATGTCTCTATGTCTCTATGTCACGATGACTCGATGTCTCTAAGTCTCTATGTCTCTATGTCTCTATGTCTCTATGTCTCGATGACTCGATGTCTCGATGCCTCTATGTCTCTATGTCTCTATGTCTCTATGTCTCTATGTCTCGATGACTCGATGTCTCTATGTCTCTATGTCTCTATGTCTCTATGTCTCTATGTCTCGATGACTCGATGACTCGATGTCTCTATGTCTCTATGTCTCTATGTCTCTATGTCTCTATGACTCGATGTCTCGATGTCTCTATGTCTCTATGTCTCTATGTCTCTATGTCTCTATGTCTCTATGTCTCTATGACTCTATGACTCTATGACTCTCTGATTCTATGACTCTATGTCTCTATGACTCGATGTCTCGATGACTCGATGTCTCTATGACTCTATGACTCTATGACTCTCTGATTCTATGACTCTATGTCTCTATGTCTCTATGTCTCGATGTCTCGATGTCTCGATGTCTCGATGTCTCGATGTCTCTATGTCTCTATGTCTCTATGTCTCGATGACTCGATGTCTCGATGTCTCGATGTCTCTATGTCTCTATGTCTCTATGTCACGATGACTCGATGTCTCTATGTCTCTATGTCTCTATGTCTCTATGTCTCTATGTCTCTATGTCTCGATGACTCGATGTCTCGATGTCTCTATGTCTCTATGTCTCTATGACTCTATGACTCTATGACTCTCTGATTCTATGACTCTATGTCTCTATGACTTGATGTCTCGATGACTCGATGTCTCTATGACTCTATGTCTCAATGACTCAATGTCTCTATGTCTCTATGTCTCTATGTCTCTATGTCTCTATGACTCTATGACTCTATGACTCGATGTCTCTATGTCTCTATGTCTCTATGTCTCTATGTCTCGATGACTCGATGTCTCTATGTCTCTATGTCTCTATGTCTCTATGTCTCTATATCTCGATGTCACGATGACTCGATGTCTCTATGTCTCTATGTCTCTATGTCTCTATGTCTCTATGTCACGATGACTCGATGTCTCTATGTCTCTATGTCTCTATGTCTCTATGTCTCTATGTCTCGATGACTCGATGTCTCTATGTCTCTATGTCTCTATGTCTCTATGTCTCTATGTCTCTATGTCTCGATGACTCGATGACTCGATGTCTCTATGACTCTATGTCTCTATGTCTCTATGTCACGATGACTCGATGTCTCTATGTCTCTATGTCTCTATGTCTCTATGTCTCTATGTCTCTATGGCTCTATGTCTCTATGTCTCGATGACTCGATGTCTCGATGCCTCTATGTCTCTTTGTCTCTATGTCTCTATGGCTCTATGTCTCTATGTCTCGATGACTCGATGTCTCGATGCCTCTATGTCTCTTTGTCTCTATGTCTCTATGTCTCTATGTCTCGATGACTCGATGTCTCTATGTCTCTATGTCTCTATGTCTCTATGTCTCTATGTCTCTATGTCTCTATGTCTCGATGACTCGATGTCTCGATGTCTCGATGCCTCTATGTCTCTTTGTCTCTATGTCTCTATGTCTCTATGTCTCGATGACTCGATGTCTCTATGTCTCTATGTCTCTATGTCTCTATGTCTCTATGTCTCTATGTCTCTATGTCTCGATGACTCGATGACTCGATGTCTCGATGTCTCGATGTCTCTATGTCTCTATGTCACGATGACTCGATGTCTCTATGTCTCTATGTCTCTATGTCTCTATGTCTCTATGTCTCTATGTCTCGATGACTCGATGTCTCGATGCCTCTATGTCTCTATGTCTCTATGTCTCTATGTCTCTATGTCTCTATGTCTCTATGTCTCGATGACTCGATGTCTCTATGTCTCTATGTCTCTATGTCTCTATGTCTCTATGTCTCGATGACTCGATGACTCTATGTCTCTATGTCTCTATGTCTCTATGTCTCTATGACTCGATGTCTCTATGTCTATATGTCTCTATGTCTCTATGTCTCTATGTCTCTATGTCTCGATGACTCGATGTCTCGATGCCTCTATGTCTCTATGTCTCTATGTCTCTATGTCTCTATGTCTCTATGTCTCTATGTCTCGATGACTCGATGTCTCTATGTCTCTATGTCTCTATGTCTCTATGTCTCTATGTCTCGATGACTCGATGACTCTATGTCTCTATGTCTCTATGTCTCTATGTCTCTATGACTCGATGTCTCTATGTCTATATGTCTCTATGTCTCTATGTCTCTATGTCTCTATGTCACGATGACTCGATGTCTCGATGTCTCTATGTCTCTACGTCTCTATGTCTCTATGTCTCGATGACTCGATGTCTCTATGTCTCTATGTCTCTATGTCTCTATGTCTCGATGACTTGATGTCTCTATGTCTCTATGTCTCGATGACTCGATGACTCGATGTCTCTATGTCTCTATGTCTCGATGACTCGATGTCTATATGTCTCTATGTCTCTATGTCTCTATGTCTCTATGTCTCGATGACTCGATGTCTCTATGTCTCTTTGTCTCTATGTCTCTATGTCTCGATGACTGGATGACGCGATGTCTCTATGTCTCTATGTCTCTACGTCTCTATGTCTCTATGTCTCTATGACTCTATGACTCTATGACTCTATGACTCTATGTCACGATGACTCGATGTCTCGATGTCTCGATGTCTCTATGTCTCTATGTCTCTATGTCTCGATGACTCGATGTCTCTATGTCTCTATGTCTCTATGTCATGATGACTCGAAGTCTCGATGTCTCTATGTCTCTATGTCTCTATGTCTCTATGTCTCTATGTCTCTATGTCTCGATGACTCGATGTCTCTATGTCTCTATGTCTCTATGTCTCGATGACTCGATGTCTCTATGTCTCTATGTCTCTATGTCTCTATGTCTCGATGACTCGATGTCTCGATGTCTCTATGTCTCTATGTCTCTATGTCTCTATGTCTCTATGTCTCGATGACTCGATGTCTCTATGTCTCTATGTCTCTATGTCTCGATGACTCGATGTCTCTATGTCTCTATGTCTCTATGTCTCTATCTCTCGATGACTCGATGACTCGATGTCTCTATGTCTCTATGTCTCTATGTCTCTATGTCTCGAAGACTCGATGTCTCTATGTCTCTATGTCTCTATGACTCTATGTCTCGATGACTCGATGTCTCTATGTCTCTATGTCTCGATGACTCGATGTCTCGATGTCTCTATGTCTCTATGTCTCTATGTCTCTATGTCTCTATGTCTCTATGTCTCTATGTCTCGATGACTCCATACTCTATGTCTCTATGTCTCTATGTCTCTATGTCTCTATATCTCTATATCTCTATATCTCTATGTCTCGATGACACGATGACTCGATGTCTCTATGACTCGATGTCTCTCTGACTCTATGTCTCTATGTCTCTATGTCTCTGTGTCTCGATAACTCGATGACTCGATGTCTCTAAGACTCTCTGACTCGATGACTCGATATCTCGATGACTCGATGATTCTATGTCTCGATGACTCGATATCTCAATGTCTCGATGACTCGATGTCTCTATGATTCGATGTCTCTATGTCTCTATGTCTCTATGTCTCTATATCTCTATATCTCTATATCTCTATATCTCTATGTCTCGATGACTCGATGACTCGATGTCTCTATGACTCGATGTCTCTATGACTCTATGTCTCTATGTCTCTATGTCTCTCTGTCTCTATATCTCTATATCTCGATGACTCGATGTCTCTAAGACTCTCTGACTCGATGTCTCGATGTCTCGATGACTCGATGACTCGATGACTCGATGTCTCGATGACTCGATGACTCGATGACTCAATGACTCTATGTCTCTATGTCTCTAGGACTCTATGTCTCTATGTCTCTATGTCTCTATGTCTCGATGACTCGATGACTCGATGACTCGATGACTCAATGACTCAATGTCTCTATGTCCATATGTCTCAATGACTCGATGACTCGATGACTCGATGACTTGATGACTCGATGACTCGATGTGTCGATGAGTCGATGACTCGATGCCTCGATGACTCTATGTCTCGATGACTCTATGTCTCAATGACTCGATGTCTCTATAACTCTACGTCTCTATGACTCTACGTCTATATGACTCTACGTCTCTATGACTCTATGATTCTATGACTCTATGTCTCGATGACTCGAAGACTCGATGACTCGATGTCTCGATGACTCGTTGACTTGATGATTCTATGACTCAATGACTCAATGACTCAATGTCTCTATGTCTCTATGTCTCTATGTCTCTATGTCTCTATGTCTGGATGACTCGATGACTCGATGTCTCTATGACTCAATGTCTCTATGACTCTATGACTCGATATCTCTATGATTCTATGACTCTATGACTCTCTGATTCTATGACTCGATGTCTCGATGTCTCAATGACTCGAAGACTCGATGACTCGATGTCTCTAAGACTCTATGACTCTATCATTCTCTGACTCTATGACTCGATGTCTCGATGACTCGATGACTAGATGTTTCGATGACTCGATGACTCAATGACTCTATGTATCTATGACTCTATGAATCTCTGATCTATGACTCGATGACTCGATGACTCGATGACTCAGAGACATTGAGTCATTGAGTCATCGAGTCATCGTGTCATCGAGTCATTGAGACATATGGACATAGAGACATTGAGTCATTGAGTCATTATGTCCATATGTCTCAATGACTCGATGACTTGATGACTCGATGATTGATGACTCGATGACTCGAAGTGTCGATGAGTCGATGACTCGATGCCTCGAAGACTCTATGTCTCGATGACTCTATGTCTCGATGACTCAATGACTCTACGTCTCTATGACTCTACATCTCTATGACTCTACGTCTCTATGACTCTATGATTCTATGACTCTATGTCTCGATGACTCGAAGACTCGATGTCTTGATGTCTCAATGACTCAATGACTTGATGATTCTATGACTCAATGACTCAATGACTCAATGTCTCTATGTCTCTATGTCTCTATGTCTCTATGTCTCTATGACTCGATGTCTCTATGACTCGATGTCTCTAGGACTCGATGTCTCTATGACTCGATGTCTCTTTGACTCGATGTCTCTATGACTCGATGTCTCTATGTCTCTATGACTCTATGTCTCTATGTCTCTATGTCTCTATGTCTCTATGTCTCGATGACTCGATGTCTCTATGACACGATGTCTCTATGGCTCTATGACTCTATGATTCTATGACTCGATGTCTCTATGACTCGATGTCTCAATGACTCGATGTCTCAATGACTCGATGTCTCTATGTCTCTATGTCTCTATGTCTCTATGACTCTATGACTCTATGACTCGATGTCTCTATGACTCGATGACTCGATGACTCGATGTCTCGATGTCTCGATGTCTCGATGACTCTATGTCTCAATGTCTCTATGTCTCTATGTCTCTATGTCTCTATGTCTCTATGTCTCGATGACTCGATGACTCGATGTCTCGATGACTCTATGACTCTATGACTCTATGACTCTATGACTCTATGGCTCTATGACTCTATGACTCTATGACTCTATGTCTCAAAGACTCAAAGTTTCTATGTCTCTATGTCTCGATGACTCGATGACTCGATGACTCGATGACTCGATGACTCGATGTCTCGATGTCTCGATGTCTCGATGACTCGATGACTCGATGACTCAATGACTCTATGTCTCTATGTCTCTAGGACTCTATGAATCTATGAATCTATGATCTATGACTCGATGACTCGATGACTCGATGACTCAATGTCTCTATGTCCATATGTCTCAATGACTCGATGACTCGATGACTTGATGACTCGATGACTCGATGTGTCGATGAGTCGATGACTCGATGCCTCGATGACTCTATGTCTCGATGACTCTATGTCTCGATGACTCTATGTCTCGATGACTCGATGACTCAATGATTCGATGTCTCTATAACTCTATGTCTCTATGACTCTACGTCTCTATGACTCTATGATTCTATGACTCTATGTCTCGATGACTCGAAGACTCGATGACTCGATGTCTCGATGACTCGTTGACTTGATGATTCTATGACTCAATGACTCAATGACTCAATGTCTCTATGTCTCTATGTCTCTATGTCTCTATGTCCCGATAACTCGATGACTCGATGTCTCTATGACTCAATGTCTCTATGACTCTATGACTCGATATCTCTATGACTCTATGACTCTATGACTCTCTGATTCTATGACTCGATGTCTCGATGTCTCAATGACTCGAAGACTCGATGACTCGATGTCTCTAAGACTCTATGTCTCTATGTCTCTATGTCTCTATGTCTCTATGACTCTATGACTCTATGACTCGATGTCTCTATGACTCGATGACTCGATGACTCGATGTCTCGATGTCTCGATGTCTCGATGACTCTATGTCTCGATATCTCGATGACTCGATGTCTCTAAGACTCTATGTCTCTATGTCTCTATGTCTCTATGTCTCTATGTCTCTATGTCTCGATGAATCGATGACTCGATGTCTCGATGTCTCGATGACTCGATGACTCGATGACTCGATGACTCTATGACTCTATGATTCTATGACTCTATGACTCTATGGCTCTAAGACTCTATGACTCTATGACTCTATGTCTCAAAGACTCAATGTCTCTATGTCTCTATGTCTCTATGTCTCGATGAATCGATGACTCGATGTCTCGATGTCTCGATGACTCGATGACTCGATGACTCGATGACTCGATGACTCGATGACTCTATGACTCTATGATTCTATGACTCTATGACTCTATGGCTCTAAGACTCTATGACTCTATGACTCTATGTCTCAAAGACTCAATGTCTCTACGTCTCTATGACTCAATGACTCGATGACTCGATGACTCGATGTCTCGATGTCTCGATGTCTCGATGTCTCGATGTCTCGATGTCTCTATGTCTCGATGTCTCGATGTCTCTATGTCTCAATGTCTCAATGTCTCTATGTCTCTATGTCTCAATGTCTCTATGTCTCTATGTCTCTATGTCTCTATGTCTCGATGACTCGATGACTCGATGACTCGATGACTCTATGACTCTATGACTCTATGACTCTATGGCTCTATGGCTCTATGAAACTATGACTCTATGACTCTATGTCTCTATGTCTCTATGTCTCAATGACTCAATGTCTCTATGTCTCTATGTCTCTATGTCTCAATGTCTCAATGTCTCTATGTCTCTATGTCTCGATGACTCGATGACTCGATGACTCGATGTCTCTATGACTCGATGTCTCTATGACTCGATGTCTCTATGACTCTATGTCTCTATGTCTCTATGTCTCTATGTCTCTATATCTCTATGTCTCGATGACTCGATGACTCGATGTCTCTATGACTCGATGACTCGATGTCTCTATGACTCGATGTCTCTATGACTCTATGTCTCTATGTCTCTATATCTCTATGTCTCGATGACTCGATGACTCGATGTCTCTATGACTCTATGTCTCTGTCTCTCTATATCTCTATGTCTCGATGACTCTATGACTCGATGTCTCTATGACTCGATGTCCCTATGACTCTCTGTCTCTATGACTCTCTGTCTCTCTGTCTCTATGACTCGATGACTCGATGTCTCTATGACTCGATGACTCGATGACTCTATGACTCTATGACTCTCTGATTCTATGACTCGATGTCTCGATGTCTCAATGACTCGAAGACTCAATGACTCAATGTCTCTAAAACTCTATGACTCTCTCATTCTCTGACCATATGACTCGATGTCTCGATGACTCGATGTCTCTAAGACTCTCTGACTCGATGACTCGATATCTCGATGACTCGATGACTCTATGTCTCGATGACTCGATAACTCGATGTCTCGATGACTTGATGTCTCTAAGATTCGATGACCCGATGTCTCGATGTCTCGATGACTCGATGTCTCTATGTCTCTATGTCTCTATGTCTCTATGACTGGATGACGCGATGTCTCTATGTCTCTATGTCTCTATGTCTCTATGTCTCTATGTCTCTATGACTCTATGACTCTATGACTCTATGACTCTATGTCACGATGACTCGATGTCTCGATGTCTCGATGTCTCGATGTCTCTATGTCTCTATGTCTCTATGTCTCGATCACTCGATGTCTCTATGTCTCTATGTCTCTATGTCACGATGACTCGATGTCTCGATGTCTCTATGTCTCTATGTCTCTATGTCTCTATGTCTCGATGACTCGATGTCTCTATGTCTCTATGTCTCTATGTCTCGATGACTCGATGTCTCTATGTCTCTATGTCTCTATGTCTCTATGTCTCGATGACTCGATGTCTCGATGTCTCCATGTCTCTATGTCTCTATGTCTCTATGTCTCTATGTCTCTATGTCTCGATGACTCGATGTCTCTATGTCTCTATGTCTCTATGTCTCGATGACTCGATGTCTCTATGTCTCTATGTCTCTATGTCTCTATCTCTCGATGACTCGATGACTCGATGTCTCTATGTCTCTATGTCTCTATGTCTCTATGTCTCTATGTCTCGATGACTCGATGTCTCTATGTCTCTATGTCTCTATGTCTCTATGTCTCGATGACTCGATGTCTCTATGTCTCTATGTCTCGATGACTCGATGTCTCGATGTCTCTATGTCTCTATGTCTCTATGTCTCGATGACTCCATACTCTATGTCTCTATGTCTCTATGTCTCTAAGTCTCTATGTCTCTATGTCTCTATGTCTCTATATCTCTATATCTCTATATCTCTATGTCTCGATGACACGATGGCTCGATGTCTCTATGACTCGATGTCTCTCTGACTCTATGTCTCTATGTCTCTATGTCTCTGTGTCTCGATGACTCGATGACTCGATGTCTCTAAGACTCTCTGACTCGATGACTCGATATCTCGATGACTCGATGATTCTATGTCTCGATGACTCGATATCTCAATGTCTCGATGACTCGATGTCTCTATGATTCGATGTCTCTATGTCTCTATGTCTCTATGTCTCTATATCTCTATATCTCTATATCTCTATATCTCTATGTCTCGATGACTCGATGACTCGATGTCTCTATGACTCGATGTCTCTATGACTCGATGTCTCTATGACTCTATGTCTCTATGTCTCTATGTCTCTCTGTCTCTATATCTCTATATCTCGATGACTCGATGTCTCTAAGACTCTCTGACTCGATGTCTCGATGTCTCGATGACTCGATGACTCGATGACTCGATGTCTCGATGACTCGATGACTCGATGACTCAATGACTCTATGTCTCTATGTCTCTAGGACTCTATGTCTCTATGTCTCTATGTCTCAATGACTCGATGACTCGATGACTCGATGACTCAATGACTCAATGTCTCTATGTCCATATGTCTCAATGACTCGATGACTCGATGACTCGATGACTTGATGACTCGATGACTCTCTGACTCTATGTCTCTATGTCTCTATGTCTCTGTGTCTCGATGACTCGATGACTCGATGTCTCTAAGACTCTCTGACTCGATGACTCGATATCTCGATGACTCGATGATTCTATGTCTCGATGACTCGATGTCTCTATGTCTCTATGTCTCTATGTCTCTATGTCTCGATGACTCGATGTCTCGATGTCTCCATGTCTCTATGTCTCTATGTCTCTATGTCTCTATGTCTCTATGTCTCGATGACTCGATGTCTCTATGTCTCTATGTCTCTATGTCTCGATGACTCGATGTCTCTATGTCTCTATGTCTCTATGTCTCTATCTCTCGATGACTCGATGACTCGATGTCTCTATGTCTCTATGTCTCTATGTCTCTATGTCTCTAAGTCTCGATGACTCGATGTCTCTATGTCTCTATGTCTCTATGTCTCTATGTCTCGATGACTCGATGTCTCTATGTCTCTATGTCTCGATGACTCGATGTCTCGATGTCTCTATGTCTCTATGTCTCTATGTCTCGATGACTCCATACTCTATGTCTCTATGTCTCTATGTCTCTAAGTCTCTATGTCTCTATGTCTCTATGTCTCTATATCTCTATATCTCTATATCTCTATGTCTCGATGACACGATGACTCGATGTCTCTATGACTCGATGTCTCTCTGACTCTATGTCTCTATGTCTCTATGTCTCTGTGTCTCGATGACTCGATGACTCGATGTCTCTAAGACTCTCTGACTCGATGACTCGATATCTCGATGACTCGATGATTCTATGTCTCGATGACTCGATATCTCAATGTCTCGATGACTCGATGTCTCTATGATTCGATGTCTCTATGTCTCTATGTCTCTATGTCTCTATATCTCTATATCTCTATATCTCTATATCTCTATGTCTCGATGACTCGATGACTCGATGTCTCTATGACTCGATGTCTCTATGACTCGATGTCTCTATGACTCTATGTCTCTATGTCTCTATGTCTCTCTGTCTCTATATCTCTATATCTCGATGACTCGATGTCTCTAAGACTCTCTGACTCGATGTCTCGATGTCTCGATGACTCGATGACTCGATGACTCGATGTCTCGATGACTCGATGACTCGATGACTCAATGACTCTATGTCTCTATGTCTCTAGGACTCTATGTCTCTATGTCTCTATGTCTCTATGTCTCAATGACTCGATGACTCGATGACTCGATGACTCAATGACTCAATGTCTCTATGTCCATATGTCTCAATGACTCGATGACTCGATGACTCGATGACTTGATGACTCGATGACTCGATGTGTCGATGAGTCGATGAATCGATGCCTCGATGACTCTATGTCTCGATGACTCTATGTCTCAATGACTCGATGTCTCTATAACTCTACGTCTCTATGACTCTACGTCTATATGACTCTACGTCTCTATGACTCTATGATTCTATGACTCTATGTCTCGATGACTCGAAGACTCGATGACTCGATGTCTCGATGACTTGTTGACTTGATGATTCTATGACTCAATGACTCAATGACTCAATGTCTCTATGTCTCTATGTCTCTATGTCTCTATGTCTCTATGTCTCGATGACTCAATGACTCGATGTCTCCATGACTCAATGTCTCTATGACTGTATGACTCGATATCTCTATGACTCTATGACTCTATATCTCTATGTCTCGATGACTCTATGACTCGATGACTCGATGTCTCTATGACTCTATGTCTCTATGTCTCTATGTCTCAATGTCTCTATGTCTCGATGACTCGATGTCTCTATGACACGATGTCTCTATGGCTCTATGACTCTATGATTCTATGACTCGATGTCTCTATGACTCGATGTCTCAATGACTCGATGTCTCAATGACTCGATGTCTCTATGTCTCTCTGTCTCTATGTCTCTATGACTCTATGACTCTATGACTCGATGTCTCTATGACTCGATGACTCGATGACTCGATGTCTCGATGTCTCGATGTCTCGATGACTCTATGTCTCAATGTCTCTATGTCTCTATGTCTCTATGACTCTATGACTCTAAGACTCTATGTCTCGATGACTCAATGACTCGATGTCACGATGACTCTATGACTCTATGAATCTATGACTCTATGACTCTATGACTCTATGACTCTATGGCTCTATGACTCTATGACTCTATGACTCTATGTCTCAAAGACTCAATGTTTCTATGTCTCTATGTCTCGATGACTCGATGACTCGATGACTCGATGACTCGATGACTCGATGTCTCGATGTCTCGATGTCTCGATGTCTCGATGTCTCGATGACTCGATGACTCGATGACTCAATGACTCTATGTCTCTATGTCTCTAGGACTCTATGAATCTATGAATCTATGATCTATGACTCGATGACTCGATGACTCCATGACTCAATGTCTCTATGTCCATATGTCTCAATGACTCGATGACTCGATGACTTGATGACTCGATGACTCGATGTGTCGATGAGTCGATGACTCGATGTCTCGATGACTCTATGTCTCGATGACTCTATGTCTCGATGACTCGATGACTCAATGATTCGATGTCTCTATAACTCTACGTCTCTATGACTCTACGTCTCTATGACTCTATGATTCTATGACTCTATGTCTCGATGACTCGAAGACTCGATGACTCGATGTCTCGATGACTCGTTGACTTGATGATTCTATGACTCAATGACTCAATGACTCAATGTCTCTATGTCTCTATTTCTCTATGTCCCGATAACTCGATGACTCGATGTCTCTATGACTCAATGTCTCTATGACTCTATGACTCGATATCTCTATGACTCTATGACTCTATGACTCTCTGATTCTATGACTCGATGTCTCGATGTCTCAATGACTCGAAGACTCGATGACTCGATGTCTCTAAGACTCTATGTCTCTATGTCTCTATGTCTCTATGTCTCTATGACTCTATGACTCTATGACTCGATGTCTCTATGACTCGATGACTCGATGACTCGATGTCTCGATGTCTCGATGACTCTATGTCTCGATGTATCGATGACTCGATGTCTCTCAGACTCTATGTCTCTATGTCTCTATGTCTCTATGTCTCTATGTCTCTATGTCTCTATGTCTCGATGAATCGATGACTCGATGTCTCGATGTCTCGATGACTCGATGACTCGATGACTCGATGACTCTATGACTCTATGATTCTATGACTCTATGACTCTATGGCTCTAAGACTCTATGACTCTATGACTCTATGTCTCAAAGACTCAATGTCTCTATGTCTCTATGTCTCTATGTCTCTATGTCTCTATGTCTCGATGAATCGATGACTCGATGTCTCGATGTCTCGATGACTCGATGACTCGATGACTCGATGACTCGATGACTCGATGACTCGATGACTCTATGACTCTATGATTCTATGACTCTATGACTCTATGGCTCTAAGACTCTATGACTCTATGACTCTATGTCTCAAAGACTCAATGTCTCTATGTCTCTATGACTCGATGACTCGATGACTCGATGTCTCGATGTCTCGATGTCTCGATGTCTCGATGTCTCTATGTCTCGATGTCTCTATGTCTCTATGTCTCTATGTCTCAATGTCTCAATGTCTCTATGTCTCTATGTCTCAATGTCTCTATGTCTCTATGTCTCTATGTCTCTATGTCTCTATGTCTCGATGACTCGATGACTCGATGACTCGATGACTCGATGACTCGATGACTCGATGACTCTATGACTCTATGACTCTATGACTCTATGGCTCTATGGCTCTATGACTCTATGACTCTATGACTCTATGTCTCTATGTCTCTATGTCTCAATGACTCAATGTCTCTATGTCTCTATGTCTCTATGTCTCGATGAATCGATGACTCGAAGTCTCGATGACTCTATGACTCTATGACTCTATGACTCTATGACTCTATGGCTCTATGACTCTATGTCTCAAAGGCTCAATGTCTCTATGTCTCTATGTCTCGATGACTCGATGACTCGATGTCTCGATGTCTCGATGTCTCGATGTCTCTATGTCTCTATGTCTCTATGTCTCAATGTCTCAATGTCTCTATGTCTCTATGTCTCGATGACTCGATGACTCGATGACTCGATGTCTCTATGACTCGATGTCTCTATGACTCGATGTCTCTATGAATCTATGTCTCTATGTCTCTATGTCTCTATGTCTCTATATCTCTATGTCTCGATGACTCGATGACTCGATGTCTCTATGACTCGATGACTCGATGTCTCTATGACTCGATGTCTCTATGACTCTATGTCTCTATGTCTCTATATCTCTATGTCTCGATGACTCGATGACTCGATGTCTCTATGACTCTATGTCTCTGTCTCTCTATATCTCTATGTCTCGATGACTCTATGACTCGATGTCTCTATGACTCGATGTCTCTATGACTCTCTGTCTCTATGACTCTCTGTCTCTCTGTCTCTATGACTCGATGACTCGATGTCTCTATGACTCGATGTCTCGATGTCTCAGTGACTCGAAGACTCAATGACTCAATGTCTCTAAAACTCTATGACTCTCTCATTCTCTGACCATATGACTCGATGCCTCGATGACTCGATGTCTCTAAGACTCTCTGACTCGATGACTCGATATCTCGATGACTCGATGACTCTATGTCTCGATGACTCGATAACTCGATGTCTCGATGACTTGATGTCTCTAAGATTCGATGACCCGATGTCTCGATGTCTCGATGACTCGATGACTCGATTTCTCGATGACTCAAATGACTCAATGACTCAAGGACTCAATGACTCAATGACTCAATGACACAATGTCTCTATGTCTCAATGTCTCTATGTCTCAATGTCTCAATGTCTCTATGTCTCTATGTCTCTATGTCTCTATGACTCAATGTCTCTATGTCTCTATGTCTCTATGTCTCTATGTCTCTATGTCTCTATGTCTCTATGTCTCTATGACTCAATGTCTCTATGACTCAATGTCTCTATGTCTCTATGTCTCTATGTCTCTATGTCTCTATGTCTCTATGTCTCTATGGCTCGATGGCTCGATGGCTCGATGGCTCGATGTCTCTATGTCTCTATGTCTCTATGTCTCTATGTCTCTATGTCTCTATGACTCGATGGCTCGATGGCTCGATGGCTCTATGTCTCTATGTCTCTATGTCTCTATGTCTCTATGTCTCTATGTCTCGATGACTCGATGTCTCGATGGCTCGATGGCTCGATGTCTCGATGGCTCTATGGCTCGATGTCTCTATGTCTCTATGTCTCTATGACTCGATGTCTCGATGTCTCGATGACTCGATGACTCAATGACTCAATGACTCCATGTCTCTATGTCTCTATGTCTCTATGTCTCTATGTCTCTATGACTCAATGTCTCGATGACTCGATGACTCGATGACTCGATGACTCGATGTCTCGATGACTCGATGACTCGATGACTCGATGCCTCTATGACTCGATGACTCGATGTCTCGATGTCTCGATGTCTCGATGTCTCGATGGCTCGATGACTCAATGACTCAATGACTCAATGACTCAATAACTCAATGTCTCTATGTCTCTATGTCTCTATGTCTCTATGTCTCTATGTCTCTATGACTCGATGTCTCGATGTCTCGATGACTCGATGACTCGATGACTCGATGACTCGATGACTCGATGTCTCTATGACTCGATGACTCGATGACTCGATGTCTCGATGACTCGATGACTCGATGACTCGATGACTCGATGACTCGATGGATCAATGACTCGATGACACAATGACACAATGACACAATTACTTAATGTCTCTATGACTCGATGTCTCGATGACTCGATGACTCGATGACTCGATGACTCGATGACTCGATGTCTCAATGACTCTATGACTCTATGACTCTATGACTCTATGACTCTATGACTCGATGTCGCGATGACTCGATGACTCGATGACTCGATGAATCAATGACTCAATGACACAATGACTTTGTCTCTATGTCTCAATGTCTCAATGTCTCTATGTCTCTGTGTATCGATGAGTCGATGATTCGATGTCTCGATGACTCGATGTCTCGATGACCCGATGTCTCTATGTCTATATGTCTCTATGTCTCTATGTCTCGATGACTCGATGACTCGATGACCCGATGACCCGAAGAACCGATGTGTCGATGTCTCGATGTCTCGATGACTCGATGTCTCGATGACCCGATGACCCGATGTCTCTATGTCTCTATGTCTCTATGTCTCGATGTCTCAATGACTCGATGACTCGATGACCCGATGACCCGATGTCTCGATGTCTCGATGTCTCGATGTCTCGATGGCTCTATGACTCAATGACTCGATGACTCGATGTCTCGATGACTCGATGAATCGATGACTCGATGTCTCGATGACTCGATGACTCAATGACTCAATGTCTCTATGTCTCTATGACTCTATGACTCTATGAATCTATGATCTATTACTTGATGACTCGATGACTCAATGACTCAATGACTCAATGTCTCTATGTCCATATGTCTCAATGACTCAATGACTCGATGACTCAATGACTCTATGTCTCTATAACTCTACGTCTCTATGACTCAATGACTCGATGACTCAATGATTCTATGACTCTATGTCTCGATGACTCGAAGACTCGATGTCTCGATGTCTCGATGACTCGATGACTTGATGATTCTATGACTCAATGACTCAATGACTCAATGTCTCTATGTCTCTATGTCTCTATGTCTCTATGTCTCTATGTCTCGATGACTCGATGACTCGATGTCTCTATAAATCAATGTCTCTATGACTCTATGACTCAATGACTCGATATCTCTATGACTCTATGACTATATGACTCTCTGATTCTATGACTCGATGTCTCGATGTCTCAATGACTCGAAGACTCGATGACTCGATGTCTCTAAGACTCTGTGACTCTATCATTCTCTGACTCTATGACTCGAGGTCTCGATGACTCGAAGACTAGATGTCTCGATGACTCGATGACTCAATGACTCTATGTATCTATGACTCTATAAATCTATGATCTATGACTCGACGACTCGATGACTCGATGACTCAGAGACATTGAGTCATTGAGTCATGGCGTCATCGAGTCATCGAGTCATTGAGACATATGGACATAGAGACATTGAGTCATTGAGTCATTATGTCCATATGTCTCAATGACTCGATGACTCGATGACCCGATGACTTGATGACTCGATGACTCGACGTGTCAATGAGTCGATGACTCGATGCCTCGAAGTCTCTATGTCTCGATGACTCTATGTCTCGATGACTCAATGACTCTACGTCTCTATGACTCTACGTCTCTATGAATCTACGTCTCTGTGACTCTATGATTCTATAACTCTATGACTCTATGACTCTCTGATTCTATGACTCTATGTCTCTATGACTCGATGTCTCGATGACTCGATGTCTCTATGACTCGATGACTCTATGACTCTCTGAATCTATGACTCGATGTCTCTATGACTCTATGTCTCTATGACTCTACGTCTCTATGACTCTATGACTCTATGACTCTATGTCTCTATGTCTCTATGTCTCTATGTCTCGATGACTCGATGACTCGATGTCTCGATGTCTCGATGTCTCGATGTCTCGATGTCTCGATGATTCTATGTCTCAATGTCTCTATGTCTCTATGTCTCTATGTCTCTATGTCTCTATGTCTCTATGTCTCGATGACTCGATGTCTCTATGACTCGATGTCTCTATGACTCGATGTGTCTATGACTCTATGTATCTATGTCTCTATGTCTCTATGTCTCTATGTCTCTATGTCTCTATGTCTCTATGTCTCGATGAATCGATGACTCGATGTCTCGATGACTCTATGACTCTATGACTCTATGGCTCTATGACTCTATGTCTCAAAGACTCAATGTCTCTATGTCTCTATGTCTCGATGACTCGATGACTCGATGACTCGATGTCTCGATGACTCTATGTCTCAATGTCTCAATGTCTCAATGTCTCTATGTCTCTATGTCTCTATGTCTCTATGTCTCGATGACTCGATGACTCGATGTCTCTATGACTCGATGTCTCTATGACTCTATGTCTCTATGTCTCTATGTCTCTATGTCTCTATGTCTCTATGTCTCTATGTCTCGATGAATCGATGACTCGATGTCTCTATGACTCTATGACTCTATGACTCTATGACTCTATGACTCTATGGCTCTATGGCTCTATGACTCTATGTCTCAAAGACTCAATGTCTCTATGTCTCTATGTCTCTATGTCTCTATGTCTCTATGTCTCTATATCTCTATGTCTCGATGACTCGATGACTCGATGTTTCTATGACTCCATGTCTCTGTCTCTCTATATCTCTATGTCTCGATGACTCTATGACTCGATGTCTCTATGACTCAATGTCTCTATGACTTGATGTCTCGATGTCTCTATGTCTCTATGTCTCTATGTCTCTATGTCTCTATGACTCTATGTTTCTATGTCTCTATGTCTCTATGTCTCAATGTCTCAATGTCTCTGTGTCTCTATGTCTCTATGACTCTATGTCTCTATGACTCTATGACTCTATGTCTCTATGACTCTATGTCTCTATGTCTCTATGTCTTATGTCTCTATGTCTCTATGTCTCTGTGTCTCGATGACTCTATGTCTCTATGTCTCTATGTCTCTATGTCTCTATGACTCTATGACTCTATGACTCTATGACTCTATGACTCTATGTCTCTCTGCCTCTATGTCTCTATGTCTCTATGTCTCTATGTCTTATGTCTCTATGTCTCTATGTCTCTATGTCTCTATGTCTCTATGTCTCTATGACTCGATGTCTCGATGTCTCGATGGCTCGATGTCTCGATGGCTCGATGACTCGATGTCTCTATGACTCGATGTCTCTATGACTCGATGTCTCGATGACTCGATGACTCGATGGATCAATGACTCGATGACACAATGACACAATGACACAATGACTTAATGTCTCTATGACTCGATGTCTCGATGACTCGATGACTCGATGACTCGATGACTCGATGTCTCTATTTCTCTATGTCTCTATGTCTCTATGTCTCGATGACTCGATGTCTCTATGTCTCTATGTCTCTATGTCTCTATGTCTCTATGTCTCGATGACTCGATGTCTCTATGTCTCTATGTCTCTATGTCTCTATGTCTCTATGTCTCGATGACTCGATGTCTCTATGTCTCTATGTCTCTATGTCTCTGTGTCTCTATGTCTCTATGTCTCTATATCTCGATGACTCTATGTCTCGATGTCTCTATATCTCGATGACTCGATGTCTCTATGTCTCTATGTCTCTGTATCTCGATGACTCGATGTCTCGATGTCTCGATGTCTCGATGACTCGATGTCTCGATGTCTCGATGTCTCGATGTCTCGATGACTCGATGACTCGATGTCTCGATGACTCGATGTCTCGATGTCTCGATGTCTCGATGTCTCGATGTCTCGATGACTCGATGACTCGATGTCTCGATGTCTCGATGTCTCTATGTCTCTATGTCACAATGACTCGATGACTCGATGTCTCGATGTCTCGATGTCTCGATGTCTCGATGTCTCGATGACTCTATGTCTCGATGTCTCGATGTCTCTATGTCTCTATGTCTCTATGTCTCTATGTCTCTATGTCTCTATGTCTCGATGACTCGATGACTCGATGTCTCGATGTCTCGATGTCTCGATGTCTCGATGACTCTATGTCTCGATGACTCTATGTCTCTATATCTCTATGTCTCGATGACTCGATGACTCGATGTCTCTATGACTCGATGTCTCTATGACTCGATGTGTCTATGACTCTATGTATCTATGTCTCTATGTCTCTATGTCTCTATGTCTCTATGTCTCTATGTCTCGATGAATCGATGACTCGATGTCTCGATGTCTCGATGACTCTATGACTCTATGACTCTATGACTCTATGACTCTATGGCTCTATGACTCTATGTCTCAAAGACTCAATGTCTCTATGTCTCTATGTCTCGATGACTCGATGACTCGATGACTCGATGTCTCGATGACTCTATGTCTCAATGTCTCAATGTCTCAATGTCTCAATGTCGCAATGTCTCTATGTCTCTATGTCTCTATGTCTCTATGTCTCGATGACTCGATGACTCGATGTCTCTATGACTCGATGTCTCTATGACTCTATGTCTCTATGTCTCTATGTCTCTATGTCTCTATGTCTCTATGTCTCTATGTCTCGATGAATCGATGACTCGATGTCTCGATGACTCTATGACTCTATGACTCTATGACTCTATGACTCTATGACTCTATGGCTCTATGACTCTATGTCTCAAAGACTCAATGTCTCTATGTCTCTATGTCTCTATATCTCTATGTCTCGATGACTCGATGACTCGATGTCTCTATGACTCTATGTCTCTGTCTCTCTATATCTCTATGTCTCGATGACTCTATGACTCGATGTCTCTATGACTCTATGACTCTATGACTCGATGTCTCTATGACTCAATGTCTCTATGTCTCTATGTCTCTATGTCTCTATGTCTCTATGTCTCGATGACTCGATGACTCGATGTCTCTGTGACTCGATGTCTCTATGACTCGATGTCTCTATGACTCGATGTCTCTATGTCTCTATGTCTCTATGTCTCTATATCTCTATGTCTCGATGACTCGATGACTCGATGTCTCTATGTCTCTGTGTCTCTATGTCTCTATGTCTCTATATCTCTATGTCTCGATGTCTCGATGACTCGATGTCTCGATGTCTCGATGTCTCGATGTCTCGATGACTCGATGTCTCGATGTCTCGATGTCTCGATGACTCGATGTCTCGATGTCTCGATGACTCGATGTCTCGATGTCTCGATGTCTCGGTGACTCGGTGACTCGGTGTCTCGGTGACTCGGTGTCTCGGTGTCTCGGTGTCTCGTGTCTCGGTGTCTCGGTGACTCAGTGTCTCGGTGTCTCGGTGTCTCGGTGTCTCGATGACTCGATGTCTCGATGTCTCGATGTCTCGATGTCTCGATGTCTCGATGACTCGATGACTCGATGTCTCGGTGTCTCGGTGTCTCGGTGACTCGGTGACTCAGTGTCTCGGTGTCTCGGTGTCTCGGTGTCTCTATGTCTCTATGTCTCTATGTCTCTATGTCTCTATATCTCTATGTCTCGATGACTCGATGTCTCTATGACTCGATGTCTCTATGACTCGATGTCTCTAAGACTCTCTGACTCGATGACTCTATGTCTCGATGACTCGATAACTCAATGTCTCGATGCCTCGATGTCTCTATGATTCGATGTCTCTATGTCTCTATGTCTCTATATCTCTATATCTCTATATCTCTATATCTCTATGTCTCGATGACTCGATGTCTCTATGACTCGATGTCTCTATGACTCGATGTCTCTATGACTCGATGTCTCTATGTCTCTATGTCTCTATGTCTCTATATCTCTATGTCTCGATTCCTCGATGACTCGATGTCTCTAAGACTCTCTGACTCGATGTCTCGATGTCTCGATGACTCGATGACTCGATGACCCGATGTCTCGATGACTCGATAACTCAAAGACTCGATGACTCGATGACTCGAAGACTCGATGACTCGATGACTCAATGACTCTATGTCTCTATGTCTCTAGGACTCTATGAATCTATGATCTATGAGTCGATGACTCGATGACTCAATGACTCAATGTCTCTATGTCCATATGTCTCAATGACTCGATGACTCGATGACTCGATGACTCGATGACTTGATGACTCGATGTGTCGATGAGTCGATGACTCGATGCCTCGATGACTCTATGTCTCGATGACTCTATGTCTCGATGACTCGATGACTCGATGTCTCTATAACTCTACGTCTCTATGACTCTACGTCTCTATGACTCTATGATTCTATGACTCTATGTCTCGATGACTCGAAGACTCGATGTCTCGATGTCTCGATGACTCGTTGACTTGATGATTCTATGACTCAATGACTCAATGACTCAATGACTCAATGACTCAATGTCTCTATGTCTCTATGTCTCTATGTCTCTATGTCTCTATGTCTCTATGTCTCTATGTCTCGATGACTCAATGTCTCTATGACTCAATGTCTCTATGACTCTTTGACTCGATATCTCTATGACTCTATGACTCTATGACTCTCTGATTCTATGACTCGATGTCTCGATGTCTCAATGACTCGAAGACTCGATGACTCGATGTCTCTAAGACTCTATGACTCTATCATTCTCTGACTCTATGACTCGATGTCTCGATGACTCGATGACTAGATGTTTCGATGACTCGATGTCTCAATGACTCTATGTATCTATGACTCTATGAATCTATGATCTATGACTCGACGACTCGATGACTCGATGACTCAGAGACATTGAGTCATTGAGTCATTGAGTCATCGACTCATCGACACATCGAGTCATCGAGTCATCAAGTCATCGAGTCATCGAGTCATTGAGACATATGGACATAGAGACATTGAGTCATTGAGTCATTATGTCCATATGTCTCAATGACTCGATGACTTGATGACTCGATGATTGATGACTCGATGACTCGATGTGTCGATGAGTCGATGACTCGATGCCTCGAAGACTCTATGTCTCGATGACTCTATGTCTCAATGACTCAATGACTCTACGTCTCTATGACTCTACGTCTCTATGAATCTACGTCTCTGTGACTATGATTCTATGACTCTATGACTCTATGACTCTATGACTCTCTGATTCTATGACTCGATGTCTCTATGACTCGATGTCTCAATGACTCGATGTCTCGATGACTCAATGACTCTACGTCTCTATGACTCTACGTCTCTATGAATCTACGTCTCTGTGACTCTACGATTCTATGACTCTATGACTCTATGACTATGACTCTCTGATTCTATGACTCGATGTCTCGATGACTCGATGTCTCGATGTCTCGATGTCTCGATGTCTCGATGACTCGAGGACTCGAGGTCTCGATGACTCGAGGTCTCGAGGTCTCGAGGTCTCGATGACTCGATGACTCGATGACTCGATGTCTCGATGTCTCGATGTCTCAATGTCTCGATGTCTCGATGACTCGATGTCTCGATGACTCGATGTCTCGATGACTCGATGTCTCGATGACTCGATGTCTCTATGATTCGATGTCTATATGTCTCTATGTCTCTATGTCTCTATATCTCTATATCTCTATATCTCTATATCTCTATATCTCTATGTCTCGATGACTCGATGACTCGATGTCTCTATGACTCGATGTCTCTATGACTCGATGTCTCTATGACTCTATGTCTCTATGTCTCTATGTCTCTCTGTCTCTATATCTCTATATCTCGATGACTCGATGTCTCTAAGACTCTCTGACTCGATGTCTCGATGTCTCGATGACTCGATGACTCGATGACTCGATGACTCGATGACTCGATGACTCTATGTCTCTATGTCTCTAGGACTCTATGAATCTATGAATCTATGGTCTATGACTCGATGACTCGATGACTCGATGACTCGATGACTCGATGACTCAATGACTCAATGTCTCTATGTCCATATGTCTCAATGACTCGATGACTCGATGACTCGATGACTTGATGACTCGATGACTCGATGTGTCGATGAGTCGATGACTCGATGCCTCGATGACTCTATGTCTCGATGACTCTATGTCTCAATGACTCGATGTCTCTATAACTCTACGTCTCTATGACTCTACGTCTCTATGACTCGATGATTCTATGACTCGATGTCTCTATGACTCGATGACTCGATGACTCGATGTCACGATGTCTCGATGTCTCGATGTCTCTATAACTCTACGTCTCTATGACTCTACGTCTCTATGACTCTACGTCTCTATGACTCTATGATTCTATGACTCGATGTCTCGATGACTCTATGACTCGATGTCTCTATGACTCGATGACTCGAAGACTCGATGACTCGATGTCTCGATGACTCGTTGACTTGATGATTCTATGACTCAATGACTCAATGACTCAATGTCTCTATGTCTCTATGTCTCTATGTCTCTATGTCTCGATGACTCGATGACTCGATGTCTCTATGACTCAATGTCTCTATGACTCTATGACTCGATATCTCTATGACTCTATGACTCTATGACTCTCTGATTCTATGACTCGATGTCTCGATGTCTCAATGACTCGAAGACTCGATGACTCGATGTCTCTAAGACTCTATGACTCTATCATTCTCTGACTCTATGACTCGATGTCTCGATGACTCGATGACTAGATGTTTCGATGACTCGATGACTCAATGACTCTATGTATCTATGACTCTATGAATCTATAATCTATGACTCGATGACTCGATGACTCGATGACTCAGAGACATTGAGTCATTGAGTCATTGAGTCATTGAGTCATTGAGTCATTGAGTCATCGAGTCATCGAGTCACCGAGTCATTGAGACATATGGACATAGAGACATTGAGTCATTGAGTCATTATGTCCATATGTCTCAATGACTCGATGACTTGATGACTCGATGATTGATGACTCGATGACTCGATGTGTCGATGAGTCGATGACTCGATGCCTCGAAGACTCTATGTCTCGATGACTCTATGTCTCGATGACTCAATGACTCTACGTCTCTATGACTCTACGTCTCTATGACTCTACGTCTCTATGACTCTATGATTCTATGACTCTATGTCTCGATGACTCGAAGACTCGATGTCTTGATGTCCCAATGACTCAATGACTTGATGATTCTATGACTCAATGACTCAATGACTCAATGTCTCTATGTCTCTATGTCTCTATGTCTCTATGTCTCTATGACTCAATGTCTCTATGTCTCTATATCTCTATGTCTCGATGACTCTATGACTCGATGACTCGATGTCTCTATGACTCTATGTCTCTATGTCTCTATGTCTCGATGACTCTATGACTCGATGACTCGATGTCTCTATGACTCTATGTCTCTATGTATCTATGTCTCTATGTCTCTATGTCTCTATATCTCGATGACTCGATGTCTCTATGACTCGATGTCTCTATGACTCTATGACTCTATGATTCTATGACTCGATGTCTCTATGACTCGATGTCTCAATGACTCGATGTCTCAATGACTCGATGTCTCTATGTCTCTATGTCTCTATGTCTCTATGTCTCGATGACTCGATGTCTCTATGACTCTATGTCTCTATGTCTCTATGTCTCTATGTCTCTATGTCTCGATGACTCGATGTCTCTATGACTCGATGTCTCTATGACTCGATGACTCTATGATTCTATGACTCGATGTCTCTATGACTCGATGTCTCAATGACTCGATGTCTCAATGACTCGATGTCTCAATGACTCGATGTCTCTATGTCTCAATGTCTCTATGTCTCTATGACTCTATGACTCTATGACTCTATGACTCGATGACTCGATGTCTCTATGACTCGATGTCTCTATGTCTCTATGTCTCTATGTCTCTATGACTCGATGACTCGATGTCTCTATGACTCGATGTCTCTATGACTCTATGACTCTATGATTCTATGACTCTACGTCTCTATGACTCTACATCTCTATGACTCTATGATTCTATGACTCTATGTCTCGATGACTCGAAGACTCGATGTCTTGATGTCCCAATGACTCAATGACTTGATGATTCTATGACTCAATGACTCAATGACTCAATGTCTCTATGTCTCTATGTCTCTATGTCTCTATGTCTCTATGACTCAATGTCTCTATGTCTCTATATCTCTATGTCTCGATGACTCTATGACTCGATGACTCGATGTCTCTATGACTCTATGTCTCTATGTCTCTATGTCTCGATGACTCTATGACTCGATGACTCGATGTCTCTATGACTCGATGTCTCAATGACTCGATGTCTCAATGATTCGATGTCTCTATGTCTCTATGTCTCTATGTCTCTATGTCTCTAAGACTCTAAGACTCTAAGACTCTAAGACTCTAAGACTCTAAGAATCTAAGACTCTAAGACTCTAAGACTCTATGACTCTATGACTCTATGACTCTATGACTCGATGTCTCTATGACTCGATGACTCGATGACTCGATGACTCGATGACTCGATGTCTCGATGTCTCTACGTCTCTACGTCTCTACGTCTCTACGTCTCTACGTCTCTACGTCTCTACGTCTCTACGTCTCGATGACTCGATGACTCGATGACTCTATGACTCTATGACTCTATGACTCTATGACTCTATGACTCTATGTCTCAAAGACTCAATGTCTCTATGTCTCTATGTCTCTATGTCTCTATGACTCTATGACTCTATGACTCGATGTCTCTATGACTCGATGTCTCTATGACTCGATGACTCGATGACTCGATGTCTCGATGTCTCGATGACTCTATGTCTCAATGTCTCTATGTCTCAATGTCTCAATGTCTCTATGTCTCTATGTCGCTATGTCTCTACGTCTCTATGTCTCGATGACTCGATGACTCGATGTCTCGATGACTCGATGACTCGATGACTCTATGACTCTATGACTCTATGACTCTATGGCTCTATGACTCTATGACTCTATGACTCTATGACTCTATGTCTCAAAGACTCAATGTCTCTATGTCTCTATGTCTCTATGACTCGATGACTCGATGACTCGATGTCTCGATGTCTCGATGTCTCTATGTCTCTATGACTCGATGACTCGATGACTCGATGTCTCGATGTCTCGATGTCTAGATGACTCGATGACTCGATGACTCGATGACTCGATGACTCAATGACTCAATGACTCTATGTCTCTATGTCTCTAGGACTCTATGAATCTATGAATCTATGATCTATGACTCGATGACTCGATGTCTCTATGTCCATATGTCTCAATGACTCGATGACTCGATGGCTCGATGACTTGATGACTCGATGACTCGATGTGTCGATGAGTCGATGACTCGATGCCTCGATGACTCTATGTCTCGATGACTCTATGTCTCGATGACTCTATGTCTCGATGACTCGATGACTCAATGATTCGATGTCTCTATAACTCTACGTCTCTATGACTCTATGACTCTATGGCTCTATGACTCTATGACTCTATGACTCTATGTCTCAAAGACTCAATGTCTCTATGTCTCTATGTCTCTATGACTCTATGACTCTATGACTCTATGACTCTATGACTCGATGTCTCTATGACTCGATGTCTCTATGACTCGATGACTCGATGACTCGATGTCTCGATGTCTCGATGACTCTATGTCGCAATGTCTCTATGTCTCTATGTCTCTATGTCTCTACGTCTCTACGTCTCTATGTCTCTATGTCTCTACGTCTCGATGACTCGATGACTCGATGTCTCGATGACTCGATGACTCGATGACTCGATGAATCTATGCTCTATGACTCTATGACTCTATGGCTCTATGACTCTATGACTCTATGACTCTATGTCTCAAAGACTCAATGTCTCTATGTCTCTATGTCTCTATGACTCGATGACTCGATGACTCGATGTCTCGATGTCTCGATGTCTCGATGTCTCGATGTCTCGATGACTCGATGACTCAATGACTCGATGACTCAATGACTCAATGACTCTATGTCTCTATGTCTCTAGGACTCTATGAATCTATGAATCTATGATCTATGACTCGATGACTCGATGTCTCTATGTCCATATGTCTCAATGACTCGATGACTCGATGGCTCGATGACTTGATGACTCGATGACTCGATGTGTCGATGAGTCGATGACTCGATGCCTCGATGACTCTATGTCTCGATGACTCTATGTCTCGATGACTCGATGACTCAATGATTCGATGTCTCTATAACTCTACGTCTCTATGACTCTATGACTCTATGGCTCTATGACTCTATGACTCTATGACTCTATGACTCTATGTCTCAAAGACTCAATGTCTCTATGTCTCTATGTCTCTATGACTCTATGACTCTATGACTCTATGACTCTATGACTCTATGACTCGATGTCTCTATGACTCGATGTCTCTATGACTCGATGACTCGATGACTCGATGTCTCGATGTCTCGATGACTCTATGTCGCAATGTCTCTATGTCTCTATGTCTCTATGTCTCTATGTCTCTACGTCTCTATGTCTCTATGTCTCTATGTCTCTATGTCTCTATGTCTCGATGACTCGATGACTCGATGTCTCGATGACTCGATGACTCGATGACTCGATGACTCTATGACTCTATGGCTCTATGACTCTATGACACTATGACTCTATGTCTCAAAGACTCAATGTCTCTATGTCTCGATGTCTCTATGACTCGATGACTCGATGACTCGATGTCTCGATGTCTCGATGTCTCGATGTCTCGATGTCTCGATGACTCGATGACTCGATGACTCGATGACTCTATGTCTCTATGTCTCTATGTCTCTATGTCTCTATGTCCCGATGACTCGATGACTCGATGTCTCTATGACTCAATGTCTCTATGACTCTATGACTCGATATCTCTACGACTCTATGACTCTATGACTCTATGACTCTATGATTCTATGACTCTATGTCTCGAAGACTCGAAGACTCGATGACTCGATGTCTCGATGACTCTATGACTCTATGACTCTATGACTCTATGTCTCTATGTCTCTATGTCTCTATGTCTCTATGTCTCTATGTCTCTATGTCTCGATGTCTCGATGAATCGATGACTCGATGTCTCGATGGCTCGATGGCTCGATGGCTCGATGTCTCTATGTCTCTATGTCTCGATGTCTCGATGTCTCGATGTCTCGATGTCTCGATGTCTCGATGTCTCGATGGCTCGATGGCTCGATGGCTCGATGGCTCGATTGCTCGATGGCTCGATGACTCTATGTCTCTATGTCTCTATGTCTCTATGGCTCGATGGCTCGATGGCTCGATGGCTCGATGGCTCGATGGCTCGATGACTCTATGTCTCTATGTCTCGATGTCTCGATGTCTCGATGTCTCGATGTCTCGATGTCTCGATGTCTCTATGTCTCTATGTCTCTATGTCTCGATGGCTCGATGGCTCGATGGCTCGATGGCTCGATGACTCGATGACTCGATGACTCGATGACTCGATGACTCTATGTCTCTATGTCTCTATGTCTCTATGTCTCTATGTCTCTATGTCTCTATGTCTCGATGTCTCGATGGCTCGATGGCTCGATGGCTCGATGGCTCGATGACTCTATGTCTCTATGTCTCTATGTCTCTATGTCTCTATGTCTCGATGAATCGATGACTCGATGTCTCGATGGCTCGATGGCTCGATGTCTCTATGTCTCGATGTCTCGATGTCTCGATGTCTCGATGTCTCGATGTCTCGATGTCTCGATGTCTCTATGTCTCTATGTCTCTATGTCTCGATGTCTCGATGTCTCGATGTCTCGATGTCTCGATGTCTCTATGTCTCTATGTCTCTATGTCTCTATGTCTCGATGGCTCGATGGCTCGATGGCTCTATGACTCTATGACTCTATGACTCTATGACTCTATGTCTCTATGTCTCTATGTCTCTATGTCTCTATGTCTCTATGTCTCAATGTCTCTATGTCTCTATGTCTCCATGTCTCGATGACTCGATGACTCGATGGCTCGATGGCTCGATGGCTCTATGACTCTATGTCTCTATGTCTCTATGTCTCAATGTCTCTATGTCTCGATGACTCGATGACTCGATGGCTCGATGGCTCGATGGCTCTATGGCTCTATGTCTCTATGTCTCTATGTCTCTATGTCTCGATGAATCGATGACTCGATGTCTCGATGACTCGATGACTCGATGACTCGATGACTCGATGACTCGATGACTCGATGACTCGATGGCTCTATGGCTCTATGGCTCTATGACTCTATGTCTCTATGTCTCTATGTCTCTATGTCTCTATGTCTCGATGACTCGATGACTCGATGGCTCTATGGCTCTATGGCTCTATGACTCTATGTCTCTATGTCTCTATGTCTCTATGTCTCTATGTCTCTATGTCTCGATGAATCGATGACTCGATGTCTCGATGACTCGATGACTCGATGACTCGATGACTCGATGACTCGATGACTCGATGGCTCTATGGCTCTATGGCTCTATGACTCTATGTCTCTATGTCTCTATGTCTCTATGTCTCTATGTCTCTATGTCTCGATGAATCGATGACTCGATGTCTCGATGACTCGATGACTCGATGACTCGATGACTCGATGACTCGATGACTCGATGTCTCTATGTCTCTATGTCTCTATGTCTCTATGTCTCTATGTCTCTATATCTCGATGAATCGATGACTCGATGTCTCGATGACTCGATGACTCGATGACTCGATGACTCGATGACTCGATGACTCTATGACTCTATGACTCTATGTCTCAAAGACTCAATGTCTCTATGTCTCTATGTCTCGATGTCCCGATGTCTCGATGACTCGATGACTCGATGACTCGATGTCTCGATGTCTCGATGACTCGATGACTCGATGACTCGATGACGCGATGACTCGAAGTCTCGACGACTCGAAGTCTCGATGACTCTATGACTCTATGACTCTATGGCTCTATGACTCTATGACTCTATGTCTCAAAGACTCAATGTCTCTATGTCTCTATGTCTCAAAGACTCTATGTCTCTATGTCTCTATGTCTCGATGACTCGATGACTCGATGTCTCAATGTCTCGATGACTCGATGTCTCTATGTCTCTATGTCTCTATGTCTCTATGTCTCTATGTCTCTATGTCTCTATGTCCCGATGACTCGATGTCTCGATGTCTCTATGTCTCTATGTCTCTATGTCTCTATGTCTCTATGTCTCGATGAAGCGATGACTCGATGTCTCGATGGCTCGATGGCTCGATGGCTCGATGGCTCGATGACTCTATGACTCTATGTCTCTATGTCTCTATGTCTCTATGTCTCTATGTCTCTATGTCTCTATGTCTCGATGAATCGATGACTCGATGTCTCGATGACTCGATGACTCGATGACTCGATGGCTCTATGGCTCTATGGCTCTATGACTCTATGTTTCTATGTCTCTATGTCTCTATGTCTCTATGTCTCGACGAATCGATGACTCGATGTCTCGATGACTCGATGACTCGATGACTCGATGACTAGATGACTCTATGACTCTATGTCTCAAAGACTCAATGTCTCTATGTCTCTATGTCTCGATGTCTCGATGTCTCGATGACTCGATGACTCGATGTCTCGATGTCTCGATGTCTCTATGTCTCTATGTCTCTATGTCTCTATGTCTCTATGTCTCTATGTCTCTATGTCTCGATGAATCGATGACTCGATGTCTCGATGGCTCGATGGCTCGATGGCTCGATGACTCTATGTCTCTATGTCTCTATGTCTCTATGTCTCTATGTCTCTATGTCTCTATGTCTCTATGTCTCGATGAATTCGATGAATCGATGAATCGATGACTCGATGACTCGATGACTCGATGGCTCTATGGCTCTATGGCTCTATGACTCTATGTCTCTATGTCTCTATGTCTCTATGTCTCTATGTCTCGATGAATCGATGACTCGATGTCTCGATAACTCGATGACTCGATGACTCGATGACTCGATGACTCGATGACTCGATGACTCGATGACTCTATGTCTCAAAGACTCAATGTCTCTATGTCTCTATGTCTCTATGTCTCTATGTCTCGATGAATCGATGACTCGATGTCTCGATGACTCGATGACTCGATGACTCGATGGCTCTATGGCTCTATGGCTCTATGACTCTATGTCTCTATGTCTCTATGTCTCTATGTCTCTATGTCTCGATGAATCGATGACTCGATGTCTCGATGACTCGATGACTCGATGACTCGATGGCTCTATGGCTCTATGGCTCTATGACTCTATGTCTCTATGTCTCTATGTCTCTATGTCTCTATGTCTCTATGTCTCGATGAATCGATGACTCGATGTCTCGATGACTCGATGACTCGATGACTCGATGACTCTATGTCTCAAAGACTCAATGTCTCTATGTCTCTATGTCTCGATGTCTCGATGTCTCGATGACTCGATGACTCGATGACTCGATGTCTCGATGTCTCGATGACTCGATGACTCGATGACTCGATGACTCGATGACTCGATGACGCGATGACTCGATGACTCGATGACTCGATGACTCGATGACTCGATGGCTCGATGGCTCTATGGCTCTATGGCTCTATGGCTCTATGACTCTATGACTCTATGACTCTATGTCTCTATGTCTCTATGTCTCTATGTCTCTATGTCTCGATGACTCGATGACTCGATGACTCGATGACTCGATGACTCGATGACTCGATGACTCGATGGCTCTATGGCTCTATGGCTCTATGGCTCTATGACTCTATGACTCTATGTCTCTATGTCTCTATGTCTCAATGACTCTATGTCTCTATGTCTCTATGTCTCTATGTCTCTATGTCTCGATGAATCGATGACTCGAAGTCTCGATGACTCTATGACTCTATGACTCTATGACTCTATGGCTCTATGACTCTATGTCTCAAAGACTCAATGTCTCTATGTCTCAAAGACTCAATGTCTCTATGTCTCTATGTCTCGATGACTCGATGACTCGATGTCTCGATGTCTCGATGACTCGATGTCTCTATGTCTCTATGTCTCTATGTCTCTATGTCTCTATGTCTCTATGTCTCTATGTCTCGATGACTCGATGACTCGATGACTCGATGTCTCTATGACTCGATGTCTCTATGACTCGATGTCTCTATGACTCTATGTCTCTATGTCTCTATGTCTCTATGTCTCTATATCTCTATGTCTCGATGACTCGATGACTCGATGTCTCTATGACTCGATGACTCGATGTCTCTATGACTCGATGTCTCTATGACTCTATGTCTCTATGTCTCTATATCTCTATGTCTCGATGACTCGATGACTCGATGTCTCTATGACTCTATGTCTCTGTCTCTCTATATCTCTATGTCTCGATGACTCTATGACTTGATGTCTCTATGACTCGATATCTCTATGACTCTCTGTCTCTATGACTCTCTGTCTCTCTGTCTCTATGACTCGATGACTCGATGTCTCTATGACTCGATGACTCGATGACTCTATGACTCTATGACTCTCTGATTCTATGACTCGATGTCTCGATGTCTCAATGACTCGAAGACTCAATGACTCAATGTCTCTAAAACTCTCTGACTCTCTCATTCTCTGACCATATGACTCGATGTCTCGATGACTCGATGTCTCTAAGACTCTCTGACTCGATGACTCGATATCTCGATGACTCGATGACTCTATGTCTCGATGACTCGATAACTCGATGTCTCGATGACTTGATGTCTCTATGATTCAATGACCCGATGTCTCGATGTCTCGATGACTCGATGACTCGATTTCTCGATGACTCCAATGACTCAATGACTCAATGACTCAATGACTCAATGACACAATGTCTCTATGTCTCTATGTCTCTATGTCTCTATGTCTCTATGTCTCTATGTCTCTATATCTCTATATCTCTATATCTCTATCTCTATATCTCTAAATCTCTATATCTCTATATCTCGATGACTCGATGTCTCGATGTCTCGATGTCTCGATGTCTCGATGTCTCTATGTCTCTATGTCTCTATGTCTCGATGTCTCGATGTCTCGATGTCTCGATGTCTTGATGTCTCGATGTCTCGATGACTCGATGACTCGATGACTCGATGACTCTATGTCTCGATGACTCTATGTCTCGATGACTCGATGACTCGATGACTCGATGTCTCTATAACTCTACGCCTCTATGACTCTACGTCTCTATGACTCTATGATTCTATGACTCTATGTCTCGATGACTCGAAGACTCGATGTCTCGATGTCTCGATGACTCGTTGACTTGATGATTCTATGAATCAATGACTCAATGACTCAATGACTCAATCTCTCTATGTCTCTATGTCTCTATGTCTCTATGTCTCGATGACTCAATGTCTCTATGATTCAATGTCTCTATGACTCTTTGACTCGATATCTCTATGACTCTATGACTCTATGACTCTCTGATTCTATGACTCGATGTCTCGATGACTCGATGACTAGATGTTTCGATGACTCGATGTCTCAATGACTCTATGTATCTATGACTCTATGAATCTATGATCTATGACTCGACGACTCGATGACTCGATGACTCAGAGACATTGAGTCATTGAGTCATTGAGTCATCGACTCATCGACACATCGAGTCATCGAGTCATCAAGTCATCGAGTCATCGAGTCATTGAGACATATGGACATAGAGACATTGAGTCATTGAGTCATAATGTCCATATGTCTCAATGACTCGATGACTCGATGACTCGATGACTCAATGTGTCGATGAGTCGATGACTCGATGCCTCGAAGACTCTATGTCTCGATGACTCTATGTCTCGATGACTCTATGTCTCGATGACTCAATGACTCAATGACTCTATGTCTCTATGACTCTACGTCTCTGTGACTCTATGACTCTATGACTCTATGACTCTATGACTCTCTGATTCTATGACTCGATGTCTCTATGACTCTATGACTCTATGACTCTCTGATTCGATGACTCGATGTCTCGATGTCTCGATGACTCGATGTCTCGATGTCTCGATGTCTCGAGGACTCGATGTCTCGATGTCTCGATGTCTCGATGTCTCGATGTCTCGTTGTCTCGTTGTCTCGTTGTCTCTTTGTCTCTTTGTCTCTTTGTCTCTTTGTCTCGATGACTCGATGACTCGATGTCTCGATGTCTCGATGACTCGATGACTCGATGTCTCGATGACTCGATGACTCGATGTCTCGATGTCTCGATGACTCGATGACTCGATGTCTCGATGACTCGATGACTCGATGACTCGATGTCTCGATGTCTCGATGACTCGATGACTCGATGTCTCGATGACTCGATGACTCGATGACTCGATGTCTCGATGACTCGATGACTGGATGACTCGATGTCTCGATGTCTCGATGACTCGATGACTCGATGACTCGATGACGCGATGACTCGATGACTCGATGACTCGATGACTCGATGACTCGATGGCTCTATGGCTCTATGGCTCTATGGCTCTATGACTCTATGACTCTATGACTCTATGACTCTATGTCTCTATGTCTCTATGTCTCTATGTCTCGATGACTCGATGACTCGATGACTCGATGACTCGATGACTCGATGGCTCTATGGCTCTATGGCTCTATGGCTCTATGGCTCTATGACTCTATGTCTCTATGTCTCTATGTCTCTATGTCTCTATGTCTCTATGTCTGTATGTCTCTATGTCTCAATGACTCAATGTCTCTATGTCTCTATGTCTCTATGTCTCTATGTCTCTATGTCTCGATGAATCGATGACTCGAAGTCTCGATGACTCTATGACTCTATGACTCTATGACTCTATGACTCAATGACTCAATGACTCTACGTCTCTATGACTCTACGTCTCTATGACTCTATGACTCTATGACTCTATGACTCTATGACTCTCTGATTCTATGACTCGATGTCTCTATGACTCGATGTCTCGATGACTCGATGTCTCTATGACTCTATGACTCTCTGATTCGATGACTCGATGTCTCGATGTCTCGATGACTCGATGTCTCGATGTCTCGATGTCTCGAGGACTCGAGGACTCGAGGTCTCGATGACTCTAGGTCTCTATGTCTCTATGTCTCTATGTCTCTATATCTCTATGTCTCGATGACTCGATGACTCGATGTCTCTATGACTCGATGACTCGATGTCTCTATGACTCGATGTCTCTATGACTCTATGTCTCTATGTCTCTATATCTCTATGTCTCGATGACTCGATGACTCGATGTCTCTATGACTCTATGTCTCTGTCTCTCTATATCTCTATGTCTCGATGACTCTATGACTTGATGTCTCTATGACTCGATATCTCTATGACTCTCTGTCTCTATGACTCTCTGTCTCTCTGTCTCTATGACTCGATGACTCGATGTCTCTATGACTCGATGACTCGATGACTCTATGACTCTATGACTCTCTGATTCTATGACTCGATGTCTCGATGTCTCAATGACTCGAAGACTCAATGACTCAATGTCTCTAAAACTCTCTGACTCTCTCATTCTCTGACCATATGACTCGATGTCTCGATGACTCGATGTCTCTAAGACTCTCTGACTCGATGACTCGATATCTCGATGACTCGATGACTCTATGTCTCGATGACTCGATAACTCGATGTCTCGATGACTTGATGTCTCTATGATTCAATGACCCGATGTCTCGATGTCTCGATGACTCGATGACTCGATTTCTCGATGACTCCAATGACTCAATGACTCAATGACTCAATGACACAATGTCTCTATGTCTCTATGTCTCGATGTCTCTATGTCTCTATGTCTCTATATCTCTATATCTCTATATCTCTATATCTCTATATCTCTATATCTCGATGACTCGATGTCTCGATGTCTCGATGTCTCGATGTCTCGATGTCTCGATGTCTCTATGTCTCTATGTCTCGATGTCTCGATGTCTCGATGTCTCGATGTCTCGATGTCTCGATGACTCGATGACTCGATGACTCTATGTCTCGATGACTCTATGTCTCGATGACTCGATGACTCGATGACTCGATGTCTCTATAACTCTACGTCTCTATGACTCTACGTCTCTATGACTCTATGATTCTATGACTCTATGTCTCGATGACTCGAAGACTCGATGTCTCGATGTCTCGATGACTCGTTGACTTGATGATTCTATGAATCAATGACTCAATGACTCAATGACTCAATGTCTCTATGTCTCTATGTCTCTATGTCTCTATGTCTCGATGACTCAATGTCTCTATGACTCAATGTCTCTATGACTCTTTGACTCGATATCTCTATGACTCTATGACTCTATGACTCTCTGATTCTATGACTCGATGTCTCGATGACTCGATGACTAGATGTTTCGATGACTCGATGTCTCAATGACTCTATGTATCTATGACTCTATGAATCTATGATCTATGACTCGACGACTCGATGACTCGATGACTCAGAGACATTGAGTCATTGAGTCATTGAGTCATCGACTCATCGACACATCGAGTCATCGAGTCATCAAGTCATCGAGTCATCGAGTCATTGAGACATATGGACATAGAGACATTGAGTCATTGAGTCATTATGTCCATATGTCTCAATGACTCGATGACTCGATGACTCGATGACTCAATGTGTCGATGAGTCGATGACTCGATGCCTCGAAGACTCTATGTCTCGATGACTCTATGTCTCGATGACTCTATGTCTCGATGACTCAATGACTCAATGACTCTACGTCTCTATGACTCTACGTCTCTGTGACTCTATGACTCTATGACTCTATGACTCTATGACTCTATGACTCTCTGATTCTATGACTCGATGTCTCTATGACTCGATGTCTCGATGACTCGATGTCTCTATGACTCTATGACTCTATGACTCTCTGATTCGATGACTCGATGTCTCGATGTCTCGATGACTCGATGTCTCGATGTCTCGATGTCTCGAGGACTCGAGGACTCGAGGTCTCGATGACTCGAGGTCTCGAGGTCTCGAGGTCTCGAGGTCTCGATGACTCGATGACTCGATGTCTCGATGACTCGATGACTCGATGTCTCGATGTCTCGATGTCTCGATGTCTCGTTGTCTCGTTGTCTCTTTGTCTCTTTGTCTCGTTGTCTCGTTGTCTCTTTGTCTCGATGACTCGATGACTCGATGTCTCGATGTCTCGATGACTCGATGACTCGATGTCTCGATGTCTCGATGTCTCGATGTCTCGATGACTCGATGACTCGATGACTCGATGTCTCAATGTCTCGATGTCTCGATGACTCGATGTCTCGATGACTCGAGGACTCGAGGTCTCGATGACTCGATGACTCGAGGTCTCGAGGTCTCGAGGTCTCGATGACTCGATGACTCGATGTCTCGATGACTCGATGTCTCGATGTCTCGATGTCTCGATGTCTCGATGTCTCGATGTCTCTTTGTCTCTTTGTCTCGATGACTCGATGTCTCGATGACTCGATGTCTCGATGTCTCGATGTCTCGATGTCTCGATGTCTCGTTGTCTCGTTGTCTCGTTGTCTCGATGACTCGATGACTCGATGTCTCGATGTCACGATGTCTCGAGGTCTCGATGACTCGAGGTCTCGAGGTCTCGAGGTCTCGAGGACTCGATGACTCGATGTCTCGATGACTCGATGACTCGATGTCTCGATGACTCGATGTCTCGATGTCTCTTTGTCTCTTTGTCTCTTTGTCTCTCTGTCTCGATGACTCGATGTCTCGATGACTCGATGTCTCGATGTCTCGATGTCTCGATGACTCGATGACTCGATGACTCGATGACTCGATGTCTCGATGACTCGATGTCTCGATGTCTCGATGTCTCTTTGTCTCTTTGTCTCTTTGTCTCGATGTCTCGATGTCTCGATGTCTCGATGACTCGATGTCTCGATGTCTCGATGTCTCGATGACTCGATGACTCGAAGTCTCGATGTCTCGATGTCTCGATGTCTCGATGTCTCGATGTCTCTTTGTCTCTTTGTCTCGATGACTCGATGTCTCGATGACTCGATGTCTCGATGTCTCGATGTCTCGATGTCTCTTTGTCTCTTTGTCTCTTTGTCTCGATGACTCGATGTCTCGATGACTCGATGTCTCGATGTCTCGATGTCTCGATGTCTCGATGTCTCGATGTCTCTTTGTCTCTTTGTCTCTTTGTCTCGATGTCTCGATGACTCGATGTCTCGATGACTCGATGTCTCTTTGTCTCGATGACTCGATGTCTCGATGACTCGATGTCTCGATGTCTCGATGTCTCGATGTCTCGATGTCTCGATGTCTCTTTGTCTCTTTGTCTCTTTGTCTCGATGTCTCGATGTCTCGATGTCTCGATGTCTCGATGTCTCGATGACTCGATGTCTCGATGTCTCGATGTCTCGATGCCTCGAAGACTCTATGTCTCGATGACTCAATGACTCTACGTCTATTCGACTCTACGTCTCTACGTCTCTACGTCTCTACGTCTCTACGTCTCTACGTCTCTACGTCTCTACGTCTCGATGACTCGATGACTCGATGACTCGATGTCTCGATGACTCTATGACTCTATGACTCTATGACTCTATGGCTCTATGACTCTATGACTCTATGACTCTATGTCTCAAAGACTCGATGACTCGATGTCTCTATGACTCGATGTCTCTATGACTCTATGTCTCTATGTCTCTATATCTCTATGTCTCGATGACTCGATGACTCGATGTCTCTATGACTCTATGTCTCTGTCTCTCTATATCTCTATGTCTCGATGACTCTATGACTCGATGTCTCTATGACTCGATGTCTCTATGACTCTCTGTCTCTATGACTCTCTGTCTCTCTGTCTCTATGACTCGATGACTCGATGTCTCTATGACTCGATGACTCGATGACTCTATGACTCTATGACTCTCTGATTCTATGACTCGATGTCTCGATGTCTCAATGACTCGAAGACTCAATGACTCAATGTCTCTAAAACTCTATGACTCTCTCATTCTCTGACCATATGACTCGATGTCTCGATGACTCGATGTCTCTAAGACTCTCTGACTCGATGACTCGATAACTCGATGTCTCGATGACTTGATGTCTCCAAGATTCGATGACCCGATGTCTCGATGTCTCGATGACTCGATGACTCGATTTCTCGATGACTCCAATGACTCAAGGACTCAAGGACTCAAGGACTCAATGACTCAATGACTCAATGACACAATGTCTCTATGTCTCTATGTCTCTATGTCTCTATGTCTCTATGTCTCTATGTCTCTATGTCTCTATATCTCTATATCTCTATATCTCTATATCTCTATATCTCTATGACTCGATGTCTCGATGTCTCGATGTCTCGATGTCTCGATGTCTCGATGTCTCGATGTCTCGATGTCTCGATATCTCGATATCTCGATATCTCGATGACTCGATGTCTCGATGTCTCGATGTCTCGATGTCTCGATGTCTCTATGTCTCTATATCTCTATATCTCTATATCTCTATATCTCTATATCTCTATATCTCTATATCTCGATGACTCGATGTCTCGATGTCTCTATGATTCAATGACCCGATGTCTTGATGTCTCGATGACTCGATGACTCGATTTCTCGATGACTCCAATGACTCAATGACTCAAGGACTCAAGGACTCAAGGACTCAATGACACAATGAGTCAATGACACAATGTCTCTATGTCTCTATGTCTCTATGTCTCTATGTCTCTATGTCTCTATGTCTCTATATCTCTATATCTCTATATCTCTATATCCCTATATCTCGATGACTCGATGACTCGATGTCTCGATGTCTCGATGTCTCTATGTCTCTATATCTCTATACCTCTATATCTCTATATCTCTATATCTCTATGTCTCTATATCTCTATATCTCTATATCTCTATATCTCTATATCTCTATATCTCGATGACTCGATGTCTCGATGTCTCGATGTCTCGATGTCTCGATGTCTCGATGTCTCGATGTCTCTATATCTCTATATCTCTATATCTCTATGTCTCTATGTCTCTATATCTCTATATCTCTATATCTCTATATCTCTATATCTCGATGACTCGATGTCTCGATGTCTCGATGTCTCTATATCTCTATATCTCTATATCTCTATATCTCGATTACTCGATGTCTCGATGTCTCGATGTCTCGATGTCTCGATGTCTCGATGTCTCGATGTCTCTATATCTCTATATCTCTATATCTCTATATCTCTATATCTCGATGACCCGATGTCTCGATGTCTCGATGTCTCGATGTCTCGATGTCTCGATATCTCGATATCTCGATATCTCGATGACTCGATGTCTCGATGTCTCGATGTCTCGATGTCTCGATGTCTCGATATCTCGATATCTCGATATCTCGATGACTCGATGACTCGATGTCTCGATGTCTCGATGTCTCGATGTCTCGATGTCCCGATGTCTCGATGTCTCTATATCTCTATATCTCTATATCTCTATATCTCGATGTCTCGATGTCTCGATGTCTCGATGACTCGATGACTCGATGTCTCGATGTCTCGATGTCTCGATGTCTCGATGTCTCGATGTCTCTATATCTCTATATCTCTATATCTCGAAGTCTCGATGTCTCGATGTCTCGATGTCTCGATGACTCGATGACTCGATGTCTCGATGTCTCGATGTCTCGATGACTCGATGACTCGATGTCTCGATGTCTCGATGACTCGATGTCTCGATGTCTCGATGTCTCGATGTCTCGATGTCTCGATGACTCGATGTCTCGATGTCTCAATGTCTCGATGACTCGATGACTCGATGACTCGGTGTCTCGGTGTCTCGGTGTCTCGGTGTCTCGGTGTCTCGGTGACTCGGTGTCTCGGTGTCTCGGTGTCTCGGTGTCTCGATGACTCGATGTCTCGATGTCTCGATGTCTCGATGTCTGGATGTCTGGATGACTCGGTGTCTCTATGTCTCTATGTCTCTATGTCTCTATGACTCTATGTCTCTATGACTCTATGTCTCTATGTCTTATGTCTCTATGTCTCTATGTCTCTATGTCTCTATGTCTCTATGTCTCTATGTCTCGATGACTCTATGTCTCTATGTCTCTATGTCTCTATGTCTCTATGTCTCTATGTCTCTATGTCTCGATGACTCGATGACTCGATGTCTCTATGTCTCTATGTCTCTATGTCTCTATGTCTCTATGACTCTATGTCTCTATGTCTCTATGTCACTATGTCTCTTTGTCTCTATGTCTCGATGACTCGATGTCTCGATGTCTCGATGTCTCGATGTCTCTATATCTCTATGTCTCGATGACTCGATGTCTCTATGTCTCTATGTCTCTATGTCTCTATGTCTCTATGTCTCTATGACTCTATGTTTCTATGACTCGATGTCTCGATGTCTCGATGTCTCTATGTCTCTATGTCTCTATGTCTCTATGTCTCTATGTCTCTATGTCTCTATGACTCTATGACTCTATGACTCTATGACTCTATGTCTCTATGACTCTATGTCTTATGTCTCTATGTCTCTATGTCTCTATGTCTCTATGTCTCTATGTCTCTATGTCTCTATGACTCTATGACTCTATGACTCTATGACTCTATGTCTCTATGACTCTATGTCTCTATGACTCGATGTCTCTATGTCTCTATGTCTCTATGTCTCTATGTCTCTATATCTCTATGGCTCGATGACTCGATGACTCGATGTCTCTATGTCTCTATGTCTCTACGTCTCTATGTCTCTATGTCTCCACGTCTCTATGTCTCTATGACTCTATGACTCTATGACTCTATGTCTCTATGACTCTATGTCTCTATGACTCTATGTCTCTATGTCTCTATGTCTTATGTCTCTATGTCTCTATGTCTCTATGTCTCTATGTCTCTATGTCTCGATGACTCTATGTATCTATGTCTCTATGTCTCTATGTCTCGATGACTCGATGACTCGATGTCTCTATGTCTCTATGTCTCTATGTCTCTATGTCTCTATGTCTCTATGACTCTATGTCTCTATGTCTCTATGTCTCTATGTCTCTATGTCACTATGTCTCTATGTCTCTATGTCTCGATGACTCGATGTCTCGATGTCTCGATGTCTCTATATCTCTATGTCTCGATGACTCGATGACTCGATGTCTCTATGTCTCTATGTCTCTATGTCTCTATGTCTCTATGACTCTATGTCTCTATGACTCTATGTCTCTATGACTCTATGTCTCTATGTCTCTATGTCTTATGTCTCTATGTCTCTATGTCTCTATGTCTCTATGTCTTATGTCTCTATGTCTCTATGTCTCTATGTCTCTATGTCTCTATGACTCTATGACTCTATGACTCTATGACTCTATGTCTCTATGACTCTATGTCTCTATGACTCTATGTCTCTATGTCTCTATGACTCTATGTCTCTATGTCTCTATGTCTCTATGTCTCTATGTCTCGATGTCGCGATGTCTCGATGTCTCGATGTCTCGATGACTCGATGACTCGATGTCTCGATGACTCGATGTCTCGATGTCTCGATGTCTCAATGTCTCTATGTCTCTATGACTCTATGACTCTATGACTCTATGACTCTATGTCTCTATGACTCTATGTCTCAATGTCTCTATGTCTCTATGACTCTATGACTCTATGTCTCTATGTCTCGATGTCTCGATGTCTCGATGTCTCTATGTCTCTATGACTCTATGACTCTATGACTCTATGACTCTATGTCTCTATGACTCTATGTCTCAATGTCTCTATGTCTCTATGTCTCTATGACTCTATGTCTCTATGACTCTATGTCTCTATGACTCTATGTCTCTATGTCTCTATGTCTTATGTCTCTATGTCTCTATGTCTCTATGTCTCTATGTCTCTATGTCTCTATGTCTCGATGACTCTATGTCTCTATGTCTCTATGTCTCTATGTCTCTATGTCTCGATGACTCGATGACTCGATGTCTCAATGTCTCTATGTCTCTATGTCTCTATGACTCTATGTCTCTATGACTCTATGTCTCAATGTCTCAATGTCTCTATGTCTCTATGTCTCTATGTCTCTATGTCTCTATGTCTCGATGTCTCGATGTCTCAATGTCTCAATGTCGCAATGTCTCAATGTCTCTATGTCTCTATGACTCTATGACTCTATGTCTCTATGTCTCGATGTCTCAATGTCTCTATGTCTCTATGTCTCTATGTCTCGATGACTCGATGACTCGATGTCTCGATGACTCGATGTCTCGATGACTCGATGACTCGATGTCTCGATGTCTCTATGTCTCGATGTCTCGATGTCTCGATGTCTCGATGACTCGATGACTCTATGACTCTATGACTCTATGTCTCTATGACTCTATGTCTCAATGTCTCAATGTCTCTATGTCTCTATGTCTCTATGTCTCTATGTCTCTATGTCTCGATGTCTCGATGTCTCAATGTCTCAATGTCTCAATGTCTCAATGTCTCTATGTCTCTATGACTCTATGACTCTATGACTCTATGTCTCTATGACTCTATGTCTCAATGTCTCTATGTCTCTATGTCTCTATGACTCTATGACTCTATGTCTCTATGTCTCGATGTCTCGATGTCTCGATGTCTCGATGTCTCGATGTCTCAATGTCTCAATGTCTCAATGTCTCTATGTCTCTATGACTCTAAGACTCTATGACTCTATGTCTCTATGACTCTATGTCTCTATGACTCTATGTCTCAATGTCTCTATGTCTCTATGTCTCTATGTCTCTATGACTCTATGACTCTATGACTCTATGACTCTATGTCTCTATGACTCTATGTCTCAATGTCTCAATGTCTCTATGACTCTATGACTCTATGTCTCTATGTCTCGATGTCTCGATGTCTCTATGTCTCTATGTCTCTATGTCTCTATGACTCTATGACTCTATGACTCTATGACTCTATGTCTCTATGACTCTATGTCTCTATGTCTCTATGTCTCTATGTCTCTATGTCTCGATGACTCTATGACTCGATGTCTCGATGACTCGATGTCTCGATGACTCGATGACTCGATGTCTCGATGTCTCTATGTCTCGATGTCTCGATGTCTCTATGTCTCTATGACTCTATGACTCTATGACTCTATGACTCTATGTCTCTATGACTCTATGTCTCAATGTCTCTATGTCTCTATGTCTCTATGTCTCTATGTCTCTATGTCTCAATGTCTCGATGTCTCGATGTCTCAATGTCTCAATGTCTCTATGACTCTATGACTCTATGTCTCTATGACTCTATGTCTCAATGTCTCTATGTCTCTATGTCTCTATGTCTCTATGTCTCGATGTCTCGATGTCTCTATGTCTCTATGTCTCTATGTCTCTATGTCTCTATGACTCTATGAATCTATGACTCTATGACTCTATGTCTCTATGACTCTATGTCTCAATGTCTCAATGTCTCTATGACTCTATGACTCTATGTCTCTATGTCTCGATGTCTCGATGTCTCTAGGTCTCTATGTCTCGATGTCTCTATGACTCTATGAATCTATGACTCTATGTCTCTATGTCTCTATGTCTCTATGTCTCTATGTCTCTATGTCTCGATGACTCGATGACTCGATGTCTCGATGACTCGATGTCTCGATGACTCGATGACTCGATGTCTCGATGTCTCTATGTCTCGATGTCTCGATGTCTCTATGTCTCTATGACTCTATGACTCTATGACTCTATGACTCTATGTCTCTATGACTCTATGACTCAATGTCTCTATGTCTCTATGTCTCTATGTCTCTATGTCTCTATGTCTCGATGTCTCGATGTCTCAATGTCTCAATGTCTCAATGTCTCTATGACTCTATGACTCTATGTCTCTATGACTCTATGTCTCAATGTCTCTATGTCTCTATGTCTCTATGTCTCTATGTCTCTATGTCTCTATGTCTCTATGTCTCGATGTCTCAATGTCTCTATGACTCTATGACTCTATGTCTCTATGACTCTATGTCTCAATGTCTCTATGTCTCTATGACTCTATGACTCTATGTCTCTATGTCTCGATGTCTCGATGTCTCTATGTCTCTATGTCTCGATGTCTCAATGTCTCAATGTCTCAATGTCTCTATGTCTCTATGACTCTATGACTCTATGACTCTATGTCTCTATGACTCTATGTCTCTATGACTCGATGTCTCGATGTCTCGATGTCTCTATGTCTCTATGTCTCTATGTCTCTATGTCTCTATGTCTCTATGTCTCTATGACTCTATGACTCTATGACTCTATGACTCTATGTCTCTATGACTCTATGTCTCTATGACTCTATGTCTTATGTCTCTATGTCTCTATGTCTCTATGTCTCTATGTCTCTATGTCTCTATGTCTCTATGACTCTATGACTCTATGACTCTATGACTCTATGTCTCTATGACTCTATGTCTCTATAACTCGATGTCTCTATGTCTCTATGTCTCTATATCTCTATGGCTCGATGACTCGATGACTCGATGTCTCTATGTCTCTATGTCTCTATGTCTCTATGTCTCAATGTCTCCACGTCTCTATGTCTCTATGACTCTATGACTCTATGACTCTATGTCTCTATGACTCTATGTCTCTATGTCTCTATGTCTTATGTCTCTATGTCTCTATGTCTCTATGTCTCTATGTCTCTATGTCTCGATGACTCTATGTCTCTATGTCTCTATGTCTCTATGTCTCGATGACTCGATGACTCGATGTCTCTATGTCTCTATGTCTCTATGTCTCTATGTCTCTATGTCTCTATGACTCTATGTCTCTATGTCTCTATGTCACTATGTCTCTATGTCACTATGTCTCTATGTCTCTATGTCTCGATGACTCGATGTCTCGATGTCTCGATGTCTCTATATCTCTATGTCTCGATGACTCGATGACTCGATGTCTCTATGTCTCTATGTCTCTATGTCTCTATGTCTCTATGACTCTATGTCTCTATGACTCTATGTCTCTCTGACTCTATGTCTCTATGTCTCTATGTCTTATGTCTCTATGTCTCTATGTCTCTATGTCTTATGTCTCTATGTCTCTATGTCTCTATGTCTCTATGTCTCTATGACTCTATGACTCTATGACTCTATGACTCTATGTCTCTATGACTCTATGTCTCTATGACTCTATGTCTCTATGTCTCTATGACTCTATGTCTCTATGTCTCTATGTCTCTATGTCTCTATGTCTCGATGTCGCGATGTCTCGATGTCTCGATGTCTCGATGACTCGATGACTCGATGTCTCGATGACTCGATGTCTCGATGTCTCGATGTCTCAATGTCTCTATGTCTCTATGACTCTATGACTCTATGACTCTATGACTCTATGTCTCTATGACTCTATGTCTCAATGTCTCTATGTCTCTATGACTCTATGACTCTATGTCTCTATGTCTCGATGTCTCGATGTCTCGATGTCTCTATGTCTCTATGACTCTATGACTCTATGACTCTATGACTCTATGTCTCTATGACTCTATGTCTCAATGTCTCTATGTCTCTATGTCTCTATGACTCTATGTCTCTATGACTCTATGTCTCTATGTCTCTATGTCTTATGTCTCTATGTCTCTATGTCTCTATGTCTCTATGTCTCTATGTCTCTATGTCTCGATGACTCTATGTCTCTATGTCTCTATGTCTCTATGTCTCTATGTCTCGATGACTCGATGACTCGATGTCTCAATGTCTCTATGTCTCTATGTCTCTATGACTCTATGTCTCTATGACTCTATGTCTCAATGTCTCAATGTCTCTATGTCTCTATGTCTCTATGAATCTATGTCTCTATGTCTCGATGTCTCGATGTCTCAATGTCTCAATGTCGCAATGTCTCAATGTCTCTATGACTCTATGACTCTCTGTCTCTATGTCTCGATGTCTCTATGTCTCTATGTCTCTATGTCTCTATGTCTCGATGACTCGATGACTCGATGTCTCGATGACTCGATGTCTCGATGACTCGATGACTCGATGTCTCGATGTCTCTATGTCTCTATGTCTCTATGTCTCTATGTCTCTATGTCTCGATGTCTCGATGTCTCAATGTCTCAATGTCTCAATGTCTCAATGTCTCTATGTCTCTATGACTCTATGACTCTATGACTCTATGTCTCTATGACTCTATGTCTCAATGTCTCTATGTCTCTATGTCTCTATGACTCTATGACTCTATGTCTCTATGTCTCAATGTCTCGATGTCTCGATGTCTCGATGTCTCAATGTCTCAATGTCTCAATGTCTCTATGTCTCTATGACTCTAAGACTCTATGACTCTATGTCTCTATGACTCTATGTCTCGATGACTCTATGTCTCAATGTCTCTATGTCTCTATGTCTCTATGTCTCTATGACTCTATGACTCTATGACTCTATGACTCTATGTCTCTATGACTCTATGTCTCAATGTCTCAATGTCTCTATGACTCTATGACTCTATGTCTCTATGTCTCGATGTCTCGATGTCTCTATGTCTCTATGTCTCTATGTCTCTATGACTCTATGACTCTATGACTCTATGACTCTATGTCTCTATGACTCTATGTCTCAATGTCTCTATGTCTCTATGTCTCTATGTCTCTATGTCTCTATGTCTCGATGACTCTATGACTCGATGTCTCGATGACTCGATGTCTCGATGACTCGATGACTCGATGTCTCGATGTCTCTATGTCTCGATGTCTCGATGTCTCTATGTCTCTATGACTCTATGACTCTATGACTCTATGACTCTATGTCTCTATGACTCTATGTCTCAATGTCTCTATGTCTCTATGTCTCTATGTCTCTATGTCTCAATGTCTCGATGTCTCGATGTCTCAATGTCTCAATGTCTCTATGACTCTATGACTCTATGTCTCTATGACTCTATGTCTCAATGTCTCTATGTCTCTATGTCTCTATGTCTCTATGTCTCGATGTCTCGATGTCTCAATGTCTCTATGTCTCTATGTCTCTATGTCTCTATGACTCTATGACTCTATGACTCTATGACTCTATGTCTCTATGACTCTATGTCTAAATGTCTCAATGTCTCTATGACTCTATGACTCTATGTCTCTATGTCTCGATGTCTCGATGTCTCTAGGTCTCTATGTCTCGATGTCTCGATGACTCTATGACTCTATGACTCTATGTCTCTATGTCTCTATGTCTCTATGTCTCTATGTCTCTATGTCTCGATGACTCGATGACTCGATGTCTCGATGACTCGATGTCTCGATGACTCGATGACTCGATGTCTCGATGTCTCTATGTCTCGATGTCTCGATGTCTCTATGTCTCTATGACTCTATGACTCTATGACTCTATGACTCTATGTCTCTATGACTCTATGTCTCAATGTCTCTATGTCTCTATGTCTCTATGTCTCTATGTCTCTATGTCTCGATGTCTCGATGTCTCAATGTCTCAATGTCTCAATGTCTCTATGACTCTATGACTCTATGTCTCTATGACTCTATGTCTCAATGTCTCTATGTCTCTATGTCTCTATGTCTCTATGTCTCTATGTCTCTATGTCTCTATGTCTCGATGTCTCAATGTCTCAATGTCTCTATGACTCTATGACTCTATGTCTCTATGACTCTATGTCTCAATGTCTCTATGTCTCTATGACTCTATGTCTCTATGTCTCGATGTCTCGATGTCTCTATGTCTCTATGTCCCGATGTCTCGATGTCTCGATGTCTCAATGTCTCCATGTCTCTATGACTCTATGACTCTATGACTCTATGTCTCTATGACTCTATGTCTCAATGTCTCTATGTCTCAATGTCTCTATGTCTCTATGACTCTATGTCTCTATGTCTCGATGTCTCGATGTCTCTATGTCTCTATGTCTCGATGTCTCGATGTCTCGATGTCTCAATGTCTCTATGTCTCTATGACTCTATGACTCTATGACTCTATGTCTCTATGACTCTATGTCTCTATGACTCTATGTCTCAATGTCTCTATGTCTCTATGTCTCTATGACTCTATGACTCTATGTCTCTATGTCTCGATGTCTCGATGTCTCGATGTCTCGATGTCTCGATGACTCGATGACTCGATGTCTCGATGACTCTATATCTCAATGTCTCTATGACTCTATGACTCTATGACTCTATGTCTCTATGACTCTATGTCTCAATGTCTCTATGACTCTATGTCTCAATGTCTCAATGTCTCAATGTCTCTATGTCTCTATGACTCTATGACTCTATGACTCTATGTCTCTATGACTCTATGTCTCAATGTCTCTATGTCTCTATGTCTCTATGACTCTATGACTCTATGTCTCTATGTCTCGATGTCTCGATGTCTCGATGTCTCGATGTCTCGTTGACTCGATGACTCGATGTCTCGATGACTCTATGTCTCTATGTCTCTATGACTCTATGACTCTATGACTCTATGTCTCTATGACTCTATGTCTCAATGTCTCTATGTCTCTATGTCTCTATGTCTCGATGTCTCGATGACTCGATGACTCGATGTCTCGATGACTCGATGTCTCGATGACTCGATGACTCGATGTCTCGATGTCTCGATGTCTCGATGTCTCGATGTCTCGATGTCTCTATGTCTCTCTGTCTCTATGACTCTATGTCTCAATGTCTCTATGTCTCTATGTCTCTATGACTCTATGACTCTATGACTCTATGACTCTATGTCTCTATGACTCTATGTCTCAATGTCTCTATGTCTCTATGTCTCTATGACTCTATGACTCTATGACTCTATGACTCTATGTCTCTCTGACTCTATGTCTCAATGTCTCTATGTCTCTATGTCTCTATGTCTCTATGTCTCTATGTCTCGATGACTCGATGACTCGATGTCTCGATGTCTCAATGTCTCTATGTCTCTATGACTCTATGACTCTATGACTCTTTGTCACTATGACTCTATGTCTCAATGTCTCTATGTCTCTATGACTCTATGACTCTATGTCTCGATGTCTCGATGTCTCGATGTCTCTATGTCTCTATGACTCTATGACTCTATGACTCTATGTCTCTATGTCTCGATGTCTCTATGTCTCGATGTCTCTATGTCTCGATGTCTCAATGTCTCAATGTCTCAATGTCTCTATGACTCTATGACTCTATGACTCTATGACTCTATGTCTCTATGACTCTTTGTCTCAATGTCTCTATGTCTCTATGTCTCTATGTCTCGATGTCTCGATGACTCGATGTCTCGATGACTCGATGTCTCGATGACTCGATGACTCGATGTCTCGATGTCTCGATGTCTCGATGTCTCGATGTCTCTATGTCTCTATGTCTCTATGACTCTATGTCTCTATGTCTCTATGTCTCTATGTCTCTATGTCTCTATGTCTCTATGTCTCTATGACTCTATGACTCTATGACTCTATGTCTCTATGACTCTATGTCTCAATGTCTCTATGTCTCTATGTCTCTATGTCTCTATGTCTCTATGTCTCTATGTCTCTATGACTCTATGTCTCAATGTCTCTATGTCTCTATTTCTCTATGACTCTATGACTCTATGACTCTATGACTCTATGTCTCTATGACTCTATGTCTCAATGTCTCTATGTCTCTATGTCTCTATGACTCTATGACTCTATGACTCTATGACTCTATGTCTCTATGACTCTATGTCTCAATGTCTCTATGTCTCTATGTCTCTATGTCTCTATGTCTCTATGTCTCGATGACTCGATGACTCGATGTCTCGATGTCTCAATGTCTCTATGTCTCTATGACTCTATGACTCTATGACTCTATGTCTCAATGTCTCTATGTCTCTATGACTCTATGACTCTATGTCTCTATGTCTCTATGACTCTATGTCTCAATGTCTCTATGTCTCTATGACTCTATGACTCTATGTCTCTATGACTCTATGACTCTATGTCTCTATGTCTCTATGACTCTATGTCTCAATGTCTCTATGTCCCTATGACTCTATGACTCTATGTCTCTATGTCTCTATGACTCTATGTCTCTATGTCTCTATGACTCTATGACTCTATGACTCTATGTCTCTATGACTCTATGTCTCAATGTCTCTATGACTCTATGACTCTATGACTCTATGTCTCTATGACTCTATGTCTCAATGTCTCTATGTCTCTATGTCTCTATGTCTCTATGTCTCGATGTCTCGATCACTCGATGACTCGATGTCTCGATGACTCGATGTCTCGATGACTCGATGACTCGATGTCTCGATGTCTCGATGTCTCGATGTCTCTATGTCTCTATGTCTCTATGTCTCTATGACTCTATGTCTCAATGTCTCAATGACTCTATGTCTCTATGTCTCTATGTCTCTATGTCTCTATGTCTCTATGACTCTATGTCTCTAAGTCTCTATGTCTCTATGTCTCTATGTCTCTATGACTCTATGACTCTATGTCTCTATGACTCTATGTCTCAATGTCTCTATGTCTCTATGACTCAATGACTCTATGTCTCTATGTCTCAATGTCTCTATGTCTCTATGACTCTATGACTCTATGACTCTATGTCTCTATGACTCTATGTCTCAATGTCTCTATGTCTCTATGACTCTATGACTCTATGTCTCGATGTCTCAATGTCTCAATGTCTCAATGTCTCTATGACTCTATGACTCTATGACTCTATGTCTCTATGACTCTATGTCTCTATGTCTCTATGACTCTATGACTCTATGACTCTATGTCTCTATGACTCTATGTCTCAATGTCTCTATGTCTCTATGTCTCTATGTCTCTATGTCTCGATGTCTCGATGACTCGATGACTCGATGTCTCGATGACTCGATGTCTCGATGACTCGATGACTCGATGTCTCGATGTCTCGATGTCTCGATGTCTCGATGTCTCGATGTCTCTATGTCTCGATGTCTCGATGACTCGATGACTCGATGTCTCGATGACTCGATGTCTCGATGACTCGATGACTCGATGTCTCGATGTCTCGATGTCTCGATGTCTCTATGTCTCTATGTCTCTATGTCTCAATGTCTCTATGTCTCTATGTCTCTATGACTCTATGACTCTATGTCTCTATGACTCTATGTCTCATGTCTCTATGTCTCTATGACTCTATGACTCTATGTCTCGATGTCTCAATGTCTCAATGTCTCAATGTCTCTATGACTCTATGACTCTATGACTCTATGTCTCTATGACTCTATGTCTCTATGTCTCTATGACTCTATGACTCTATGACTCTATGTCTCTATGACTCTATGTCTCAATGTCTCTATGTCTCTATGTCTCTATGTCTCTATGTCTCGATGTCTCGATGACTCGATGACTCGATGTCTCGATGACTCGATGTCACGATGACTCGATGACTCGATGTCTCGATGTCTCGATGTCTCGATGTCTCGATGTCTCGATGTCTCTATGTCTCGATGTCTCGATGACTCGATGACTCGATGTCTCGATGACTCGATGTCTCGATGACTCGATGACTCGATGTCTCGATGTCTCGATGTCTCGATGTCTCTATGTCTCTATGTCTCTATGTCTCAATGTCTCAATGTCTCTATGTCTCTATGTCTCTATGACTCTATGTCTCTATGTCTCTATGTCTCTATGACTCTATGTCTCTATGTCTCTATGTCTCTATGTCTCTATGTCTCTATGACTCTATGACTCTATGTCTCTATGACTCTATGTCTCAATGTCTCTATGTCTCTATGTCTCTATGTCTCAATGTCTCAATGTCTCAATGTCTCAATGTCTCTATGTCTCTATGTCTCTATGACTCTATGTCTCTATGTCTCTATGTCTCTATGACTCTATGTCTCTATGTCTCTATGTCTCTATGTCTCTATGTCTCTATGACTCTATGACTCTATGTCTCTATGACTCTATGTCTCAATGTCTCTATGTCTCTATGTCTCTATGTCTCAATGTCTCAATGTCTCTATGTCTCTATGACTCTATGACTCTATGACTCTATGTCTCTATGACTCTATGTCTCTATGTCTCTATGACTCTATGACTCTATGACTCTATGTCTCTATGACTCTATGTCTCAATGTCTCTATGTCTCTATGTCTCTATGACTCTATGACTCTATGACTCTATGACTCTATGTCTCTATGACTCTATGTCTCAATGTCTCTATGTGTCTATGTCTCTATGTCACTATGTCTCTATGTCTCGATGACTCGATGACTCGATGTCTCAATGTCTCAATGTCTCAATGTCTCTATGTCTCTATGACTCTATGACTCTATGTCTCTATGACTCTATGTCTCAATGTCTCTATGTCTCTATGACTCTATGACTCTATGTCTCGATGTCTCAATGTCTCAATGTCTCTATGTCTCTATGACTCTATGACTCTATGACTCTATGTCTCTATGACTCTATGTCTCTATGACTCTATGACTCTATGACTCTATGTCTCTATGACTCTATGTCTCAATGTCTCTATGTCTCTATGTCTCTATGTCTCTATGTCTCGATGTCTCGATGACTCGATGACTCGATGTCTCGATGACTCGATGTCTCGATGACTCGATGTCTCGATGTCTCGATGTCTCGATGTCTCTATGTCTCTATGACTCTATGTCTCTATGACTCTATGACTCTATGACTCTATGTCTCTATGTCTCTATGTCTCGATGTCTCGATGTCTCGATGTCTCGATGTCTCAATGTCTCAATGTCTCAATGTCTCTATGACTCGATGACTCTATGACTCTATGTCTCTATGACTCTATGTCTCTATGTCTCTATGTCTCTATGTCTCTATGTCTCTATGTCTCTATGACTCTATGACTCTATGACTCTATGTCTCTATGTCTCGATGTCTCGATGTCTCGATGTCTCGATGTCTCGATGTCTCAATGTCTCAATGTCTCAATGTCTCTATGACTCGATGACTCTATGACTCTATGACTCTATGTCTCTATGATTCTATGTCTCAATGTCTCTATGTCTCTATGTCTCAATGTCTCGATGACTCGATGACTCGATGACTCGATGACTCGATGTCTCTATGTCTCTATGTCTCTATGTCTCTATGACTCTATGTCTCAATGTCTCTATGTCTCTATGTCTCTATGACTCTATGACTCTATGACTCTATGACTCTATGTCTCTATGACTCTATGTCTCAATGTCTCTATGTCTCTATGACTCTATGACTCTATGACTCTATGACTCTATGTCTCTATGACTCTATGTCTCAATGTCTCTATGTCTCTATGTCTCTATGTCTCTATGTCTCTATGTCTCGATGACTCGATGACTCGATGTCTCGATGTCTCAATGTCTCTATGTCTCTATGACTCTATGACTCTATGACTCTATGTCTCTATGACTCTATGTCTCAATGTCTCTATGTCTCTATGACTCTATGACTCTATGTCTCTATGTCTCTATGACTCTATGTCTCAATGTCTCTATGTCTCTATGACTCTATGACTCTATGTCTCTATGACTCTATGACTCTATGTCTCTATGTCTCTATGACTCTATGTCTCAATGTCTCTATGTCTCTATGACTCTATGACTCTATGTCTCTATGTCTCTATGACTCTATGTCTCTATGTCTCTATGACTCTATGACTCTATGACTCTATGTCTCTATGACTCTATGTCTCAATGTCTCTATGACTCTATGACTCTATGACTCTATGTCTCTATGACTCTATGTCTCAATGTCTCTATGTCTCTATGTCTCTATGTCTCTATGTCTCGATGTCTCTATGTCTCTATGTCTCTATGTCTCTATGACTCTATGTCTCTAAGTCTCTATGTCTCTATGTCTCTATGTCTCTATGACTCTATGACTCTATGTCTCTATGACTCTATGTCTCAATGTCTCTATGTCTCTATGACTCAATGACTCTATGTCTCTATGTCTCAATGTCTCTATGTCTCTATGACTCTATGACTCTATGACTCTATGTCTCTATGACTCTATGTCTCAATGTCTCTATGTCTCTATGACTCTATGACTCTATGTCTCGATGTCTCAATGTCTCAATGTCTCAATGTCTCTATGACTCTATGACTCTATGACTCTATGTCTCTATGACTCTATGTCTCTATGTCTCTATGACTCTATGACTCTATGACTCTATGTCTCTATGACTCTATGTCTCAATGTCTCTATGTCTCTATGTCTCTATGTCTCTATGTCTCGATGTCTCGATGACTCGATGACTCGATGTCTCGATGACTCGATGTCTCGATGACTCGATGACTCGATGTCTCGATGTCTCGATGTCTCGATGTCTCGATGTCTCGATGTCTCTATGTCTCGATGTCTCGATGACTCGATGACTCGATGTCTCGATGACTCGATGTCTCGATGACTCGATGACTCGATGTCTCGATGTCTCGATGTCTCGATGTCTCTATGTCTCTATGTCTCTATGTCTCAATGTCTCTATGTCTCTATGTCTCTATGACTCTATGACTCTATGTCTCTATGACTCTATGTCTCAATGTCTCTATGTCTCTATGACTCTATGACTCTATGTCTCGATGTCTCAATGTCTCAATGTCTCAATGTCTCTATGACTCTATGACTCTATGACTCTATGTCTCTATGACTCTATGTCTCTATGTCTCTATGACTCTATGACTCTATGACTCTATGTCTCTATGACTCTATGTCTCAATGTCTCTATGTCTCTATGTCTCTATGTCTCTATGTCTCGATGTCTCGATGACTCGATGACTCGATGTCTCGATGACTCGATGTCTCGATGACTCGATGACTCGATGTCTCGATGTCTCGATGTCTCGATGTCTCGATGTCTCGATGTCTCTATGTCTCGATGTCTCGATGACTCGATGACTCGATGTCTCGATGACTCGATGTCTCGATGACTCGATGACTCGATGTCTCGATGTCTCGATGTCTCGATGTCTCTATGTCTCTATGTCTCTATGTCTCAATGTCTCAATGTCTCTATGTCTCTATGTCTCTATGACTCTATGTCTCTATGTCTCTATGTCTCTATGACTCTATGTCTCTATGTCTCTATGTCTCTATGTCTCTATGTCTCTATGACTCTATGACTCTATGTCTCTATGACTCTATGTCTCAATGTCTCTATGTCTCTATGTCTCTATGTCTCAATGTCTCAATGTCTCAATGTCTCAATGTCTCTATGTCTCTATGTCTCTATGACTCTATGTCTCTATGTCTCTATGTCTCTATGACTCTATGTCTCTATGTCTCTATGTCTCTATGTCTCTATGTCTCTATGACTCTATGACTCTATGTCTCTATGACTCTATGTCTCAATGTCTCTATGTCTCTATGTCTCTATGTCTCAATGTCTCAATGTCTCTATGTCTCTATGACTCTATGACTCTATGACTCTATGTCTCTATGACTCTATGTCTCTATGTCTCTATGACTCTATGACTCTATGACTCTATGTCTCTATGACTCTATGTCTCAATGTCTCTATGTCTCTATGACTCTATGACTCTATGACTCTATGACTCTATGTCTCTATGACTCTATGTCTCAATGTCTCTATGTGTCTATGTCTCTATGTCACTATGTCTCTATGTCTCGATGACTCGATGACTCGATGTCTCAATGTCTCAATGTCTCAATGTCTCTTTGTCTCTATGACTCTATGACTCTATGACTCTATGTCTCTATGACTCTATGTCTCAATGTCTCTATGTCTCTATGACTCTATGACTCTATGTCTCGATGTCTCAATGTCTCAATGTCTCTATGTCTCTATGACTCTATGACTCTATGACTCTATGTCTCTATGACTCTATGTCTCTATGACTCTATGACTCTATGACTCTATGTCTCTATGACTCTATGTCTCAATGTCTCTATGTCTCTATGTCTCTATGTCTCTATGTCTCGATGTCTCGATGACTCGATGACTCGATGTCTCGATGACTCGATGTCTCGATGACTCGATGTCTCGATGTCTCGATGTCTCGATGTCTCTATGTCTCTATGTCTCTATGACTCTATGTCTCTATGACTCTATGACTCTATGACTCTATGTCTCTATGTCTCGATGTCTCGATGTCTCGATGTCTCGATGTCTCGATGTCTCAATGTCTCAATGTCTCTATGACTCGATGACTCTATGACTCTATGTCTCTATGACTCTATGTCTCTATGTCTCTATGTCTCTATGTCTCTATGTCTCTATGTCTCTATGACTCTATGACTCTATGACTCTATGTCTCTATGTCTCGATGTCTCGATGTCTCGATGTCTCGATGTCTCGATGTCTCAATGTCTCAATGTCTCAATGTCTCTATGACTCGATGACTCTATGACTCTATGACTCTATGTCTCTATGATTCTATGTCTCAATGTCTCTATGTCTCTATGTCTCAATGTCTCGATGACTCGATGACTCGATGACTCGATGACTCGATGTCTCTATGTCTCTATGTCTCTATGTCTCTATGACTCTATGTCTCAATGTCTCTATGTCTCTATGTCTCTATGACTCTATGACTCTATGACTCTATGTCTCTATGACTCTATGTCTCAATGTCTCTATGTCTCTATGTCTCTATGACTCTATGACTCTATGACTCTATGACTCTATGTCTCTATGACTCTATGTCTCAATGTCTCTATGTCTCTATGTCTCTATGTCTCTATGTCTCTATGTCTCGATGACTCGATGACTCGATGTCTCGATGTCTCAATGTCTCTATGTCTCTATGACTCTATGACTCTATGACTCTATGTCTCTATGACTCTATGTCTCAATGTCTCTATGTCTCTATGACTCTATGACTCTATGTCTCTATGTCTCTATGACTCTATGTCTCAATGTCTCTATGTCTCTATGACTCTATGACTCTATGTCTCTATGACTCTATGACTCTATGTCTCTATGTCTCTATGACTCTATGTCTCAATGTCTCTATGTCTCTATGACTCTATGACTCTATGTCTCTATGTCTCTATGACTCTATGTCTCTATGTCTCTATGACTCTATGACTCTATGACTCTATGTCTCTATGACTCTATGTCTCAATGTCTCTATGACTCTATGAATCTATGACTCTATGTCTCTATGACTCTATGTCTCAATGTCTCTATGTCTCTATGTCTCTATGTCTCTATGTCTCGATGTCTCGATGACTCGATGACTCGATGTCTCGATGACTCGATGTCTCGATGACTCGATGACTCTATGACTCTATGACTCTATGACTCTATGTCTCTATGACTCTATGTCTCAATGTCTCTATGTGTCTATGTCTCTATGTCACTATGTCTCTATGTCTCGATGACTCGATGACTCGATGTCTCAATGTCTCAATGTCTCTATGTCTCTATGACTCTATGACTCTATGACTCTATGTCTCTATGACTCTATGTCTCAATGTCTCTATGTCTCTATGACTCTATGACTCTATGTCTCGATGTCTCAATGTCTCAATGTCTCTATGTCTCTATGACTCTATGACTCTATGACTCTATGTCTCTATGACTCTATGTCTCTATGACTCTATGACTCTATGACTCTATGTCTCTATGACTCTATGTCTCAATGTCTCTATGTCTCTATGTCTCTATGTCTCTATGTCTCGATGTCTCGATGACTCGATGACTCGATGTCTCGATGACTCGATGTCTCGATGACTCGATGTCTCGATGTCTCGATGTCTCGATGTCTCTATGTCTCTATGTCTCTATGACTCTATGTCTCTATGACTCTATGACTCTATGACTCTATGTCTCTATGTCTCGATGTCTCGATGTCTCGATGTCGCGATGTCTCGATGTCTCAATGTCTCAATGTCTCAATGTCTCTATGACTCGATGACTCTATGACTCTATGTCTCTATGACTCTATGTCTCTACGTCTCTATGTCTCTATGTCTCTATGTCTCTATGTCTCTATGACTCTATGACTCTATGACTCTATGTCTCTATGTCTCGATGTCTCGATGTCTCGATGTCTCGATGTCTCGATGTCTCAATGTCTCAATGTCTCAATGTCTCTATGACTCGATGACTCTATGACTCTATGACTCTATGTCTCTATGATTCTATGTCTCAATGTCTCTATGTCTCTATGTCTCTATGTCTCTATGTCTCTATGACTCTATGACTCTATGACTCTATGTCTCTATGTCTCGATGTCTCGATGTCTCGATGTCTCGATGTCTCGATGTCTCAATGTCTCAATGTCTCAATGTCTCTATGACTCGATGACTCTATGACTCTATGACTCTATGTCTCTATGATTCTATGTCTCAATGTCTCTATGTCTCTATGTCTCAATGTCTCGATGACTCGATGACTCGATGACTCGATGACTCGATGTCTCTATGTCTCTATGTCTCTATGACTCTATGTCTCAATGTCTCTATGTCTCTATGTCTCTATGACTCTATGACTCTATGACTCTATGACTCTATGTCTCTATGACTCTATGTCTCAATGTCTCTATGTCTCTATGTCTCTATGACTCTATGACTCTATGACTCTATGACTCTATGTCTCTATGACTCTATGTCTCAATGTCTCTATGTCTCTATGTCTCTATGTCTCTATGTCTCTATGTCTCGATGACTCGATGACTCGATGTCTCGATGTCTCAATGTCTCTATGTCTCTATGACTCTATGACTCTATGACTCTATGTCTCTATGACTCTATGTCTCAATGTCTCTATGTCTCTATGACTCTATGACTCTATGTCTCTATGTCTCTATGACTCTATGTCTCAATGTCTCTATGTCTCTATGACTCTATGACTCTATGTCTCTATGACTCTATGACTCTATGTCTCTATGTCTCTATGACTCTATGTCTCAATGTCTCTATGTCTCTATGACTCTATGACTCTATGTCTCTATGTCTCTATGACTCTATGTCTCTATGTCTCTATGACTCTATGACTCTATGACTCTATGTCTCTATGACTCTATGTCTCAATGTCTCTATGACTCTATGAATCTATGACTCTATGTCTCTATGACTCTATGTCTCAATGTCTCTATGTCTCTATGTCTCTATGTCTCTATGTCTCGATGTCTCGATGACTCGATGACTCGATGTCTCGATGACTCGATGTCTCGATGACTCGATGACTCGATGTCTCGATGTCTCGATGTCTCGATGTCTCTATGTCTCTATGTCTCTATGTCTCTATGACTCTATGTCTCAATGTCTCAATGACTCTATGTCTCTATGTCTCTATGTCTCTATGTCTCTATGTCTCTATGACTCTATGTCTCTAAGTCTCTATGTCTCTATGTCTCTATGTCTCTATGACTCTATGTCTCTATGACTCTATGTCTCAATGTCTCTATGTCTCTATGACTCAATGACTCTATGTCTCTATGTCTCAATGTCTCTGTGTCTCTATGACTCTATGACTCTATGACTCTATGTCTCTATGACTCTATGTCTCAGTGTCTCTATGTCTCTATGACTCTATGACTCTATGTCTCGATGTCTCAATGTCTCAATGTCTCTATGTCTCTATGACTCTATGACTCTATGACTCTATGTCTCTATGACTCTATGTCTCTATGTCTCTATGACTCTATGACTCTATGACTCTATGTCTCTATGACTCTATGTCTCAATGTCTCTATGTCTCTATGTCTCTATGTCTCTATGTCTCGATGTCTCGATGAATCGATGACTCGATGTCTCGATGACTCGATGTCTCGATGACTCGATGACTCGATGTCTCGATGTCTCGATGTCTCGATGTCTCGATGTCTCGATGTCTCTATGTCTCGATGTCTCGATGACTCGATGACTCGATGTCTCGATGACTCGATGTCTCGATGACTCGATGACTCGATGTCTCGATGTCTCGATGTCTCGATGTCTCTATGTCTCTATGTCTCTATGTCTCAATGTCTCAATGTCTCTATGTCTCTATGTCTCTATGACTCTATGTCTCTATGTCTCTATGTCTCTATGACTCTATGTCTCTATGTCTCTATGTCTCTATGTCTCTATGTCTCTATGACTCTATGACTCTATGTCTCTATGACTCTATGTCTCAATGTCTCTATGTGTCTATGTCTCTATGTCTCAATGTCTCAATGTCTCAATGTCTCAATGTCTCTATGTCTCTATGTCTCTATGACTCTATGTCTCTATGTCTCTATGTCTCTATGACTCTATGTCTCTATGTCTCTATGTCTCTATGTCTCTATGTCTCTATGACTCTATGACTCTATGTCTCTATGACTCTATGTCTCAATGTCTCTATGTCTCTATGTCTCTATGTCTCAATGTCTCAATGTCTCTATGTCTCTATGACTCTATGACTCTATGACTCTATGTCTCTATGACTCTATGTCTCTATGTCTCTATGACTCTATGACTCTATGACTCTATGTCTCTATGACTCTATGTCTCAATGTCTCTATGTCTCTATGTCTCTATGACTCTATGACTCTATGACTCTATGACTCTATGTCTCTATGACTCTATGTCTCAATGTCTCTATGTGTCTATGTCTCTATGTCACTATGTCTCTATGTCTCGATGACTCGATGACTCGATGTCTCAATGTCTCAATGTCTCTATGTCTCTATGACTCTATGACTCTATGACTCTATGTCTCTATGACTCTATGTCTCAATGTCTCTATGTCTCTATGACTCTATGACTCTATGTCTCGATGTCTCAATGTCTCAATGTCTCTATGTCTCTATGACTCTATGACTCTATGACTCTATGTCTCTATGACTCTATGTCTCTATGTCTCTATGACTCTATGACTCTATGACTCTATGTCTCTATGACTCTATGTCTCAATGTCTCTATGTCTCTATGTCTCTATGTCTCTATGTCTCGATGTCTCGATGACTCGATGACTCGATGTCTCGATGACTCGATGTCTCGATGACTCGATGACTCGATGTCTCGATGTCTCGATGTCTCGATGTCTCTATGTCTCTATGACTCTATGTCTCAATCTCTCTATGTCTCTATGTCTCTATGACTCTTTATCTCTATGACTCTATGTCTCAATGTCTCTATGTCTCTATGTCTCTATGACTCTATGACTCTATGACTCTATGACTCTATGTCTCTATGACTCTATGTCTCAATGTCTCTATGTCTCTATGTCTCTATGACTCTATGACTCTATGACTCTATGTCTCTATGACTCTATGTCTCAATGTCTCTATGTGTCTATGTCTCTATGTCACTATGTCTCTATGTCTCGATGACTCGATGACTCGATGTCTCAATGTCTCAATGTCTCTATGTCTCTATGACTCTATGACTCTATGACTCTATGACTCTATGACTCTATGACTCTATGTCTCTATGACTCTATGTCTCAATGTCTCTATGTCTCTATGTCTCTATGACTCTATGACTCTATGACTCTATGTCTCTATGACTCTATGTCTCAATGTCTCTATGTGTCTATGTCTCTATGTCACTATGTCTCTATGTCTCGATGACTCGATGACTCGATGTCTCAATGTCTCAATGTCTCTATGTCTCTATGACTCTATGACTCTATGTCTCTATGACTCTATGTCTCAATGTCTCTATGTCTCTATGACTCTATGACTCTATGTCTCGATGTCTCAATGTCTCAATGTCTCTATGTCTCTATGACTCTATGACTCTATGACTCTATGTCTCTATGACTCTATGTCTCTATGTCTCTATGACTCTATGACTCTATGACTCTATGTCTCTATGACTCTATGTCTCAATGTCTCTATGTCTCTATGTCTCTATGTCTCTATGTCTCGATGTCTCGATGACTCGATGACTCGATGTCTCGATGACTCGATGTCTCGATGACTCGATGACTCGATGTCTCGATGTCTCGATGTCTCGATGTCTCTATGTCTCTATGACTCTATGTCTCAATCTCTCTATGTCTCTATGTCTCTATGACTCAATGTCTCTATGACTCTATGTCTCAATGTCTCTATGTCTCTATGTCTCTATGACTCTATGACTCTATGACTCTATGACTCTATGTCTCTATGACTCTATGTCTCAATGTCTCTATGTCTCTATGTCTCTATGACTCTATGACTCTATGTCTCTATGTCTCTATGACTCTATGTCTCAATGTCTCTATGTCTCTATGTCTCTATGTCTCTATGTCTCTATGTATCGATGACTCGATGACTCGATGTCTCGATGTCTCAATGTCTCTATGTCTCTATGACTCTATGACTCTATGACTCTATGTCTCTATGACTCTATGTCTCACTGTCTCTATGTCTCTATGACTCTATGACTCGATGTCTCGATGTCTCGATGTCTCGATGTCTCGATGTCTCTATGACTCTATGACTCTATGACTCTATGTCTCTATGTCTCTATGTCTCGATGTCTCGATGTCTCTATGTCTCGATGTCTCAATGTCTCAATGTCTCAATGTCTCTATGTCTCTATGGCTCTATGACTCTATGACTCTATGACTCTATGTCTCTATGACTCTATGTCTCAATGTCTCTATGTCTCTATGTCTCTATGTCTCGATGTCTCGATGACTCGATGTCTCGATGACTCGATGTCTCGATGACTCGATGTCTCGATGTCTCGATGTCTCGATGTCTCGATGTCTCTATGTCTCTATGTCTCTATGTCTCTATGACTCTATGTCTCAATGTCTCTATGTCTCTATGTCTCTATGTCTCTATGTCTCTATGTCTCTATGACTCTATGACTCTATGACTCTATGTCTCTATGTCTCGATGTCTCGATGTCTCGATGTCTCGATGTCTCGATGTCTCAATGTCTCAATGTATCAATGTCTCTATGACTCTATGACTCTATGACTCTATGACTCTATGTCTCTATGACTCTATGTCTCAATGTCTCTATGTCTCTATGTCTCTATGTCTCGATGTCTCGATGACTCGATGACTCGATGTCTCGATGACTCGATGTCTCGATGACTCGATGACTCGATGTCTCGATGTCTCGATGTCTCGATGTCTCTATGTCTCTATGTCTCTATGTCTCTATGACTCTATGTCTCAATGTCTCTATGTCTCTATGTCTCTATGACTCCATGACTCTATGACTCTATGACTCTATGTCTCTATGACTCTATGTCTCAATGTCTCTATGTCTCTATGTCTCTATGACTCTATGACTCTATGACTCTATGACTCTATGTCTCTATGACTCTATGTCTCAATGTCTCTATGTCTCTATGTCTCTATGTCTCTATGTCTCTATGTCTCGATGACTCGATGTCTCGATGTCTCGATGTCTCTATGTCTCTATGACTCTATGACTCTATGACTCTATGTCTCTATGACTCTATGTCTCAATGTCTCTATGTCTCTATGACTCTATGACTCTATGTCTCTATGTCTCTATGACTCTATGTCTCAATGTCTCTATGTCTCTATGACTCTATGACTCTATGTCTCTATGACTCTATGACTCTATGTCTCTATGTCTCTATGACTCTATGTCTCAATGTCTCTATGTCTCTATGACTCTATGACTCTATGTCTCTATGTCTCTATGACTCTATGTCTCTATGTCTCTATGACTCTATGACTCTATGACTCTATGTCTCTATGACTCTATGTCTCGATGTCTCGATGACTCGATGTCTCGATGACTCGATGTCTCGATGACTCGATGTCTCGATGTCTCGATGTCTCTATGTCTCTATGTCTCTATGTCTCTATGACTCTATGTCTCTATGTCTCTATGTCTCTATGTCTCTATGTCTCTATGTCTCTATGACTCTATGACTCTATGACTCTATGTCTCTATGTCTCGATGTCTCGATGTCTCGATGTCTCGATGTCTCGATGTCTCAATGTCTCAATGTCTCAATGTCTCTATGACTCGATGACTCTATGACTCTATGACTCTATGTCTCTATGACTCTATGTCTCAATGTCTCTATGTCTCTATGTCTCTATGTCTCGATGTCTCGATGACTCGATGACTCGATGTCTCGATGACTCGATGTCTCGATGACTCGATGACTCGATGTCTCGATGTCTCGATGTCTCTATGTCTCTATGTCTCTATGTCTCTATGACTCTATGTCTCAATGTCTCTATGTCTCTATGTCTCTATGACTCTATGTCTCAATGTCTCTATGTCTCTATGACTCTATGACTCTATGTCTCTATGTCTCTATGACTCTATGTCTCAATGTCTCTATGTCTCTATGACTCTATGACTCTATGTCTCTATGACTCTATGACTCTATGTCTCTATGTCTCTATGTCTCTATGTCTCTATGTCTCTATGTCTCGATGACTCGATGACTCGATGTTTCGATGTCTCAATGTCTCTATGTCTCTATGACTCTATGACTCTATGACTCTATGTCTCTATGACTCTATGTCTCAATGTCTCTATGTCTCTATGACTCTATGACTCTATGTCTCTATGTCTCTATGACTCTATGTCTCAATGTCTCTATGTCTCTATGACTCTATGACTCTATGTCTCTATGACTCTATGACTCTATGTCTCTATGTCTCTATGACTCTATGTCTCAATGTCTCTATGTCTCTATGACTCTATGACTCTATGTCTCTATGTCTCTATGACTCTATGTCTCTATGTCTCTATGACTCTATGACTCTATGACTCTATGTCTCTATGACTCTATGTCTCAATGTCTCTATGACTCTATGACTCTATGACTCTATGTCTCTATGACTCTATGTCTCAATGTCTCTATGTCTCTATGTCTCTATGTCTCTATGTCTCGATGTCTCGATGACTCGATGACTCGATGTCTCGATGACTCGATGTCTCGATGACTCGATGACTCGATGTCTCGATGTCTCGATGTCTCGATGTCTCTATGTCTCTATGTCTCTATGTCTCTATGACTCTATGTCTCAATGTCTCAATGACTCTATGTCTCTATGTCTCTACGTCTCTATGTCTCTATGTCTCTATGACTCTATGTCTCTAAGTCTCTATGTCTCTATGTCTCTATGTCTCTATGACTCTATGACTCTATGTCTCGATGACTCGATGTCTCTATGTCTCTATGACTCTATGTCTCGATGTCTCGATGACTCGATGACTCGATGTCTCGATGACTCGATGTCTCGATGACTCGATGACTCGATGTCTCGATGTCTCGATGTCTCGATGTCTCGATGTCTCGATGTCTCGATGACTCTATGTCTCTATGTCTCTATGTCTCTATGTCTCGATGACTCTATGTCTCTATGTCTCTATGTCTCTATGTCTCGATGACTCGATGACTCGATGTCTCTATGTCTCTATGTCTCTATGTCTCTATGTCTCGATGACTCGATGACTCGATGTCTCTATGTCTCTATGTCTCTATGTCTCTATGTCTCTATGTCTCTATGACTCTATGTCTCTATGTCTCTATGTCTCTATGTCTCTATGTCACTATGTCTCTATGTCTCTATGTCTCTATGTCTCTATATCTCTATGTCTCGATGACTCGATGACTCGATGTCTCTATGTCTCTATGACTCTATGTCTCTATGACTCTATGTTTCTATGTCTCTATGTCTCTATGTCTCTATGTCTCGATGTCTCGATGTCTCGATGTCTCGATGACTCGATGACTCGATGTCTCGATGACTCGATGTCTCGATGTCTCGATGTCTCAATGTCTCAATGTCTCAATGTCTCAATGTCTCAATGTCTCTATGTCTCTATGACTCTATGACTCTATGTCTCTATGACTCTATGTCTCAATGTCTCTATGTCTCTATGACTCTATGACTCTATGTCTCTATGTCTCTATGACTCTATGTCTCAATGTCTCTATGTCTCTATGACTCTATGACTCTATGTCTCTATGACTCTATGACTCTATGTCTCTATGTCTCTATGACTCTATGTCTCAATGTCTCTATGTCTCTATGACTCTATGACTCTATGTCTCTATGTCTCTATGACTCTATGTCTCTATGTCTCTATGACTCTATGACTCTATGACTCTATGTCTCTATGACTCTATGTCTCAATGTCTCTATGACTCTATGACTCTATGACTCTATGTCTCTATGACTCTATGTCTCAATGTCTCTATGTCTCTATGTCTCTATGTCTCTATGTCTCGATGTCTCGATGACTCGATGACTCGATGTCTCGATGACTCGATGTCTCGATGACTCGATGACTCGATGTCTCGATGTCTCGATGTCTCGATGTCTCTATGTCTCTATGTCTCTATGTCTCTATGACTCTATGTCTCAATGTCTCAATGACTCTATGTCTCTATGTCTCTATGTCTCTATGTCTCTATGTCTCTATGACTCTATGTCTCTAAGTCTCTATGTCTCTATGTCTCTATGTCTCTATGACTCTATGACTCTATGTCTCGATGACTCGATGTCTCTATGTCTCTATGACTCTATGTCTCGATGTCTCGATGACTCGATGACTCGATGTCTCGATGACTCGATGTCTCGATGACTCGATGACTCGATGTCTCGATGTCTCGATGTCTCGATGTCTCGATGTCTCGATGTCTCGATGACTCTATGTCTCTATGTCTCTATGTCTCTATGTCTCGATGACTCTATGTCTCTATGTCTCTATGTCTCTATGTCTCGATGACTCGATGACTCGATGTCTCTATGTCTCTATGTCTCTATGTCTCTATGTCTCGATGACTCGATGACTCGATGTCTCTATGTCTCTATGTCTCTATGTCTCTATGTCTCTATGTCTCTATGACTCTATGTCTCTATGTCTCTATGTCTCTATGTCTCTATGTCACTATGTCTCTATGTCTCTATGTCTCTATGTCTCTATATCTCTATGTCTCGATGACTCGATGACTCGATGTCTCTATGTCTCTATGACTCTATGTCTCTATGACTCTATGTTTCTATGTCTCTATGTCTCTATGTCTCTATGTCTCGATGTCTCGATGTCTCGATGTCTCGATGACTCGATGACTCGATGTCTCGATGACTCGATGTCTCGATGTCTCGATGTCTCAATGTCTCAATGTCTCAATGTCTCAATGTCTCAATGTCTCTATGTCTCTATGACTCTATGACTCTATGTCTCTATGACTCTATGTCTCAATGTCTCTATGTCTCTATGACTCTATGACACTATGTCTCTATGTCTCGATGTCTCGATGACTCGATGACTCGATGTCTCGATGACTCGATGTCTCGATGACTCGATGACTCGATGTCTCGATGTCTCGATGTCTCGATGTCTCTATGTCTCTATGTCTCTATGTCTCTATGACTCTATGTCTCGATGACTCGATGACTCGATGTCTCGATGACTCGATGTCTCGATGACTCGATGTCTCGATGTCTCTATGACTCTATGACTCTATGTCTCTATGTCTCTATGACTCTATGTCTCAATGTCTCTATGTCTCTATGACTCTATGACTCTATGTCTCTATGTCTCTATGACTCTATGTCTCTATGTCTCTATGACTCTATGACTCTATGACTCTATGTCTCTATGACTCTATGTCTCGATGTCTCGATGACTCGATGTCTCGATGACTCGATGTCTCGATGACTCGATGTCTCGATGTCTCGATGTCTCTATGTCTCTATGTCTCTATGTCTCTATGACTCTATGTCTCTATGTCTCTATGTCTCTATGTCTCTATGTCTCTATGTCTCTTTGACTCTATGTCTCTATGTCTCTATGTCTCTATGTCTCTATGTCTCTATGTCTCTATGTCTCTATGTCTCTATGACTCTATGACTCTATGACTCTATGTCTCTATGTCTCGATGTCTCGATGTCTCGATGTCTCGATGTCTCGATGTCTCAATGTCTCTATGTCTCTATGTCTCTATGTCTCTATGACTCTATGACTCTATGACTCTATGTCTCTATGACTCTATGTGTCAATGTCTCTATGTCTCTATGACTCTATGACTCTATGTCTCTATGTCTCTATGTCTCTATGTCTCTATGTCTCTATGACTCTATGTCTCAATGTCTCAATGTCTCAATGTCTCTATGTCTCTATGACTCTATGACTCTATGACTCTATGTCTCTATGACTCTATGTCTCAATGTCTCTATGTCTCTATGTCTCTATGACTCTATGACTCTATGTCTCTATGTCTCGATGTCTCGATGTCTCGATGTCTCTATGTCTCGATGACTCGATGACTCGATGTCTCGATGAATCTATGTCTATATGTCTCTATGACTCTATGACTCTATGACTCTATGTCTCTATGACTCTATGTCTCAATGTCTCTATGTCTCTATGTCTCTATGTCTCGATGTCTCGATGACTCGATGACTCGATGTCTCGATGACTCGATGTCTCGATGTCTCGATGTCTCTATGTCTCTATGTCTCTATGTCTCTATGACTCTATGTCTCTATGTCTCTATGTCTCTATGTCTCTATGTCTCTATGTCTCTATGACTCTATGACTCTATGACTCTATGTCTCTATGTCTCGATGTCTCGATGTCTCGATGTCTCGATGTCTCGATGTCTCAATGTCTCAATGTCTCAATGTCTCTATGACTCGATGACTCTATGACTCTATGACTCTATGTCTCTATGACTCTATGTCTCAATGTCTCTATGTCTCTATGTCTCGATGTCTCGATGACTCGATGACTCGATGTCTCGATGACTCGATGTCTCGATGACTCGATGACTCGATGTCTCGATGTCTCGATGTCTCTATGTCTCTATGTCTCTATGTCTCTATGACTCTATGTCTCAATGTCTCTATGTCTCTATGTCTCTATGACTCTATGACTCTATGACTCTATGACTCTATGTCTCTATGACTCTATGTCTCAATGTCTCTATGTCTCTATGTCTCTATGACTCTATGACTCTATGACTCTATGACTCTATGTCTCTATGACTCTATGTCTCAATGTCTCTATGTCTCTATGTCTCTATGTCTCTATGTCTCTATGTCTCGATGACTCGATGACTCGATGTTTCGATGTCTCAATGTCTCTATGTCTCTATGACTCTATGACTCTATGACTCTATGTCTCTATGACTCTATGTCTCAATGTCTCTATGTCTCTATGACTCTATGACTCTATGTCTCTATGTCTCTATGACTCTATGTCTCAATGACTCTATGTCTCTATGTCTCTATGTCTCTATGTCTCGATGACTCGATGACTCGATGTCTCTATGTCTCTATGTCTCTATGTCTCTATGTCTCGATGACTCGATGACTCGATGTCTCTATGTCTCTATGTCTCTATGTCTCTATGTCTCTATGTCTCTATGACTCTATGTCTCTATGTCTCTATGTCTCTATGTCTCTATGTCACTATGTCTCTATGTCTCTATGTCTCTATGTCTCTATATCTCTATGTCTCGATGACTCGATGACTCGATGTCTCTATGTCTCTATGACTCTATGTCTCTATGACTCTATGTTTCTATGTCTCTATGTCTCTATGTCTCTATGTCTCGATGTCTCGATGTCTCGATGTCTCGATGACTCGATGACTCGATGTCTCGATGACTCGATGTCTCGATGTCTCGATGTCTCAATGTCTCAATGTCTCAATGTCTCAATGTCTCAATGTCTCTATGTCTCTATGACTCTATGACTCTATGTCTCTATGACTCTATGTCTCAATGTCTCTATGTCTCTATGACTCTATGACTCTATGTCTCTATGTCTCTATGACTCTATGTCTCAATGTCTCTATGTCTCTATGACTCTATGACTCTATGTCTCTATGACTCTATGACTCTATGTCTCTATGTCTCTATGACTCTATGTCTCAATGTCTCTATGTCTCTATGACTCTATGACTCTATGTCTCTATGTCTCTATGACTCTATGTCTCTATGTCTCTATGACTCTATGACTCTATGACTCTATGTCTCTATGACTCTATGTCTCAATGTCTCTATGACTCTATGACTCTATGACTCTATGTCTCTATGACTCTATGTCTCAATGTCTCTATGTCTCTATGTCTCTATGTCTCTATGTCTCGATGTCTCGATGACTCGATGACTCGATGTCTCGATGACTCGATGTCTCGATGACTCGATGACTCGATGTCTCGATGTCTCGATGTCTCGATGTCTCTATGTCTCTATGTCTCTATGTCTCTATGACTCTATGTCTCAATGTCTCAATGACTCTATGTCTCTATGTCTCTATGTCTCTATGTCTCTATGTCTCTATGACTCTATGTCTCTAAGTCTCTATGTCTCTATGTCTCTATGTCTCTATGACTCTATGACTCTATGTCTCGATGACTCGATGTCTCTATGTCTCTATGACTCTATGTCTCGATGTCTCGATGACTCGATGACTCGATGTCTCGATGACTCGATGTCTCGATGACTCGATGACTCGATGTCTCGATGTCTCGATGTCTCGATGTCTCGATGTCTCGATGTCTCGATGACTCTATGTCTCTATGTCTCTATGTCTCTATGTCTCGATGACTCTATGTCTCTATGTCTCTATGTCTCTATGTCTCGATGACTCGATGACTCGATGTCTCTATGTCTCTATGTCTCTATGTCTCTATGTCTCGATGACTCGATGACTCGATGTCTCTATGTCTCTATGTCTCTATGTCTCTATGTCTCTATGTCTCTATGACTCTATGTCTCTATGTCTCTATGTCTCTATGTCTCTATGTCACTATGTCTCTATGTCTCTATGTCTCTATGTCTCTATATCTCTATGTCTCGATGACTCGATGACTCGATGTCTCTATGTCTCTATGACTCTATGTCTCTATGACTCTATGTTTCTATGTCTCTATGTCTCTATGTCTCTATGTCTCGATGTCTCGATGTCTCGATGTCTCGATGACTCGATGACTCGATGTCTCGATGACTCGATGTCTCGATGTCTCGATGTCTCAATGTCTCAATGTCTCAATGTCTCAATGTCTCAATGTCTCTATGTCTCTATGACTCTATGACTCTATGTCTCTATGACTCTATGTCTCAATGTCTCTATGTCTCTATGACTCTATGACACTATGTCTCTATGTCTCGATGTCTCGATGACTCGATGACTCGATGTCTCGATGACTCGATGTCTCGATGACTCGATGACTCGATGTCTCGATGTCTCGATGTCTCGATGTCTCTATGTCTCTATGTCTCTATGTCTCTATGACTCTATGTCTCGATGACTCGATGACTCGATGTCTCGATGACTCGATGTCTCGATGACTCGATGTCTCGATGTCTCGATGTCTCGATGTCTCTATGTCTCTATGTCTCTATGTCTCAATGTCTCTATGTCTCTATGTCTCTATGTCTCTATGTCACTATGTCTCTATGTCTCTATGTCTCTATGACTCTATGTCTCAATGTCTCTATGTCTCTATGTCTCGATGTCTCGATGACTCGATGACTCGATGTCTCGATGACTCGATGTCTCGATGACTCGATGACTCGATGTCTCGATGTCTCGATGTCTCGATGTCTCTATGTCTCTATGTCTCTATGACTCTATGACTCTATGTCTCTATGACTCTATGTCTCAATGTCTCTATGTCTCTATGTCTCTTTGACTCTATGTCTCTATGTCTCTATGTCTCTATGTCTCTATGTCTCTATGTCTCTATGTCTCTATGTCTCTATGACTCTATGACTCTATGACTCTATGTCTCTATGTCTCGATGTCTCGATGTCTCGATGTCTCGATGTCTCGATGTCTCAATGTCTCAATGTCTCAATGTCTCTATGTCTCTATGACTCTATGACTCTATGACTCTATGTCTCTATGACTCTATGTGTCAATGTCTCTATGTCTCTATGACTCTATGACTCTATGTCTCTATGTCTCGATGTCTCTATGTCTCTATGTCTCTATGTCTCGATGTCTCAATGTCTCAATGTCTCAATGTCTCTATGTCTCTATGACTCTATGACTCTATGACTCTATGTCTCTATGACTCTATGTCTCAATGTCTCTATGTCTCTATGTCTCTATGACTCTATGACTCTATGTCTCTATGTCTCGATGTCTCGATGTCTCGATGTCTCTATGTCTCGATGACTCGATGACTCGATGTCTCGATGAATCTATGTCTATATGTCTCTATGACTCTATGACTCTATGACTCTATGTCTCTATGACTCTATGTCTCAATGTCTCTATGTCTCTATGTCTCTATGTCTCGATGTCTCGATGACTCGATGACTCGATGTCTCGATGACTCGATGTCTCGATGTCTCGATGTCTCTATGTCTCTATGTCTCTATGTCTCTATGACTCTATGTCTCTATGTCTCTATGTCTCTATGTCTCTATGTCTCTATGTCTCTATGACTCTATGACTCTATGACTCTATGTCTCTATGTCTCGATGTCTCGATGTCTCGATGTCTCGATGTCTCGATGTCTCAATGTCTCAATGTCTCAATGTCTCTATGACTCGATGACTCTATGACTCTATGACTCTATGTCTCTATGACTCTATGTCTCAATGTCTCTATGTCTCTATGTCTCTATGTCTCGATGTCTCGATGACTCGATGACTCGATGTCTCGATGACTCGATGTCTCGATGACTCGATGACTCGATGTCTCGATGTCTCGATGTCTCTATGTCTCTATGTCTCTATGTCTCTATGACTCTATGTCTCAATGTCTCTATGTCTCTATGTCTCTATGACTCTATGACTCTATGACTCTATGACTCTATGTCTCTATGACTCTATGTCTCAATGTCTCTATGTCTCTATGTCTCTATGACTCTATGACTCTATGACTCTATGACTCTATGTCTCTATGACTCTATGTCTCAATGTCTCTATGTCTCTATGTCTCTATGTCTCTATGTCTCTATGTCTCGATGACTCGATGACTCGATGTTTCGATGTCTCAATGTCTCTATGTCTCTATGACTCTATGACTCTATGACTCTATGTCTCTATGACTCTATGTCTCAATGTCTCTATGTCTCTATGACTCTATGACTCTATGTCTCTATGTCTCTATGACTCTATGTCTCAATGTCTCTATGTCTCTATGACTCTATGACTCTATGTCTCTATGACTCTATGACTCTATGTCTCTATGTCTCTATGACTCTATGTCTCAATGTCTCTATGTCTCTATGACTCTATGACTCTATGTCTCTATGTCTCTATGACTCTATGTCTCTATGTCTCTATGACTCTATGACTCTATGACTCTATGTCTCTATGACTCTATGTCTCAATGTCTCTATGACTCTATGACTCTATGACTCTATGTCTCTATGACTCTATGTCTCAATGTCTCTATGTCTCTATGTCTCTATGTCTCTATGTCTCGATGTCTCGATGACTCGATGACTCGATGTCTCGATGACTCGATGTCTCGATGACTCGATGACTCGATGTCTCGATGTCTCGATGTCTCGATGTCTCTATGTCTCTATGTCTCTATGTCTCTATGACTCTATGTCTCAATGTCTCAATGACTCTATGTCTCTATGTCTCTACGTCTCTATGTCTCTATGTCTCTATGACTCTATGTCTCTAAGTCTCTATGTCTCTATGTCTCTATGTCTCTATGACTCTATGACTCTATGTCTCGATGACTCGATGTCTCTATGTCTCTATGACTCTATGTCTCGATGTCTCGATGACTCGATGACTCGATGTCTCGATGACTCGATGTCTCGATGACTCGATGACTCGATGTCTCGATGTCTCGATGTCTCGATGTCTCGATGTCTCGATGTCTCGATGACTCTATGTCTCTATGTCTCTATGTCTCTATGTCTCGATGACTCTATGTCTCTATGTCTCTATGTCTCTATGTCTCGATGACTCGATGACTCGATGTCTCTATGTCTCTATGTCTCTATGTCTCTATGTCTCGATGACTCGATGACTCGATGTCTCTATGTCTCTATGTCTCTATGTCTCTATGTCTCTATGTCTCTATGACTCTATGTCTCTATGTCTCTATGTCTCTATGTCTCTATGTCACTATGTCTCTATGTCTCTATGTCTCTATGTCTCTATATCTCTATGTCTCGATGACTCGATGACTCGATGTCTCTATGTCTCTATGACTCTATGTCTCTATGACTCTATGTTTCTATGTCTCTATGTCTCTATGTCTCTATGTCTCGATGTCTCGATGTCTCGATGTCTCGATGACTCGATGACTCGATGTCTCGATGACTCGATGTCTCGATGTCTCGATGTCTCAATGTCTCAATGTCTCAATGTCTCAATGTCTCAATGTCTCTATGTCTCTATGACTCTATGACTCTATGTCTCTATGACTCTATGTCTCAATGTCTCTATGTCTCTATGACTCTATGACTCTATGTCTCTATGTCTCTATGACTCTATGTCTCAATGTCTCTATGTCTCTATGACTCTATGACTCTATGTCTCTATGACTCTATGACTCTATGTCTCTATGTCTCTATGACTCTATGTCTCAATGTCTCTATGTCTCTATGACTCTATGACTCTATGTCTCTATGTCTCTATGACTCTATGTCTCTATGTCTCTATGACTCTATGACTCTATGACTCTATGTCTCTATGACTCTATGTCTCAATGTCTCTATGACTCTATGACTCTATGACTCTATGTCTCTATGACTCTATGTCTCAATGTCTCTATGTCTCTATGTCTCTATGTCTCTATGTCTCGATGTCTCGATGACTCGATGACTCGATGTCTCGATGACTCGATGTCTCGATGACTCGATGACTCGATGTCTCGATGTCTCGATGTCTCGATGTCTCTATGTCTCTATGTCTCTATGTCTCTATGACTCTATGTCTCAATGTCTCAATGACTCTATGTCTCTATGTCTCTATGTCTCTATGTCTCTATGTCTCTATGACTCTATGTCTCTAAGTCTCTATGTCTCTATGTCTCTATGTCTCTATGACTCTATGACTCTATGTCTCGATGACTCGATGTCTCTATGTCTCTATGACTCTATGTCTCGATGTCTCGATGACTCGATGACTCGATGTCTCGATGACTCGATGTCTCGATGACTCGATGACTCGATGTCTCGATGTCTCGATGTCTCGATGTCTCGATGTCTCGATGTCTCGATGACTCTATGTCTCTATGTCTCTATGTCTCTATGTCTCGATGACTCTATGTCTCTATGTCTCTATGTCTCTATGTCTCGATGACTCGATGACTCGATGTCTCTATGTCTCTATGTCTCTATGTCTCTATGTCTCGATGACTCGATGACTCGATGTCTCTATGTCTCTATGTCTCTATGTCTCTATGTCTCTATGTCTCTATGACTCTATGTCTCTATGTCTCTATGTCTCTATGTCTCTATGTCACTATGTCTCTATGTCTCTATGTCTCTATGTCTCTATATCTCTATGTCTCGATGACTCGATGACTCGATGTCTCTATGTCTCTATGACTCTATGTCTCTATGACTCTATGTTTCTATGTCTCTATGTCTCTATGTCTCTATGTCTCGATGTCTCGATGTCTCGATGTCTCGATGACTCGATGACTCGATGTCTCGATGACTCGATGTCTCGATGTCTCGATGTCTCAATGTCTCAATGTCTCAATGTCTCAATGTCTCAATGTCTCTATGTCTCTATGACTCTATGACTCTATGTCTCTATGACTCTATGTCTCAATGTCTCTATGTCTCTATGACTCTATGACACTATGTCTCTATGTCTCGATGTCTCGATGACTCGATGACTCGATGTCTCGATGACTCGATGTCTCGATGACTCGATGACTCGATGTCTCGATGTCTCGATGTCTCGATGTCTCTATGTCTCTATGTCTCTATGTCTCTATGACTCTATGTCTCGATGACTCGATGACTCGATGTCTCGATGACTCGATGTCTCGATGACTCGATGTCTCGATGTCTCGATGTCTCGATGTCTCTATGTCTCTATGTCTCTATGTCTCAATGTCTCTATGTCTCTATGTCTCTATGTCTCTATGTCACTATGTCTCTATGTCTCTATGTCTCTATGACTCTATGTCTCAATGTCTCTATGTCTCTATGTCTCGATGTCTCGATGACTCGATGACTCGATGTCTCGATGACTCGATGTCTCGATGACTCGATGACTCGATGTCTCGATGTCTCGATGTCTCGATGTCTCTATGTCTCTATGTCTCTATGACTCTATGACTCTATGTCTCTATGACTCTATGTCTCAATGTCTCTATGTCTCTATGTCTCTTTGACTCTATGTCTCTATGTCTCTATGTCTCTATGTCTCTATGTCTCTATGTCTCTATGTCTCTATGTCTCTATGACTCTATGACTCTATGACTCTATGTCTCTATGTCTCGATGTCTCGATGTCTCGATGTCTCGATGTCTCGATGTCTCAATGTCTCAATGTCTCAATGTCTCTATGTCTCTATGACTCTATGACTCTATGACTCTATGTCTCTATGACTCTATGTGTCAATGTCTCTATGTCTCTATGACTCTATGACTCTATGTCTCTATGTCTCGATGTCTCTATGTCTCTATGTCTCTATGTCTCGATGTCTCAATGTCTCAATGTCTCAATGTCTCTATGTCTCTATGACTCTATGACTCTATGACTCTATGTCTCTATGACTCTATGTCTCAATGTCTCTATGTCTCTATGTCTCTATGACTCTATGACTCTATGTCTCTATGTCTCGATGTCTCGATGTCTCGATGTCTCTATGTCTCGATGACTCGATGACTCGATGTCTCGATGAATCTATGTCTATATGTCTCTATGACTCTATGACTCTATGACTCTATGTCTCTATGACTCTATGTCTCAATGTCTCTATGTCTCTATGTCTCTATGTCTCGATGTCTCGATGACTCGATGACTCGATGTCTCGATGACTCGATGTCTCGATGACTCGATGACTCGATGTCTCGATGTCTCGATGTCTCGATGTCTCGATGTCTCGATGTTTCTATGTCTCTCTGTCTCTATGACTCTATGTCTCAATGTCTCTATGTCTCTATGTCTCTATGACTCTATGACTCTATGACTCTATGACTCTATGTCTCTATGACTCTATGTCTCAATGTCTCTATGTCTCTATGTCTCTATGACTCTATGACTCTATGACTCTATGACTCTATGTCTCTATGACTCTATGTCTCAATGTCTCTATGTCTCTATGTCTCTATGTCTCTATGTCTCTATGTCTCGATGACTCGATGACTCGATGTCTCGATGTCTCAATGTCTCTATGTCTCTATGTCTCTATGACTCTATGACTCTATGTCTCTATGACTCTATGTCTCACTGTCTCTATGTCTCTATGACTCTATGACTCGATGTCTCGATGTCTCGATGTCTCGATGTCTCGATGTCTCTATGACTCTATGACTCTATGACTCTATGTCTCTATGTCTCTATGTCTCGATGTCTCGATGTCTCTATGTCTCGATGTCTCAATGTCTCAATGTCTCAATGTCTCTATGTCTCTATGTCTCTATGACTCTATGACTCTATGACTCTATGTCTCTATGACTCTATGTCTCTATGACTCTATGTCTCAATGTCTCTATGTCTCTATGTCTCTATGACTCTATGACTCTATGTCTCTATGTCTCGATGTCTCGATGTCTCGATGTCTCTATGTCTCGATGACTCGATGACTCGATGTCTCGATGAATCTATGTCTATATGTCTCTATGACTCTATGACTCTATGACTCAATGTCTCTATGACTCTATGTCTCAATGTCTCTATGTCTCTATGTCTCTATGTCTCGATGTCTCGATGACTCGATGACTCGATGTCTCAATGTCTCTATGTCTCTATGACTCTATGACTCTATGTCTCTATGTCTCTATGACTCTATGTCTCAATGTCTCTATGTCTCTATGACTCTATGACTCTATGTCTCTATGACTCTATGACTCTATGTCTCTATGTCTCTATGACTCTATGTCTCAATGTCTCTATGTCTCTATGACTCTATGACTCTATGTCTCTATGTCTCTATGACTCTATGTCTCTATGTCTCTATGACTCTATGACTCTATGACTCTATGTCTCTATGACTCTATGTCTCGATGTCTCGATGACTCGATGTCTCGATGACTCGATGTCTCGATGACTCGATGTCTCGATGTCTCGATGTCTCTATGTCTCTATGTCTCTATGTCTCTATGACTCTATGTCTCTATGTCTCTATGTCTCTATGTCTCTATGTCTCTATGTCTCTATGACTCTATGACTCTATGACTCTATGTCTCTATGTCTCGATGTCTCGATGTCTCGATGTCTCGATGTCTCGATGTCTCAATGTCTCAATGTCTCAATGTCTCTATGACTCGATGACTCTATGACTCTATGACTCTATGTCTCTATGACTCTATGTCTCAATGTCTCTATGTCTCTATGTCTCTATGTCTCGATGTCTCGATGACTCGATGACTCGATGTCTCGATGACTCGATGTCTCGATGACTCGATGACTCGATGTCTCGATGTCTCGATGTCTCTATGTCTCTATGTCTCTATGTCTCTATGACTCTATGTCTCAATGTCTCTATGTCTCTATGTCTCTATGACTCTATGACTCTATGACTCTATGACTCTATGTCTCTATGACTCTATGTCTCAATGTCTCTATGTCTCTATGTCTCTATGACTCTATGACTCTATGACTCTATGACTCTATGTCTCTATGACTCTATGTCTCAATGTCTCTATGTCTCTATGTCTCTATGTCTCTATGTCTCTATGTCTCGATGACTCGATGACTCGATGTCTCGATGTCTCAATGTCTATATGTCTCTATGACTCTATGACTCTATGACTCTATGTCTCTATGACTCTATGTCTCAATGTCTCTATGTCTCTATGACTCTATGACTCTATGTCTCTATGTCTCTATGACTCTATGTCTCAATGTCGCTATGTCTCTATGACTCTATGACTCTATGTCTCTATGACTCTATGACTCTATGTCTCTATGTCTCTATGACTCTATGTCTCAATGTCTCTATGTCTCTATGACTCTATGACTCTATGTCTCTATGTCTCTATGACTCTATGTCTCTATGTCTCTATGAATCTATGACTCTATGACTCTATGTCTCTATGACTCTATGTCTCAATGTCTCTATGACTCTATGACTCTATGACTCTATGTCTCTATGACTCTATGTCTCAATGTCTCTATGTCTCTATGTCTCTATGTCTCTATGTCTCGATGTCTCGATGACTCGATGACTCGATGTCTCGATGACTCGATGTCTCGATGACTCGATGACTCGATGTCTCGATGTCTCGATGTCTCGATGTCTCTATGTCTCTATGTCTCTATGTCTCTATGACTCTATGTCTCAATGTCTCAATGACTCTATGTCTCTATGTCTCTATGTCTCTATGTCTCTATGTCTCTATGACTCTATGTCTCTAAGTCTCTATGTCTCTATGTCTCTATGTCTCTATGACTCTATGACTCTATGTCTCGATGACTCGATGTCTCTATGTCTCTATGACTCTATGTCTCGATGTCTCGATGACTCGATGATTCGATGTCTCGATGACTCGATGTCTCGATGACTCGATGACTCGATGTCTCGATGTCTCGATGTCTCGATGTCTCGATGTCTCGATGTCTCGATGACTCTATGTCTCTATGTCTCTATGTCTCTATGTCTCGATGACTCTATGTCTCTATGTCTCTATGTCTCTATGTCTCGATGACTCGATGACTCGATGTCTCTATGTCTCTATGTCTCTATGTCTCTATGTCTCGATGACTCGATGACTCGATGTCTCTATGTCTCTATGTCTCTATGTCTCTATGTCTCTATGTCTCTATGACTCTATGTCTCTATGTCTCTATGTCTCTATGTCTCTATGTCACTATGTCTCTATGTCTCTATGTCTCGATGACTCGATGTCTCGATGTCTCGATGTCACTATATCTCTATGTCTCGATGACTCGATGACTCGATGTCTCTATGTCTCTATGTCTCTACGTCTCTATGTCTCTATGACTCTATGTCTCGATGACTCTATGTCTCTATGACTCTATGTCTCTATGTCTCTATGTCTTATGTCTCTATGTCTCTATGTCTCTATGTCTCTATGTCTCGATGACTCGATGACTCGATGTCTCTATGTCTCTATGTCTCTATGTCTAAATGTCTCTATGTCTCTATGTCTCTATGTCTCTATGTCACTATGTCTCTATGTCTCTATGTCTCTATGTCTCGATGTCTCTATGTCTCTATATCTCTATGTCTCGATGACTCGATGACTCGATGTCTCTATGTCTCTATGACTCTATGTCTCTATGACTCTATGTTTCTATGTCTCTATGTCTCTATGTCTCTATGTCTCGATGTCTCGATGTCTCGATGTCTCGATGACTCGATGACTCGATGTCTCGATGACTCGATGTCTCGATGTCTCGATGTCTCAATGTCTCAATGTCTCAATGTCTCAATGTCTCTATGTCTCTATGACTCTATGACTCTATGTCTCTATGACTCTATGTCTCAATGTCTCTATGTCTCTATGACTCTATGACTCTATGTCTCTATGTCTCGATGTCTCGATGACTCGATGACTCGATGTCTCGATGACTCGATGTCTCGATGACTCGATGACTCGATGTCTCGATGTCTCGATGTCTCGATGTCTCTATGTCTCTATGTCTCTATGTCTCTATGACTCTATGTCTCGATGACTCGATGACTCGATGTCTCGATGACTCGATGTCTCGATGACTCGATGACTCGATGTCTCGATGTCTCGATGTCTCGATGTCTCTATGTCTCTATGTCTCTATGTCTCAATGTCTCTATGTCTCTATGTCTCTATGTCTCTATGTCACTATGTCTCTATGTCTCTATGTCTCTATGACTCTATGTCTCAATGTCTCTATGTCTCTATGTCTCGATGTCTCGATGACTCGATGACTCGATGTCTCGATGACTCGATGTCTCGATGACTCGATGACTCGATGTCTCGATGTCTCGATGTCTCGATGTCTCTATGTCTCTATGTCTCTATGACTCTATGACTCTATGTCTCTATGACTCTATGTCTCAATGTCTCTATGTCTCAATGTCTCTTTGACTCTATGTCTCTATGTCTCTATGTCTCTATGTCTCTATGTCTCTATGTCTCTATGTCTCTATGTCTCTATGACTCTATGACTCTATGACTCTATGTCTCTATGTCTCGATGTCTCGATGTCTCGATGTCTCGATGTCTCGATGTCTCAATGTCTCAATGTCTCAATGTCTCTATGTCTCTATGACTCTATGACTCTATGACTCTATGTCTCAATGTCTCTATGTCTCATTGACTCTATGACTCTATGTCTCTATGTCTCGATGTCTCTATGTCTCTATGTCTCTATGTCTCGATGTCTCAATGTCTCAATGTCTCAATGTCTCTATGTCTCTATGACTCTATGACTCTATGACTCTATGTCTCTATGACTCTATGTCTCTATGACTCTATGTCTCAATGTCTCTATGTCTCTATGTCTCTATGACTCTATGACTCGATGTCTCTATGTCTCGATGTCTCGATGTCTCGATGTCTCTATGTCTCGATGACTCGATGACTCGATGTCTCGATGAATCTATGTCTATATGTCTCTATGACTCTATGACTCTATGACTCAATGTCTCTATGACTCTATGTCTCAATGTCTCTATGTCTCTATGTCTCTATGTCTCGATGTCTCGATGACTCGATGACTCGATGTCTCGATGACTCGATGTCTCGATGACTCGATGACTCGATGTCTCGATGTCTCGATGTCTCGATGTCTCGATGTCTCGATGTTTCTATGTCTCTCTGTCTCTATGACTCTATGTCTCAATGTCTCTATGTCTCTATGTCTCTATGACTCTATGACTCTATGACTCTATGACTCTATGGCTCTATGACTCTACGTCTCAATGTCTCTATGTCTCTATGTCTCTATGACTCTATGACTCTATGACTCTATGTCTCTATGACTCTATGTCTCAATGTCTCTATGTCTCTATGTCTCTATGTCTCTATGTCTCTATGTCTCGATGACTCGATGACTCGATGTCTCGATGTCTCAATGTCTCTATGTCTCTATGTCTCTATGACTCTATGACTCTATGTCTCTATGACTCTATGTCTCACTGTCTCTATGTCTCTATGACTCTATGACTCGATGTCTCGATGTCTCGATGTCTCGATGTCTCGATGTCTCTATGACTCTATGACTCTATGACTCTATGTCTCTATGTCTCTATGTCTCGATGTCTCGATGTCTCGATGTCTCAATGTCTCAATGTCTCTATGTCTCTATGACTCTATGACTCTATGACTCAATGACTCTATGTCTCTATGACTCTATGTCTCAATGTCTCTATGTCTCTATGTCTCTATGTCTCGATGTCTCGATGACTCGATGTCTCGATGACTCGATGTCTCGATGACTCGATGTCTCGATGTCTCGATGTCTCGATGTCTCGATGTCTCTATGTCTCTACGTCTCTACGTCTCTACGTCTCTACGTCTCTATGACTCTATGTCTCTATGTCTCTATGTCTCTATGTCTCTATGTCTCTATGACTCTATGACTCTATGACTCTATGTCTCTATGTCTCGATGTCTCGATGTCTCGATGTCTCGATGTCTCGATGTCTCAATGTCTCAATGTCTCAATGTCTCTATGTCTCTATGACTCTATGACTCTATGACTCTATGTCTCTATGTCTCTATGTCCCGATGTCTCGATGTCTCGATGTCTCGATGACTCGATGACTCGATGTCTCGATGACTCTATGTCTCTATGTCTCTATGACTCTATGACTCTATGACTCTATGTCTCTATGACTCTATGTCTCAATGTCTCTATGACTCTATGACTCTATGTCTCAATGTCTCAATGTCTCAATGTCTCTATGTCTCTATGACTCTATGACTCTATGTCTCTATGACTCTGTGTCTCTATGACTCTATGTCTCAATGTCTCTATGTCTCTATGTCTCTATGACTCTATGACTCTATGTCTCGATGTCTCGATGTCTCGATGTCTCGATGTCTCGTTGACTCGATGACTCGATGTCTCGATGACTCTATGTCTCTATGTCTCTATGACTCTATGACTCTATGACTCTATGTCTCTATGACTCTATGTCTCAATGTCTCTATGTCTCTATGTCTCTATGTCTCGATGTCTCGATGACTCGATGACTCGATGTCTCGATGACTCGATGTCTCGATGACTCGATGACTCGATGTCTCGATGTCTCGATGTCTCGATGTCTCGATGTCTCGATGTCTCTATGTCTCTCTGTCTCTATGACTCTATGTCTCAATGTCTCTATGTCTCTATGTCTCTATGACTCTATGACTCTATGACTCTATGACTCTATGTCTCTATGACTCTATGTCTCAATGTCTCTATGTCTCTATGTCTCTATGACTCTATGACTCTATGACTCTATGACTCCATGTCTCTATGACTCTATGTCTCAATGTCTCTATGTCTCTATGTCTCTATGTCTCTATGTCTCTATGTCTCGATGACTCGATGACTCGATGTCTCGATGTCTCTATGTCTCTATGTCTCTATGACTCTATGACTCTATGACTCTATGTCACTATGACTCTATGTCTCAATGTCTCTATGTCTCTATGACTCTATGACTCTATGTCTCGATGTCTCGATGTCTCGATGTCTCTATGACTCTATGACTCTATGACTCTATGTCTCTATGTCTCGATGTCTCGATGTCTCGATGTCTCTATGTCTCGATGTCTCAATGTCTCAATGTCTCAATGTCTCTATGTCTCTATGACTCTATGACTCTATGACTCTATGACTCTATGTCTCTATGACTCTATGTCTCTATGACTCTATGTCTCTATGTCTCTATGTCTCGATGTCTCGATGACTCGATGTCACGATGACTCGATGTCTCGATGACTCGATGACTCGATGTCTCGATATCTCGATGTCTCTATGTCTCGATGTCTCGATGTCTCGATGTCTCGATGTCTCGATGTCTCAATGTCTCAATGTCTCAATGTCTCAATGTCTCTATGACTCTATGACTCTATGACTCTATGACTCTATGACTCTATGACTCTATGTCTCAATGTCTCTATGTCTCTATGTCTCGATGTCTCGATGACTCGATGACTCGATGTCTCGATGACTCGATGTCTCGATGTCTCGATGTCTCTATGTCTCTATGTCTCTATGTCTCTATGACTCTATGACTCTATGTCTCTATGACTCTACGTCTCAATGTCTCTATGTCTCTATGACTCTATGTCTCTATGTCTCTATGTCTCTATGTCTCTATGTCTCTATGTCTCTATGTCTCTATGACTCTATGACTCTATGACTCTATGTCTCTATGTCTCGATGTCTCGATGTCTCGATGTCTCGATGTCTCAATGTCTCAAAGTCTCAATGTCTCTATGTCTCTATGACTCTATGACTCTATGACTCTATGTCTCTATGACTCTATGTCTCAATGTCTCTATGTCTCTATGACTCTATGACTCTATGTCTCTATGTCTCGATGTCTCGATGTCTCTATGTCTCTATGTCTCAATGTCTCAATGTCTCTATGACTCTATGACTCTATGACTCTATGTCTCTATGACTCTATGTCTCTATGACTCTATGTCTCAATGTCTCTATGTCTCTATGTCTCTATGACTCTATGACTCTATGTCTCTATGTCTCGATGTCTCGATGTCTCGATGTCTCTATGTCTCGATGACTCGATGACTCGATGTCTCGATGAATCTATGTCTCTATGTCTCTATGACTCTATGACTCTATGACTCTATGTCTCTATGACTCTATGTCTCAATGTCTCTCTGTCTCTATGTCTCTATGTCTCGATGTCTCGATGACTCGATGACTCGATGTCTCGATGACTCGATATCTCGATGACTCGATGACTCGATGTCTCGATGTCTCGATGTCTCGATGTCTCGATGTCTCGATGTTTCTATGTCTCTCTGTCTCTATGACTCTATGTCTCAATGTCTCTATGTCTCTATGTCTCTATGACTCTATGAATCTATGACTCTATGACTCTATGACTCTATGACTCTATGACTCTATGACTCTATGTCTCTATGACTCTATGTCTCAATGTCTCTATGTCTCTATGTCTCTATGACTCTATGACTCTATGACTCTATGACTCTATGTCTCTATGACTCTATGTCTCAATGTCTCTATGTCTCTATGTCTCTATGTCTCTATGTCTCTATGTCTCGATGACTCGATGACTCGATGTCTCGATGTCTCAATGTCTCTATGTCTCTATGACTCTATGACTCTATGACTCTATGTCTCTATGACTCTATGTCTCACTGTCTCTATGTCTCTATGACTCTATGACTCGATGTCTCGATGTCTCGATGTCTCGATGTCTCGATGTCTCTATGACTCTATGACTCTATGACTCTATGTCTCTATGTCTCTATGTCTCGATGTCTCGATGTCTCGATGTCTCGATGTCTCGATGTCTCAATGTCTCAATGTCTCAATGTCTCTATGTCTCTATGACTCTATGACTCGATGACTCGATGACTCTATGTCTCTATGTCTCAATGTCTCTATGTCTCTATGTCTCTATGTCTCGATGTCTCGATGACTCGATGTCTCGATGACTCGATGTCTCGATGACTCGATGTCTCGATGTCTCGATGTCTCTATGTCTCTATGTCTCTATGTCTCTATGACTCTATGTCTCTATGTCTCTATGTCTCTATGTCTCGATGTCTCGATGTCTCGATGTCTCGATGTCTCGATGTCTCGATGTCTCAATGTCTCAATGTCTCAATGACTCTATGACTCTATGACTCTATGACTCTATGTCTCTATGACTCTATGTCTCAATGTCTCTATGTCTCTATGTCTCTATGTCTCGATGTCTCGATGACTCGATGACTCGATGTCTCGATGACTCGATGTCTCGATGACTCGATGACTCGATGTCTCGATGTCTCGATGTCTCGATGTCTCTATGTCTCTATGTCTCTATGTCTCTATGACTCTATGTCTCAATGTCTCTATGTCTCTATGTCTCTATGACTCTATGACTCTATGACTCTATGACTCTATGTCTCTATGACTCTATGTCTCAATGTCTCTATGTCTCTATGTCTCTATGACTCTATGACTCTATGACTCTATGACTCTATGTCTCTATGACTCTATGTCTCAATGTCTCTATGTCTCTATGTCTCTATGTCTCTATGTCTCTATGTCTCGATGACTCGATGACTCGATGTCTCGATGTCTCAATGTCTCTATGTCTCTATGACTCTATGACTCTATGACTCTATGTCTCTATGACTCTATGTCTCAATGTCTCTATGTCTCTATGACTCTATGACTCTATGTCTCTATGTCTCTATGACTCTATGTCTCAATGTCTCTATGTCTCTATGACTCTATGACTCTATGTCTCTATGACTCTATGTCTCTATGTCTCTATGACTCTATGTCTCAATGTCTCTATGTCTCTATGACTCTATGACTCTATGTCTCTATGTCTCTATGACTCTATGTCTCTATGTCTCTATGACTCTATGACTCTATGACTCTATGTCTCTATGACTCTATGTCTCGATGTCTCGATGACTCGATGTCTCGATGACTCGATGTCTCGATGACTCGATGTCTCGATGTCTCGATGTCTCTATGTCTCTATGTCTCTATGACTCTATGTCTCTATGTCTCTATGTCTCTATGTCTCTATGTCTCTATGTCTCTATGACTCTATGACTCTATGACTCTATGTCTCTATGTCTCGATGTCTCGATGTCTCGATGTCTCGATGTCTCGATGTCTCAATGTCTCAATGTCTCAATGTTTCTATGACTCTATGACTCTATGACTCTATGACTCTATGTCTCTATGACTCTATGTCTCAATGTCTCTATGTCTCTATGTCTCTATGTCTCGATGTCTCGATGACTCGATGACTCGATGTCTCGATGACTCGATGTCTCGATGACTCGATGACTCGATGTCTCAATGTCTCTATGACTCTATGACTCTATGACTCTATGACTCTATGTCTCTATGACTCTATGTCTCAATGTCTCTATGTCTCTATGACTCTATGACTCTATGTCTCTATGTCTCTATGACTCTATGTCTCAATGTCTCTATGTCTCTATGACTCTATGACTCTATGTCTCTATGACTCTATGACTCTATGTCTCTATGTCTCTATGACTCTATGTCTCAATGTCTCTATGTCTCTATGACTCTATGACTCTATGTCTCTATGTCTCTATGACTCTATGTCTCTATGTCTCTATGACTCTATGACTCTATGACTCTATGTCTCTATGACTCTATGTCTCAATGTCTCTATGACTCTATGACTCTATGACTCTATGTCTCTATGACTCTATGTCTCAATGTCTCTATGTCTCTATGTCTCTATGTCTCTATGTCTCGATGTCTCGATGACTCGATGACTCGATGTCTCGATGACTCGATGTCTCGATGACTCGATGACTCGATGTCTCGATGTCTCGATGTCTCGATGTCTCTATGTCTCTATGTCTCTATGTCTCTATGACTCTATGTCTCAATGTCTCAATGACTCTATGTCTCTATGTCTCTATGTCTCTATGTCTCTATGTCTCTATGACTCTATGTCTCTAAGTCTCTATGTCTCTATGTCTCTATGTCTCTATGACTCTATGACTCTATGTCTCGATGACTCGATGTCTCTATGTCTCTATGACTCTATGTCTCGATGTCTCGATGACTCGATGACTCGATGTCTCGATGACTCGATGTCTCGATGACTCGATGACTCGATGTCTCGATGTCTCGATGTCTCGATGTCTCGATGTCTCGATGTCTCGATGACTCTATGTCTCTATGTCTCTATGTCTCTATGTCTCGATGACTCTATGTCTCTATGTCTCTATGTCTCTATGTCTCGATGACTCGATGACTCGATGTCTCTATGTCTCTATGTCTCTATGTCTCTATGTCTCGATGACTCGATGACTCGATGTCTCTATGTCTCTATGTCTCTATGTCTCTATGTCTCTATGTCTCTATGACTCTATGTCTCTATGTCTCTATGTCTCTATGTCTCTATGTCACTATGTCTCTATGTCTCTATGTCTCTATGTCTCTATATCTCTATGTCTCGATGACTCGATGACTCGATGTCTCTATGTCTCTATGACTCTATGTCTCTATGACTCTATGTTTCTATGTCTCTATGTCTCTATGTCTCTATGTCTCGATGTCTCGATGTCTCGATGTCTCGATGACTCGATGACTCGATGTCTCGATGACTCGATGTCTCGATGTCTCGATGTCTCAATGTCTCAATGTCTCAATGTCTCAATGTCTCAATGTCTCTATGTCTCTATGACTCTATGACTCTATGTCTCTATGACTCTATGTCTCAATGTCTCTATGTCTCTATGACTCTATGACACTATGTCTCTATGTCTCGATGTCTCGATGACTCGATGACTCGATGTCTCGATGACTCGATGTCTCGATGACTCGATGACTCGATGTCTCGATGTCTCGATGTCTCGATGTCTCTATGTCTCTATGTCTCTATGTCTCTATGACTCTATGTCTCGATGACTCGATGACTCGATGTCTCGATGACTCGATGTCTCGATGACTCGATGACTCGATGTCTCGATGTCTCGATGTCTCGATGTCTCTATGTCTCTATGTCTCTATGTCTCAATGTCTCTATGTCTCTATGTCTCTATGTCTCTATGTCACTATGTCTCTATGTCTCTATGTCTCTATGACTCTATGTCTCAATGTCTCTATGTCTCTATGTCTCGATGTCTCGATGACTCGATGACTCGATGTCTCGATGACTCGATGTCTCGATGACTCGATGACTCGATGTCTCGATGTCTCGATGTCTCGATGTCTCTATGTCTCTATGTCTCTATGACTCTATGACTCTATGTCTCTATGACTCTATGTCTCAATGTCTCTATGTCTCTATGTCTCTTTGACTCTATGTCTCTATGTCTCTATGTCTCTATGTCTCTATGTCTCTATGTCTCTATGTCTCTATGTCTCTATGACTCTATGACTCTATGACTCTATGTCTCTATGTCTCGATGTCTCGATGTCTCGATGTCTCGATGTCTCGATGTCTCAATGTCTCAATGTCTCAATGTCTCTATGTCTCTATGACTCTATGACTCTATGACTCTATGTCTCTATGACTCTATGTCTCAATGTCTCTATGTCTCTATGACTCTATGACTCTATGTCTCTATGTCTCGATGTCTCTATGTCTCTATGTCTCTATGTCTCGATGTCTCAATGTCTCAATGTCTCAATGTCTCTATGTCTCTATGACTCTATGACTCTATGACTCTATGTCTCTATGACTCTATGTCTCAATGTCTCTATGTCTCTATGTCTCTATGACTCTATGACTCTATGTCTCTATGTCTCGATGTCTCGATGTCTCGATGTCTCTATGTCTCGATGACTCGATGACTCGATGTCTCGATGAATCTATGTCTATATGTCTCTATGACTCTATGACTCTATGACTCTATGTCTCTATGACTCTATGTCTCAATGTCTCTATGTCTCTATGTCTCTATGTCTCGATGTCTCGATGACTCGATGACTCGATGTCTCGATGACTCGATGTCTCGATGACTCGATGACTCGATGTCTCGATGTCTCGATGTCTCGATGTCTCGATGTCTCGATGTTTCTATGTCTCTCTGTCTCTATGACTCTATGTCTCAATGTCTCTATGTCTCTATGTCTCTATGACTCTATGACTCTATGACTCTATGACTCTATGTCTCTATGACTCTATGTCTCAATGTCTCTATGTCTCTATGTCTCTATGACTCTATGACTCTATGACTCTATGACTCTATGTCTCTATGACTCTATGTCTCAATGTCTCTATGTCTCTATGTCTCTATGTCTCTATGTCTCTATGTCTCGATGACTCGATGACTCGATGTCTCGATGTCTCAATGTCTCTATGTCTCTATGTCTCTATGACTCTATGACTCTATGTCTCTATGACTCTATGTCTCACTGTCTCTATGTCTCTATGACTCTATGACTCGATGTCTCGATGTCTCGATGTCTCGATGTCTCGATGTCTCTATGACTCTATGACTCTATGACTCTATGTCTCTATGTCTCTATGTCTCGATGTCTCGATGTCTCTATGTCTCGATGTCTCAATGTCTCAATGTCTCAATGTCTCTATGTCTCTATGTCTCTATGACTCTATGACTCTATGACTCTATGTCTCTATGACTCTATGTCTCTATGACTCTATGTCTCAATGTCTCTATGTCTCTATGTCTCTATGACTCTATGACTCTATGTCTCTATGTCTCGATGTCTCGATGTCTCGATGTCTCTATGTCTCGATGACTCGATGACTCGATGTCTCGATGAATCTATGTCTATATGTCTCTATGACTCTATGACTCTATGACTCAATGTCTCTATGACTCTATGTCTCAATGTCTCTATGTCTCTATGTCTCTATGTCTCGATGTCTCGATGACTCGATGACTCGATGTCTCAATGTCTCTATGTCTCTATGACTCTATGACTCTATGTCTCTATGTCTCTATGACTCTATGTCTCAATGTCTCTATGTCTCTATGACTCTATGACTCTATGTCTCTATGACTCTATGACTCTATGTCTCTATGTCTCTATGACTCTATGTCTCAATGTCTCTATGTCTCTATGACTCTATGACTCTATGTCTCTATGTCTCTAAGACTCTATGTCTCTATGTCTCTATGACTCTATGACTCTATGACTCTATGTCTCTATGACTCTATGTCTCGATGTCTCGATGACTCGATGTCTCGATGACTCGATGTCTCGATGACTCGATGTCTCGATGTCTCGATGTCTCTATGTCTCTATGTCTCTATGTCTCTATGACTCTATGTCTCTATGTCTCTATGTCTCTATGTCTCTATGTCTCTATGTCTCTATGACTCTATGACTCTATGACTCTATGTCTCTATGTCTCGATGTCTCGATGTCTCGATGTCTCGATGTCTCGATGTCTCAATGTCTCAATGTCTCAATGTCTCTATGACTCGATGACTCTATGACTCTATGACTCTATGTCTCTATGACTCTATGTCTCAATGTCTCTATGTCTCTATGTCTCTATGTCTCGATGTCTCGATGACTCGATGACTCGATGTCTCGATGACTCGATGTCTCGATGACTCGATGACTCGATGTCTCGATGTCTCGATGTCTCTATGTCTCTATGTCTCTATGTCTCTATGACTCTATGTCTCAATGTCTCTATGTCTCTATGTCTCTATGACTCTATGACTCTATGACTCTATGACTCTATGTCTCTATGACTCTATGTCTCAATGTCTCTATGTCTCTATGTCTCTATGACTCTATGACTCTATGACTCTATGACTCTATGTCTCTATGACTCTATGTCTCAATGTCTCTATGTCTCTATGTCTCTATGTCTCTATGTCTCTATGTCTCGATGACTCGATGACTCGATGTCTCGATGTCTCAATGTCTCTATGTCTCTATGACTCTATGACTCTATGACTCTATGTCTCTATGACTCTATGTCTCAATGTCTCTATGTCTCTATGACTCTATGACTCTATGTCTCTATGTCTCTATGACTCTATGTCTCAATGTCGCTATGTCTCTATGACTCTATGACTCTATGTCTCTATGACTCTATGACTCTATGTCTCTATGACTCTATGTCTCAATGTCTCTATGTCTCTATGACTCTATGACTCTATGTCTCTATGTCTCTATGACTCTATGTCTCTATGTCTCTATGACTCTATGACTCTATGACTCTATGTCTCTATGACTCTATGTCTCAATGTCTCTATGACTCTATGACTCTATGACTCTATGTCTCTATGACTCTATGTCTCAATGTCTCTATGTCTCTATGTCTCTATGTCTCTATGTCTCGATGTCTCGATGACTCGATGACTCGATGTCTCGATGACTCGATGTCTCGATGACTCGATGACTCGATGTCTCGATGTCTCGATGTCTCGATGTCTCTATGTCTCTATGTCTCTATGTCTCTATGACTCTATGTCTCAATGTCTCAATGACTCTATGTCTCTATGTCTCTATGTCTCTATGTCTCTATGTCTCTATGACTCTATGTCTCTAAGTCTCTATGTCTCTATGTCTCTATGTCTCTATGACTCTATGACTCTATGTCTCGATGACTCGATGTCTCTATGTCTCTATGACTCTATGTCTCGATGTCTCGATGACTCGATGATTCGATGTCTCGATGACTCGATGTCTCGATGACTCGATGACTCGATGTCTCGATGTCTCGATGTCTCGATGTCTCGATGTCTCGATGTCTCGATGACTCTATGTCTCTATGTCTCTATGTCTCTATGTCTCGATGACTCTATGTCTCTATGTCTCTATGTCTCTATGTCTCGATGACTCGATGACTCGATGTCTCTATGTCTCTATGTCTCGATGACTCGATGTCTCGATGAATCTATGTCTATATGTCTCTATGACTCTATGACTCTATGTTTCTATGTCTCTATGTCTCTATGTCTCTATGTCTCGATGACTCGATGTCTCGATGTCTCGATGACTCGATGACTCGATGTCTCGATGACTCGATGTCTCGATGTCTCGATGTCTCAATGTCTCGATGTCTCAATGTCTCAATGTCTCAATGTCTCTATGTCTCTATGACTCTATGACTCTCTGTCTCTATGACTCTATGTCTCAATGTCTCTATGTCTCTATGTCTCATTGACTCTATGACTCTATGTCTCTATGTCTCGATGTCTCTATGTCTCTATGTCTCTATGTCTCGATGTCTCAATGTCTCAATGTCTCAATGTCTCTATGTCTCTATGACTCTATGACTCTATGACTCTATGTCTCTATGACTCTATGTCTCTATGACTCTATGTCTCAATGTCTCTATGTCTCTATGTCTCTATGACTCTATGACTCGATGTCTCTATGTCTCGATGTCTCGATGTCTCGATGTCTCTATGTCTCGCTGACTCGATGACTCGATGTCTCGATGAATCTATGTCTATATGTCTCTATGACTCTATGACTCTATGACTCAATGTCTCTATGACTCTATGTCTCAATGTCTCTATGTCTCTATGTCTCTATGTCTCGATGTCTCGATGACTCGATGACTCGATGTCTCGATGACTCGATGTCTCGATGACTCGATGACTCGATGTCTCGATGTCTCGATGTCTCGATGTCTCGATGTCTCGATGTTTCTATGTCTCTCTGTCTCTATGACTCTATGTCTCAATGTCTCTATGTCTCTATGTCTCTATGACTCTATGACTCTATGACTCTATGACTCTATGGCTCTATGACTCTACGTCTCAATGTCTCTATGTCTCTATGTCTCTATGACTCTATGACTCTATGACTCTATGTCTCTATGACTCTATGTCTCAATGTCTCTATGTCTCTATGTCTCTATGTCTCTATGTCTCTATGTCTCGATGACTCGATGACTCGATGTCTCGATGTCTCAATGTCTCTATGTCTCTATGTCTCTATGACTCTATGACTCTATGTCTCTATGACTCTATGTCTCACTGTCTCTATGTCTCTATGACTCTATGACTCGATGTCTCGATGTCTCGATGTCTCGATGTCTCGATGTCTCTATGACTCTATGACTCTATGACTCTATGTCTCTATGTCTCTATGTCTCGATGTCTCGATGTCTCTATGTCTCGATGTCTCAATGTCTCAATGTCTCTATGTCTCTATGACTCTATGACTCTATGACTCAATGACTCTATGTCTCTATGACTCTATGTCTCAATGTCTCTATGTCTCTATGTCTCTATGTCTCGATGTCTCGATGACTCGATGTCTCGATGACTCGATGTCTCGATGACTCGATGTCTCGATGTCTCGATGTCTCGATGTCTCGATGTCTCTATGTCTCTACGTCTCTACGTCTCTACGTCTCTATGACTCTATGTCTCTATGTCTCTATGTCTCTATGTCTCTATGTCTCTATGTCTCTATGTCTCTATGACTCTATGACTCTATGACTCTATGTCTCTATGTCTCGATGTCTCGATGTCTCGATGTCTCGATGTCTCGATGTCTCAATGTCTCAATGTCTCAATGTCTCTATGTCTCTATGACTCTATGACTCTATGACTCTATGTCTCTATGTCTCTATGTCCCGATGTCTCGATGTCTCGATGTCTCGATGACTCGATGACTCGATGTCTCGATGACTCTATGTCTCTATGTCTCTATGACTCTATGACTCTATGACTCTATGTCTCTATGACTCTATGTCTCAATGTCTCTATGACTCTATGACTCTATGTCTCAATGTCTCAATGTCTCAATGTCTCTATGTCTCTATGACTCTATGACTCTATGTCTCTATGACTCTGTGTCTCTATGACTCTATGTCTCAATGTCTCTATGTCTCTATGTCTCTATGACTCTATGACTCTATGTCTCGATGTCTCGATGTCTCGATGTCTCGATGTCTCGTTGACTCGATGACTCGATGTCTCGATGACTCTATGTCTCTATGTCTCTATGACTCTATGACTCTATGACTCTATGTCTCTATGACTCTATGTCTCAATGTCTCTATGTCTCTATGTCTCTATGTCTCGATGTCTCGATGACTCGATGACTCGATGTCTCGATGACTCGATGTCTCGATGACTCGATGACTCGATGTCTCGATGTCTCGATGTCTCGATGTCTCGATGTCTCGATGTCTCTATGTCTCTCTGTCTCTATGACTCTATGTCTCAATGTCTCTATGTCTCTATGTCTCTATGACTCTATGACTCTATGACTCTATGACTCTATGTCTCTATGACTCTATGTCTCAATGTCTCTATGTCTCTATGTCTCTATGACTCTATGACTCTATGACTCTATGACTCCATGTCTCTATGACTCTATGTCTCAATGTCTCTATGTCTCTATGTCTCTATGTCTCTATGTCTCTATGTCTCGATGACTCGATGACTCGATGTCTCGATGTCTCTATGTCTCTATGTCTCTATGACTCTATGACTCTATGACTCTATGTCACTATGACTCTATGTCTCAATGTCTCTATGTCTCTATGACTCTATGACTCTATGTCTCGATGTCTCGATGTCTCGATGTCTCTATGTCTCTATGACTCTATGACTCTATGACTCTATGTCTCTATGTCTCGATGTCTCGATGTCTCGATGTCTCTATGTCTCGATGTCTCAATGTCTCAATGTCTCAATGTCTCTATGTCTCTATGACTCTATGACTCTATGACTCTATGACTCTATGTCTCTATGACTCTATGTCTCTATGACTCTATGTCTCTATGTCTCTATGTCTCGATGTCTCGATGACTCGATGTCACGATGACTCGATGTCTCGATGACTCGATGACTCGATGTCTCGATATCTCGATGTCTCTATGTCTCGATGTCTCGATGTCTCGATGTCTCGATGTCTCGATGTCTCAATGTCTCAATGTCTCAATGTCTCAATGTCTCTATGACTCTATGACTCTATGACTCTATGACTCTATGACTCTATGACTCTATGTCTCAATGTCTCTATGTCTCTATGTCTCGATGTCTCGATGACTCGATGACTCGATGTCTCGATGACTCGATGTCTCGATGACTCGATGACTCGATGTCTCGATGTCTCGATGTCTCTATGTCTCTATGTCTCTATGTCTCTATGACTCTATGACTCTATGTCTCTATGACTCTACGTCTCAATGTCTCTATGTCTCTATGTCTCTATGACTCTATGTCTCTATGTCTCTATGTCTCTATGTCTCTATGTCTCTATGTCTCTATGACTCTATGACTCTATGACTCTATGTCTCTATGTCTCGATGTCTCGATGTCTCGATGTCTCGATGTCTCAATGTCTCAAAGTCTCAATGTCTCTATGTCTCTATGACTCTATGACTCTATGACTCTATGTCTCTATGACTCTATGTCTCAATGTCTCTATGTCTCTATGACTCTATGACTCTATGTCTCTATGTCTCGATGTCTCGATGTCTCTATGTCTCTATGTCTCAATGTCTCAATGTCTCTATGACTCTATGACTCTATGACTCTATGTCTCTATGACTCTATGTCTCTATGACTCTATGTCTCAATGTCTCTATGTCTCTATGTCTCTATGACTCTATGACTCTATGTCTCTATGTCTCGATGTCTCGATGTCTCGATGTCTCTATGTCTCGATGACTCGATGACTCGATGTCTCGATGAATCTATGTCTCTATGTCTCTATGACTCTATGACTCTATGACTCTATGTCTCTATGACTCTATGTCTCAATGTCTCTCTGTCTCTATGTCTCTATGTCTCGATGTCTCGATGACTCGATGACTCGATGTCTCGATGACTCGATATCTCGATGACTCGATGACTCGATGTCTCGATGTCTCGATGTCTCGATGACTCGATGTCTCGATGTTTCTATGTCTCTCTGTCTCTATGACTCTATGTCTCAATGTCTCTATGTCTCTATGTCTCTATGACTCTATGAATCTATGACTCTATGACTCTATGACTCTATGACTCTATGACTCTATGTCTCTATGACTCTATGTCTCAATGTCTCTATGTCTCTATGTCTCTATGACTCTATGACTCTATGACTCTATGACTCTATGTCTCTATGACTCTATGTCTCAATGTCTCTATGTCTCTATGTCTCTATGTCTCTATGTCTCTATGTCTCGATGACTCGATGACTCGATGTCTCGATGTCTCAATGTCTCTATGTCTCTATGACTCTATGACTCTATGACTCTATGTCTCTATGACTCTATGTCTCACTGTCTCTATGTCTCTATGACTCTATGACTCGATGTCTCGATGTCTCGATGTCTCGATGTCTCGATGTCTCTATGACTCTATGACTCTATGACTCTATGTCTCTATGTCTCTATGTCTCGATGTCTCGATGTCTCGATGTCTCGATGTCTCGATGTCTCAATGTCTCAATGTCTCAATGTCTCTATGTCTCTATGACTCTATGACTCTATGACTCTATGACTCTATGTCTCTATGACTCTATGTCTCAATGTCTCTATGTCTCTATGTCTCTATGTCTCGATGTCTCGATGACTCGATGTCTCGATGACTCGATGTCTCGATGACTCGATGTCTCGATGTCTCGATGTCTCTATGTCTCTATGTCTCTATGACTCTATGTCTCTATGTCTCTATGTCTCTATGTCTCTATGTCTCTATGTCTCTATGTCTCTATGACTCTATGACTCTATGACTCTATGTCTCTATGTCTCGATGTCTCGATGTCTCGATGTCTCGATGTCTCGATGTCTCGATGTCTCAATGTCTCAATGTCTCAATGACTCTATGACTCTATGACTCTATGACTCTATGTCTCTATGACTCTATGTCTCAATGTCTCTATGTCTCTATGTCTCTATGTCTCGATGTCTCGATGACTCGATGACTCGATGTCTCGATGACTCGATGTCTCGATGACTCGATGACTCGATGTCTCGATGTCTCGATGTCTCGATGTCTCTATGTCTCTATGTCTCTATGTCTCTATGACTCTATGTCTCAATGTCTCTATGTCTCTATGTCTCTATGACTCTATGACTCTATGACTCTATGACTCTATGTCTCTATGACTCTATGTCTCAATGTCTCTATGTCTCTATGTCTCTATGACTCTATGACTCTATGACTCTATGACTCTATGTCTCTATGACTCTATGTCTCAATGTCTCTATGTCTCTATGTCTCTATGTCTCTATGTCTCTATGTCTCGATGACTCGATGACTCGATGTCTCGATGTCTCAATGTCTCTATGTCTCTATGACTCTATGACTCTATGACTCTATGTCTCTATGACTCTATGTCTCAATGTCTCTATGTCTCTATGACTCTAACACTCTATGTCTCTATGTCTCTATGACTCTATGTCTCAATGTCTCTATGTCTCTATGACTCTATGACTCTATGTCTCTATGACTCTATGTCTCTATGTCTCTATGACTCTATGTCTCAATGTCTCTATGTCTCTATGACTCTATGACTCTATGTCTCTATGTCTCTATGACTCTATGTCTCTATGTCTCTATGACTCTATGACTCTATGACTCTATGTCTCTATGACTCTATGTCTCGATGTCTCGATGACTCGATGTCTCGATGACTCGATGTCTCGATGACTCGATGTCTCGATGTCTCGATGTCTCTATGTCTCTATGTCTCTATGACTCTATGTCTCTATGTCTCTATGTCTCTATGTCTCTATGTCTCTATGTCTCTATGACTCTATGACTCTATGACACTATGTCTCTATGTCTCGATGTCTCGATGTCTCGATGTCTCGATGTCTCGATGTCTCAATGTCTCAATGTCTCAATGTCTCTATGACTCTATGACTCTATGACTCTATGACTCTATGTCTCTATGACTCTATGTCTCAATGTCTCTATGTCTCTATGTCTCTATGTCTCGATGTCTCGATGACTCGATGACTCGATGTCTCGATGACTCGATGTCTCGATGACTCGATGACTCGATGTCTCAATGTCTCTATGACTCTATGACTCTATGACTCTATGACTCTATGTCTCTATGACTCTATGTCTCAATGTCTCTATGTCTCTATGTCTCTATGTCTCGATGTCTCGATGACTCGATGACTCGATGTCTCGATGACTCGATGTCTCGATGACTCGATGACTCGATGTCTCGATGTCTCGATGTCTCTATGTCTCTCTGTCTCTATGTCTCTATGACTCTATGTCTCAATGTCTCTATGTCTCTATGTCTCTATGACTCTATGACTCTATGACTCTATGACTCTATGTCTCTATGACTCTATGTCTCAATGTCTCTATGTCTCTATGTCTCTATGACTCTATGAATCTATGACTCTATGACTCTATGTCTCTATGACTCTATGTCTCAATGTCTCTATGTCTCTATGTCTCTATGTCTCTATGTCTCTATGTCTCGATGACTCGATGACTCGATGTCTCGATGTCTCAATGTCTCTATGTCTCTATGACTCTATGACTCTATGACTCTATGTCCCTATGACTCTATGTCTCAATGTCTCTATGTCTCTATGACTCTATGACTCTATGTCTCTATGTCTCTATGACTCTATGTCTCAATGTCTCTATGTCTCTATGACTCTATGACTCTATGTCTCTATGACTCTATGACTCTATGTCTCTATGTCTCTATGACTCTATGTCTCAATGTCTCTATGTCTCTATGACTCTATGACTCTATGTCTCTATGTCTCTATGACTCTATGTCTCTATGTCTCTATGACTCTATGACTCTATGACTCTATGTCTCTCTGACTCTATGTCTCAATGTCTCTATGACTCTATGACTCTATGACTCTATGTATCTATGACTCTATGTCTCAATGTCTCTATGTCTCTATGTCTCTATGTCTCTATGTCTCGATGTCTCGATGACTCGATGACTCGATGTCTCGATGACTCGATGTCTCGATGACTCGATGACTCGATGTCTCGATGTCTCGATGTCTCGATGTCTCTATGTCTCTATGTCTCTATGTCTCTATGACTCTATGTCTCAATGTCTCAATGACTCTATGTCTCTATGTCTCTATGACTCTATGTCTCTATGTCTCTATGTCTCTATGACTCTATGTCTCTATGTCTCTATGTCTCTATGTCTCTATGTCTCTATGTCTCTATGTCTCTATGACTCTATGACACTATGTCTCTATGACTCTATGTCTCAATGTCTCTATGTCTCTATGACTCTATGACTCTATGTCTCTATGTCTCAATGTCTCTATGTCTCTATGACTCTATGACTCTATGACTCTATGTCTCTATGACTCTATGTCTCAATGTCTCTATGTCTCTATGACTCTATGACTCTATGTCTCGATGTCTCAATGTCTCAATGTCTCTATGTCTCTATGACTCTATGACTCTATGACTCTATGTCTCTATGACTCTATGTCTCTATGTCTCTATGACTCTATGACTCTATGACTCTATGTCTCTATGACTCTATGTCTCAATGTCTCTATGTCTCTATGTCTCTATGTCTCTATGTCTCGATGTCTCGATGACTCGATGACTCGATGTCTCGATGACTCGATGTCTCGATGACTCGATGACTCGATGTCTCGATGTCTCGATGTCTCGATGTCTCGATGTCTCGATGTCTCTATGTCTCGATGTCTCGATGACTCGATGACTCGATGTCTCGATGACTCGATGACTCGATGTCTCGATGTCTCGATGTCTCGATGTCTCTATGTCTCTATGTCTCTATGTCTCAATGTCTCAATGTCTCTATGTCTCTATGTCTCTATGACTCTATGTCTCTATGTCTCTATGTCTCTATGACTCTATGTCTCTATGTCTCTATGTCTCTATGTCTCTATGTCTCTATGTCTCTATGACTCTATGACTCTATGTCTCTATGACTCTATGACTCTATGACTCTATGTCTCTATGACTCTATGTCTCAATGTCTCTATGTCTCTATGTCTCTATGTCTCTATGTCTCGATGTCTCGATGACTCGATGACTCGATGTCTCGATGACTCGATGTCTCGATGACTCGATGACTCGATGTCTCGATGTCTCGATGTCTCGATGTCTCGATGTCTCTATGTCTCTATGACTCTATGTCTCAATGTCTCTATGTCTCTATGACTCTATGACTCTATGTCTCTATGTCTCAATGTCTCTATGTCTCTATGACTCTATGACTCTATGACTCTATGACTCTATGTCTCTATGACTCTATGTCTCAATGTCTCTATGTCTCTATGTCTCTATGTCTCGATGTCTCGATGACTCGATGACTCGATGTCTCGATGACTCGATGTCTCGATGACTCGATGACTCGATGTCTCGATGTCTCGATGTCTCGATGTCTCGATGTCTCGATGTCTCGATGTCTCGATGTCTCAATGTCTCAATGTCTCAATGTCTCTATGTCTCTATGACTCTATGACTCTATGACTCTATGACTCTATGACTCTATGTCTCTATGACTCTATGTCTCTATGTCTCTATGTCTCTATGACTCTATGTCTCGATGTCTCGATGACTCGATGACTCGATGTCTCGATGACTCGATGTCTCGATGACTCGATGACTCGATGTCTCGATGTCTCGATGTCTCGATGTCTCGATGTCTCGATGTCTCGATGACTCTATGTCTCTATGTCTCTATGTCTCAATGTCTCAATGTCTCTATGTCTCTATGACTCTATGACTCTATGACTCTATGTCTCTATGACTCTATGTCTCTATGTCTCTATGACTCTATGACTCTATGACTCTATGTCTCTATGACTCTATGTCTCTATGTCTCTATGTCTCTATGTCTCGATGTCTCGATGTCTCGATGACTCGATGACTCGATGTCTCGATGACTCGATGTCTCGATGACTCGATGACTCGATGACTCGATGACTCGATGTCTCGATGTCTCGATGTCTCGATGTCTCGATGTCTCTATGTCTCTTTGTCTCTATGACTCTATGACTCTATGTCTCAATGTCTCTATGTCTCTATGTCTCTATGACTCTATGTCTCTATGTCTCTATGTCTCGATGTCTCAAAGACTCAATGTCTCTATGTCTCTATGACTCTATGACTCTATGACTCTATGTCTCTATGACTCTATGTCTCTATGTCTCGATGACTCGATGACTCGATGTCTCGATGACTCTATGTCTCTATGTCTCTATGTCTCTATGTCTCTATGTCTCTATGTCTCGATGTCTCGATGACTCGATGACTCGATGTCTCGATGACTCGATGTCTCGATGACTCGATGACTCGATGACTCGATGACTCGATGTCTCGATGTCTCGATGTCTCGATGTCTCGATGTCTCTATGTCTCTTTGTCTCTATGACTCTATGACTCTATGTCTCAATGTCTCTATGTCTCTATGTCTCTATGACTCTATGTCTCTATGTCTCTATGTCTCGATGTCTCAAAGTCTCAATGTCTCTATGTCTCTATGACTCTATGACTCTATGACTCTATGACTCTATGTCTCTATGACTCTATGTCTCTATGTCTCGATGACTCGATGACTCGATGTCTCGATGACTCTATGTCTCTATGTCTCTATGTCTCTATGTCTCTATGTCTCTATGTCTCGATGACTCGATGACTCGATGTCTCCATGTCTCCATGTCTCCATGTCTCCATGTCTCGATGTCTCGATGTCTCGATGTCTCTATGTCTCTATGACTCTATGTCTCTATGTCGCTATGTCTCTATGTCTCTATGACTCTATGTCTCTATGTCTCTATGTCTCTATGTCTCTATGTCACTATGTCTCTATGTCTCTATGTCTCTACGTCTCGATGACTCGATGTCTCGATGTCTCGATGTCTCGATGTCTCGATGACTCGATGACTCGATGTCTCGATGACTCGATGTCTCGATGTCTCGATGTCTCGATGTCTCGATGTCTCAATGTCTCAATGTCTCAATGTCTCTATGTCTCGATGTCTCGATGTCTCAATGTCTCAATGTCTCAATGTCTCTATGTCTCTATGTCTCTATGACTCTATGACTCTATGACTCTATGTCTCTATGTCTCGATGTCTCGATGTCTCGATGTCTCGATGTCTCGATGTCTCGATGTCTCAATGTCTCAATGTCTCTATGTCTCTATGTCTCTATGACTCTATGACTCTATGACTCTATGTCTCTATGTCTCTATGTCTCGATGTCTCGATGTCTCGATGTCTCGATGACTCGATGACTCGATGTCTCGATGTCTCGATGTCTCTATGTCTCTATGTCTCTATGACTCTATGTCTCAATGTCTCTATGTCTCTATGTCTCTATGTCTCTATGACTCTATGACTCTATGACTCTATGACTCTATGTCTCTATGACTCTATGTCTCAATGTCTCTATGTCTCTATGTCTCTATGACTCTATGTCTCTACGTCTCTACGTCTCTACGTCTCTACGTCACTATGTCTCTATGTCTCTATGTCTCGATGTCTCGATGACTCGATGACTCGATGACTCGATGACTCGATGACTCGATGACTCGATGTCTCGATGACTCGATGTCTCTATGTCTCTATGTCTCTATGTCTCTATGACTCTATGTCTCAATGTCTCAATGTCTCTATGTCTCTATGTCTCTATGACTCTATGTCTCAATGTCTCTATGTCTCTATGTCTCTATGACTCTATGTCTCTATGTCTCTATGTCTCTATGTCTCTATGTCACTATGTCTCTATGTCTCTATGTCTCGATGACTCGATGTCTCGATGTCTCGATGTCTCAATATCTCGATATCTCTATGTCTCGATGACTCGATGACTCGATGTCTCGATGTCTCTATGTCTCTATGTCTCTATGTCTCTATGACTCTATGTCTCTATGACTCTATGTCTCTATGTCTCTATGTCTTATGTCTCTATGTCTCTATGTCTCAATGTCTCTATGTCTCTATGTCTCTATGACTCTATGTCTCTACGCCTCTACGTCTCTATGTCTCTATGTCACTACGTCTCTATGTCTCTATGTCTCGATGTCTCGATGACTCGATGACTCGATGACTCGATTACTCGATGTCTCGATGACTCGATGTCTCTATGTCTCTATGTCTCTATGTCTCTATGACTCTATGTCTCAATGTCTCAATGTCTCTATGTCTCTATGTCTCTATGACTCTATGTCTCAATGTCTCTATGTCTCTATGTCTCTATGACTCTATGTCTCTATGTCTCTATGTCTCTATGTCTCTATGTCACTATGTCTCTATGTCTCTATGTCTCGATGACTCGATGTCTCGATGTCTCGATGTCTCAATATCTCGATATCTCTATGTCTCGATGACTCGATGACTCGATGTCTCGATGTCTCTATGTCTCTATGTCTCTATGTCTCTATGACTCTATGTCTCTATGACTCTATGTCTCTATGTCTCTATGTCTTATGTCTCTATGTCTCTATGTCTCAATGTCTCTATGTCTCTATGTCTCTATGACTCTATGTCTCTACGCCTCTACGTCTCTATGTCTCTATGTCACTACGTCTCTATGTCTCTATGTCTCGATGTCTCGATGACTCGATGACTCGATGACTCGATTACTCGATGTCTCGATGACTCGATGTCTCTATGTCTCTATGTCTCTATGACTCTATGTCTCAATGTCTCAATGTCTCTATGTCTCTGTGACTCTATGACTCTATGTCTCAATGTCTCTATGTCTCTATGTCTCTATGACTCTATGTCTCTATGTCTCTATGTCTCTATGTCTCTATGTCACTATGTCTCTATGTCTCTATGTCTCGCTGACTCGATGTCTCGATGTCTCGATGTCTCAATATCTCGATATCTCTATGTCTCGATGACTCGATGACTCGATGTCTCGATGTCTCTATGTCTCTATGTCTCTATGTCTCTATGACTCTATGTCTCTATGACTCTATGTCTCTATGACTCTATGTCTCTATGTCTCTATGTCTTATGTCTCTATGTCTCTATTTCTCTATGTCTCTATGTCTCTATGTCTCGATGACTCTATGTCTCTATGTCTCTATGTCTCTATGTCTCTATGTCTCGATGACTCGTTGTCTCTATGTCTCTATGTCTCGATGACTCGATGTCTCAATGTCTCAATGTCTCAATGTCTCTATGTCTCTATGACTCTATGACTCTATGACTCTATGACTCTATGACTCTATGTCTCTATGACTCTATGTCTCTATGTCTCTATGACTCTATGTCTCTATGACTCTATGTCTCTATGTCTCTATGTCTTATGTCTCTATGTCTCTATGTCTCTATGTCTCTATGTCTCTATGTCTCGATGACTCTATGTCTCTATGTCTCTATGTCTCTATGTCTCTATGTCTCGATGACTCGATGTCTCTATGTCTCAATGTCTCATTGTCTCAATGTCTCTATGTCTCTATGACTCTATGACTCTATTACTCTATGACTCTATGACTCTATGTCTCTATGTCTCTATGTCTCGATGTCTCTATGACTCTATGTCTCGATGTCTCGATGACTCGATGACTCGATGTCTCGATGACTCGATGTCTCGATGACTCGATGACTCGATGTCTCGATGTCTCGATGTCTCGATGTCTCGATGTCTCGATGTCTCGATGACTCTATGTCTCTATGTCTCTATGTCTCAATGTCTCAATGTCTCTATGTCTCTATGACTCTATGACTCTATGACTCTATGTCTCTATGACTCTATGTCTCTATGTCTCTATGACTCTATGACTCTATGACTCTATGTCTCTATGACTCTATGTCTCAATGTCTCTATGTCTCTATGTCTCTAAGTCTCTATGTCTCGTTGTCTCGATGTCTCGATGACTCGATGACTCGATGTCTCGATGACTCGATGTCTCGATGACTCGATGACTCGATGTCTCGATGTCTCGATGTCTCGATGTCTCGATGTCTCGATGTCTCTATGTCTCTATGACTCTATGACTCTATGTCTCAATGTCTCTATGTCTCTATGTCTCTATGTCTCTATGACTCTATGTCTCTATGTCTCTATGTCTCTATGTCTCTATGTCTCGATGTCTCGATGTCTCAATGTCTCAATGTCTCAATGTCTCTATGACTCTATGACTCTATGACTCTATGACTCTATGACTCTATGTCTCTATGACTCTATGTCTCTATGCCTCTATGACTCTATGTCTCGATGTCTCGATGTCTCGATGTCTCGATGACTCTATGTCTCTATGTCTCTATGTCTCAATGTCTCAATGTCTCTATGTCTCTATGACTCTATGACTCTATGACTCTATGTCTCTATGACTCTATGTCTCTATGTCTCTATGACTCTATGTCTCTATGACTCTATGTCTCTATGTCTCGATGTCTCGATGTCTCGATGTCTCGATGTCTCTATGTCTCTATGTCTCTATGTCTCAATGTCTCAATGTCTCTATGTCTCTATGACTCTATGACTCTATGACTCTATGTCTCTATGACTCTATGTCTCTATGTCTCTATGTCTCTATGTCTCTATGACTCTATGTCTCTATGACTCTATGTCTCTATGTCTCTATGTCTCGATGTCTCGATGACTCTATGTCTCTATGTCTCTATGTCTCTATGTCTCTATGTCACTATGTCTCTATGACTCTATGTCTCGATGTCTCGATGTCTCGATGTCTCGATGTCTCTATGTCTCTATGTCTCTATGTCTCAATGTCTCAATGTCTCTATGTCTCTATGACTCTATGACTCTATGACTCTATGTCTCTATGACTCTATGTCTCTATGTCTCTATGTCTCTATGTCTCTATGACTCTATGTCTCTATGACTCTATGTCTCTATGTCTCTATGTCTCGATGTCTCGATGACTCTATGTCTCTATGTCTCTATGTCTCTATGTCTCTATGTCACTATGTCTCTATGTCTCTATGTCTCGATGTCTCGATGACTCGATGACTCGATGACTCGATGACTCGATGTCTCGATGACTCGATGTCTCGATGTCTCTATGTCTCTATGTCTCTATGACTCTATGTCTCAATGTCTCAATGTCTCTATGTCTCTATGTCTCTATGACTCTATGTCTCAATGTCTCTATGTCTCTATGTCTCTATGACTCTATGTCTCTATGTCTCTATGTCTCTATGTCTCTATGTCACTATGTCTCTATGTCTCTATGTCTCGATGACTCGATGTCTCGATGTCTCGATGTCTCGATATCTCGATATCTCTATGTCTCGATGACTCGATGACTCGATGTCTCTATGTCTCTATGTCTCTATGTCTCTATGACTCTATGACTCTATGTCTCTATGTCTCTATGTCTTATGTCTCTATGTCTCTATGTCTCTATGTCTCTATGTCTCTATGTCTCTATGTCTCAATGTCTCAATGTCTCAATGTCTCTATGTCTCTATGTCTCTATGACTCTATGACTCTATGACTCTATGTCTCTATGTCTCTATGTCTCTATGTCTCTATGTCTCTATGTCTCTATGTCTCGATGACTCGATGTCTCAATGTCTCAATGTCTCAATGTCTCTATGTCTCTATGACTCTATGACTCTATGACTCTATGTCTCTATGTCTCTATGTCTCGATGTCTCTATGTCTCGATGTCTCGATGACTCGATGACTCGATGTCTCGATGTCTCTATGTCTCTATGTCTCTATGTCTCTATGACTCTATGTCTCGATGTCTCGATGTCTCAATGTCTCTATGTCTCTATGTCTCTATGTCTCGATGTCTCGATGACTCGATGACTCGATGTCTCGATGACTCGATGTCTCGATGACTCGATGACTCGATGTCTCGATGTCTCGATGTCTCGATGTCTCTATGTCTCTATGTCTCTATGTCTCTATGACTCTATGTCTCAATGTCTCTATGTCTCTATGTCTCTATGACTCTATGACTCTATGACTCTATGACTCTATGTCTCTATGACTCTATGTCTCAATGTCTCTATGTCTCTATGTCTCTATGACTCTATGACTCTATGACTCTATGACTCTATGTCTCTATGACTCTATGTCTCAATGTCTCTATGTCTCTATGTCTCTATGTCTCTATGTCTCTATGTCTCGATGACTCGATGACTCGATGTCTCGATGTCTCAATGTCTCTATGTCTCTATGACTCTATGACTCTATGACTCTATGTCTCTATGACTCTATGTCTCAATGTCTCTATGTCTCTATGACTCTATGACTCTATGTCTCTATGTCTCTATGACTCTATGTCTCAATGTCTCTATGTCTCTATGACTCTATGACTCTATGTCTCTATGACTCTATGTCTCTATGTCTCTATGACTCTATGTCTCAATGTCTCTATGTCTCTATGACTCTATGACTCTATGTCTCTATGTCTCTATGACTCTATGTCTCTATGTCTCTATGACTCTATGACTCTATGACTCTATGTCTCTATGACTCTATGTCTCGATGTCTCGATGACTCGATGTCTCGATGACTCGATGTCTCGATGACTCGATGTCTCGATGTCTCGATGTCTCTATGTCTCTATGTCTCTATGACTCTATGTCTCTATGTCTCTATGTCTCTATGTCTCTATGTCTCTATGTCTCTATGACTCTATGACTCTATGACTCTATGTCTCTATGTCTCGATGTCTCGATGTCTCGATGTCTCGATGTCTCGATGTCTCAATGTCTCAATGTCTCAATGTCTCTATGACTCTATGACTCTATGACTCTATGACTCTATGTCTCTATGACTCTATGTCTCAATGTCTCTATGTCTCTATGTCTCTATGTCTCTATGTCTCGATGTCTCGATGACTCGATGACTCGATGTCTCTATGTCTCTATGTCTCTATGTCTCAATGTCTCTATGTGTCTATGACTCTATGACTCTATGACTCTATGTCTCTATGACTCTATGTCTCTATGTCTCTATGACTCTATGTCTCTATGACTCTATGTCTCAATGTCTCTATGTCTCTATGTCTCTATGACTCTATGACTCTATGACTCTATGACTCTATGTCTCTATGACTCTATGTCTCAATGTCTCTATGTGTCTATGTCTCTATGTCTCTATGTCTCTATGTCTCGATGACTCGATGACTCGATGTCTCAATGTCTCAATGTCTCTATGTCTCTATGACTCTATGACTCTATGACTCTATGTCTCTATGACTCTATGTCTCATTGTCTCTATGTCTCTATGACTCTATGACTCTATGTCTCGATGTCTCAATGTCTCTATGTCTCTATGTCTCTATGACTCTATGTCTCTATGTCTCTATGTCTCTATGACTCTATGTCTCTATGACTCTATGTCTCTATGACTCTATGACTCTATGTCTCTATGACTCTATGTCTCAATGTCTCTATGTCTCTATGTCTCTATGTCTCTATGTCTCGATGTCTCGATGACTCGATGACTCGATGTCTCTATGACTCGATGTCTCGATGACTCGATGACTCGATGTCTCGATGTCTCGATGTCTCGATGTCTCAATGTCTCTATGTCTCTATGACTCTATGACTCTATGACTCTATGTCTCTATGACTCTATGTCTCAATGTCTCTATGTCTCCATGACTCTATGACTCTATGTCTCGAACGCTCAATGTCTCAATGTCTCTATGTCTCTATGACTCTATGACTCTATGACTCTATGTCTCTATGACTCTATGTCTCTATGTCTCTATGACTCTATGACTCTATGACTCTATGTCTCTATGACTCTATGTCTCAATGTCTCTATGTCTCTATGTCTCTATGTCTCTATGTCTCGATGTCTCGATGACTCGATGACTCGATGTCTCGATGACTCGATGTCTCGATGACTCGATGACTCGATGTCTCGATGTCTCGATGTCTCGATGTCTCGATGTCTCTATGTCTCTATGACTCTATGTCTCAATGTCTCTATGTCTCTATGACTCTATGACTCTATGTCTCTATGTCTCAATGTCTCTATGTCTCTATGACTCTATGACTCTATGACTCTATGACTCTATGTCTCTATGACTCTATGTCTCAATGTCTCTATGTCTCTATGTCTCTATGTCTCGATGTCTCGATGACTCGATGACTCGATGTCTCGATGACTCGATGTCTCGATGACTCGATGACTCGATGTCTCGATGTCTCGATGTCTCGATGTCTCGATGTCTCGATGTCTCGATGTCTCGATGTCTCGATGTCTCAATGTCTCAATGTCTCTATGTCTCTATGACTCTATGACTCTATGACTCTATGACTCTATGACTCTATGTCTCTATGACTCTATGTCTCTATGTCTCTATGTCTCTATGACTCTATGTCTCGATGTCTCGATGACTCGATGACTCGATGTCTCGATGACTCGATGTCTCGATGACTCGATGACTCGATGTCTCGATGTCTCGATGTCTCGATGTCTCGATGTCTCGATGACTCTATGTCTCTATGTCTCTATGTCTCAATGTCTCAATGTCTCTATGTCTCTATGACTCTATGACTCTATGACTCTATGTCTCTATGACTCTATGTCTCTATGTCTCTATGACTCTATGACTCTATGACTCTATGTCTCTATGACTCTATGTCTCAATGTCTCTATGTCTCTATGTCTCTATGTCTCTATGTCTCGATGTCTCGATGACTCGATGACTCGATGTCTCGATGACTCGATGTCTCGATGACTCGATGACTCGATGACTCGATGACTCGATGTCTCGATGTCTCGATGTCTCGATGTCTCGATGTCTCTATGTCTCTTTGTCTCTATGACTCTATGACTCTATGTCTCAATGTCTCTATGTCTCTATGTCTCTATGACTCTATGTCTCTATGTCTCTATGTCTCGATGTCTCAAAGTCTCAATGTCTCTATGTCTCTATGACTCTATGACTCTATGACTCTATGACTCTATGTCTCTATGACTCTATGTCTCTATGTCTCGATGACTCGATGACTCGATGTCTCGATGACTCTATGTCTCTATGTCTCTATGTCTCTATGTCTCTATGTCTCTATGTCTCGATGTCTCGATGACTCGATGACTCGATGTCTCGATGACTCGATGTCTCGATGACTCGATGACTCGATGACTCGATGACTCGATGTCTCGATGTCTCGATGTCTCGATGTCTCGATGTCTCTATGTCTCTTTGTCTCTATGACTCTATGACTCTATGTCTCAATGTCTCTATGTCTCTATGTCTCTATGACTCTATGTCTCTATGTCTCTATGTCTCGATGTCTCAAAGTCTCAATGTCTCTATGTCTCTATGACTCTATGACTCTATGACTCTATGACTCTATGTCTCTATGACTCTATGTCTCTATGTCTCGATGACTCGATGACTCGATGTCTCGATGACTCTATGTCTCTATGTCTCTATGTCTCTATGTCTCTATGTCTCTATGTCTCGATGACTCGATGACTCGATGTCTCCATGTCTCCATGTCTCCATGTCTCCATGTCTCGATGTCTCGATGTCTCGATGTCTCTATGTCTCTATGACTCTATGTCTCTATGTCGCTATGTCTCTATGTCTCTATGACTCTATGTCTCTATGTCTCTATGTCTCTATGTCTCTATGTCACTATGTCTCTATGTCTCTATGTCTCTACGTCTCGATGACTCAATGTCTCGATGTCTCGATGTCTCGATGTCTCGATGACTCGATGACTCGATGTCTCGATGACTCGATGTCTCGATGTCTCGATGTCTCGATGTCTCAATGTCTCAATGTCTCAATGTCTCTATGTCTCTATGTCTCTATGACTCTATGACTCTATGACTCTATGTCTCTATGTCTCGATGTCTCGATGTCTCGATGTCTCGATGTCTCGATGTCTCGATGTCTCAATGTCTCAATGTCTCTATGTCTCTATGTCTCTATGTCTCTATGACTCTATGACTCTATGACTCTATGTCTCTATGTCTCTATGTCTCGATGTCTCGATGTCTCGATGTCTCGATGACTCGATGACTCGATGTCTCGATGTCTCGATGTCTCTATGTCTCTATGTCTCTATGACTCTATGTCTCAATGTCTCTATGTCTCTATGTCTCTATGTCTCTATGACTCTATGACTCTATGACTCTATGACTCTATGTCTCTATGACTCTATGTCTCAATGTCTCTATGTCTCTATGTCTCTATGACTCTATGTCTCTACGTCTCTACGTCTCTACGTCTCTACGTCACTATGTCTCTATGTCTCTATGTCTCGATGAATCGATGTCTCGATGTCTCGATGTCTCAATATCTCGATATCTCTATGTCTCGATGACTCGATGACTCGATGTCTCGATGTCTCTATGTCTCTATGTCTCTATGTCTCTATGACTCTATGTCTCTATGACTCTATGTCTCTATGACTCTATGTCTCTATGTCTCTATGTCTTATGTCTCTATGTCTCTATGTCTCAATGTCTCTATGTCTCTATGTCTCTATGACTCTATGTCTCTACGCCTCTACGTCTCTATGTCTCTATGTCACTACGTCTCTATGTCTCTATGTCTCGATGTCTCGATGACTCGATGACTCGATGACTCGATGACTCGATGTCTCGATGACTCGATGTCTCTATGTCTCTATGTCTCTATGTCTCTATGACTCTATGTCTCAATGTCTCAATGTCTCTATGTCTCTATGTCTCTATGACTCTATGTCTCAATGTCTCTATGTCTCTATGTCTCTATGACTCTATGTCTCTATGTCTCTATGTCTCTATGTCTCTATGTCACTATGTCTCTATGTCTCTATGTCTCGATGACTCGATGTCTCGATGTCTCGATGTCTCAATATCTCGATATCTCTATGTCTCGATGACTCGATGACTCGATGTCTCGATGTCTCTATGTCTCTATGTCTCTATGTCTCTATGACTCTATGTCTCTATGACTCTATGTCTCTATGACTCTATGTCTCTATGTCTCTATGTCTTATGTCTCTATGTCTCTATGTCTCTATGTCTCTATGTCTCTATGTCTCGATGACTCTATGTCTCTATGTCTCTATGTCTCTATGTCTCTATGTCTCGATGACTCGTTGTCTCTATTTCTCTATGTCTCGATGACTCGATGTCTCTATGTCTCAATGTCTCAATGTCTCAATGTCTCTATGTCTCTATGACTCTATGACTCTATGACTCTATGACTCTATGACTCTATGTCTCTATGACTCTATGTCTCTATGTCTCTATGACTCTATGTCTCTATGACTCTATGTCTCTATGTCTCTATGTCTTATGTCTCTATGTCTCTATGTCTCTATGTCTCTATGTCTCTATGTCTCGATGACTCTATGTCTCTATGTCTCTATGTCTCTATGTCTCTATGTCTCGATGACTCGATGTCTCTATGTCTCAATGTCTCAATGTCTCAATGTCTCTATGTCTCTATGACTCTATGACTCTATGACTCTATGACTCTATGACTCTATGTCTCTATGTCTCTATGTCTCGATGTCTCTATGACTCTATGTCTCGATGTCTCGATGACTCGATGACTCGATGTCTCGATGACTCGATGTCTCGATGACTCGATGACTCGATGTCTCGATGTCTCGATGTCTCGATGTCTCGATGTCTCGATGTCTCGATGACTCTATGTCTCTATGTCTCTATGTCTCAATGTCTCAATGTCTCTATGTCTCTATGACTCTATGACTCTATGACTCTATGTCTCTATGACTCTATGTCTCTATGTCTCTATGACTCTATGACTCTATGACTCTATGTCTCTATGACTCTATGTCTCAATGTCTCTATGTCTCTATGTCTCTATGTCTCTATGTCTCGTTGTCTCGATGTCTCGATGACTCGATGACTCGATGTCTCGATGACTCGATGTCTCGATGACTCGATGACTCGATGTCTCGATGTCTCGATGTCTCGATGTCTCGATGTCTCGATGTCTCTATGTCTCTATGACTCTATGACTCTATGTCTCAATGTCTCTATGTCTCTATGTCTCTATGTCTCTATGACTCTATGTCTCTATGTCTCTATGTCTCTATGTCTCTATGTCTCGATGTCTCAATGTCTCAATGTCTCAATGTCTCTATGTCTCTATGACTCTATGACTCTATGACTCTATGACTCTATGACTCTATGTCTCTATGACTCTATGTCTCTATGCCTCTATGACTCTATGTCTCGATGTCTCGATGTCTCGATGTCTCGATGACTCTATGTCTCTATGTCTCTATGTCTCAATGTCTCAATGTCTCTATGTCTCTATGACTCTATGACTCTATGACTCTATGTCTCTATGACTCTATGTCTCTATGTCTCTATGACTCTATGTCTCTATGACTCTATGTCTCTATGTCTCGATGTCTCGATGTCTCGATGTCTCGATGTCTCGATGACTCTATGTCTCTATGTCTCTATGTCTCAATGTCTCAATGTCTCTATGTCTCTATGACTCTATGACTCTATGACTCTATGTCTCTATGACTCTATGTCTCTATGTCTCTATGTCTCTATGTCTCTATGACTCTATGTCTCTATGACTCTATGTCTCTATGTCTCTATGTCTCGATGTCTCGATGACTCTATGTCTCTATGTCTCTATGTCTCTATGTCTCTATGTCACTATGTCTCTATGTCTCTATGTCTCGATGTCTCGATGACTCGATGACTCGATGACTCAATGACTCGATGTCTCGATGACTCGATGTCTCGATGTCTCTATGTCTCTATGTCTCTATGACTCTATGTCTCAATGTCTCAATGTCTCTATGTCTCTATGTCTCTATGACTCTATGTCTCAATGTCTCTATGTCTCTATGTCTCTATGACTCTATGTCTCTATGTCTCTATGTCTCTATGTCTCTATGTCACTATGTCTCTATGTCTCTATGTCTCGATGACTCGATGTCTCGATGTCTCGATGTCTCGATATCTCGATATCTCTATGTCTCGATGACTCGATGACTCGATGTCTCTATGTCTCTATGTCTCTATGTCTCTATGACTCTATGTCTCTATGACTCTATGTCTCTATGTCTCTATGTCTTATGTCTCTATGTCTCTATGTCTCTATGTCTCTATGTCTCTATGTCTCTATGTCTCAATGTCTCAATGTCTCAATGTCTCTATGTCTCTATGACTCTATGACTCTATGACTCTATGTCTCTATGTCTCTATGTCTCTATGTCTCTATGTCTCTATGTCTCTATGTCTCGATGACTCGATGTCTCAATGTCTCAATGTCTCAATGTCTCTATGTCTCTATGACTCTATGACTCTATGACTCTATGTCTCTATGTCTCTATGTCTCGATGTCTCTATGTCTCGATGTCTCGATGACTCGATGACTCGATGTCTCGATGTCTCTATGTCTCTATGTCTCTATGTCTCTATGACTCTATGTCTCAATGTCTCTATGTCTCTATGTCTCTATGTCTCTATGACTCTATGACTCTATGACTCTATGACTCTATGACTCTATGTCTCTATGTCTCGATGTCTCGATGTCTCGATGACTCGATGACTCGATGACTCGATGACTCGATGTCTCGATGACTCGATGTCTCGATGTCTCTATGTCTCTATGTCTCTATGACTCTATGTCTCAATGTCTCAATGTCTCTATGTCTCTATGTCTCTATGACTCTCTGACTCTATGACTCTATGACTCTATGTCTCTATGTCTCTATGTCTCTATGTCTCTATGTCTCTATGTCTCTATGTCTCGATGACTCGATGTCTCAATGTCTCAATGTCTCTATGTCTCTATGTCTCTATGACTCTATGACTCTATGTCTCTATGTCTCTATGTCTCGATGTCTCTATGTCTCGATGTCTCGATGACTCGATGACTCGATGTCTCGATGTCTCTATGTCTCTATGTCTCTATGTCTCTATGACTCTATGTCTCAATGTCTCTATGTCTCTATGTCTCTATGTCTCTATGACTCTATGACTCTATGACTCTATGACTCTATGTCTCTATGTCTCTATGTCTCGATGTCTCGATGACTCGATGACTCGATGACTCGATGACTCGATGTCTCGATGACTAGATGTCTCTATGTCTCTATGTCTCTATGTCTCTATGTCTCAATGTCTCAATGTCTCTATGTCTCTATGTCTCAATGTCTCAATGTCTCTATGTCTCTATGTCTCTATGTCTCTATGACTCTATGTCTCTATGTCTCTATGTCTCTATGTCTCTATGTCACTATGTCTCTATGTCTCTATGTCTCTATGTCTCGATGACTCGATGTCTCGATGTCTTGATGTCTCGATGTCTCGATATCTCGATATCTCTATGTCTCGATGACTCGATGACTCGATGTCTCTATGTCTCTATGTCTCTATGACTCTATGTCTCTATGACTCTATGTCTCTATGACTCTATGTCACTATGTCTCTATGTCTTATGTCTCTATGTCTCTATGTCTCTATGTCTCTATGTCTCTATGTCTCTATGTCTCAATGTCTCTATGTCTCTATGTCTCAATGTCTCTATGACTCTATGACTCTATGTCTCTATGTCTCAATGTCTCTATGTCTCTATGTCTCTATGTCTCTATGTCTCTATGTCTCAATGTCTCAATGTCTCAATGTCTCTATGTCTCTATGTCTCTATGACTCTATGACTCTATGACTCTATGTCTCTATGTCTCTATGTCTCGATGTCTCTATGTCTCGATGTCTCGATGACTCGATGACTCGATGTCTCGATGTCTCTATGTCTCTATGTCTCTATGTCTCTATGACTCTATGTCTCAATGTCTCAATGTCTCTATGTCTCTATGTCTCTATGTCTCTATGACTCTATGACTCTATGACTCTATGACTCTATGTCTCTATGACTCTATGTCTCAATGTCTCTATGTCTCTATGACTCTATGTCTCTATGTCTCTATGTCTCTATGTCTCTATGTCACTATGTCTCTATGTCTCTATATCTCGATGTCTCGATGACTCGATGACTCGATGACTCGATGTCTCGATGACTCGATGTCTCTATGTCTCTATGTCTCTATGTCTCTATGACTCTATGTCTCAATGTCTCAATGTCTCTATGTCTCTATGTCTCTATGACTCTATGTCTCAATGTCTCTATGTCTCTATGTCTCTATGACTCTATGTCTCTATGTCTCTATGTCTCTATGTCTCTATGTCACTATGTCTCTATGTCTCTATGTCTCGATGACTCGATGTCTCGATGTCTCGATGTCTCGATATCTCGATATCTCGATGTCTCGATGACTCGATGACTCAATGTCTCTATGTCTCTATGTCTCTATGACTCTATGACTCTATGACTCTATGTCTCTATGTCTCTATGTCTCGATGTCTCTATGTCTCGATGTCTCGATGACTCGATGACTCGATGTCTCGATGTCTCTATGTCTCTATGTCTCTATGTCTCTATGACTCTATGTCTCAATGTCTCAATGTCTCTATGTCTCTATGTCTCTATGACTCTATGACTCTATGACTCTATGACTCTATGACTCTATGTCTCTATGACTCTATGTCTCAATGTCTCTATGTCTCTATGACTCTATGTCTCTATGTCTCTATGTCTCTATGTCTCTATGTCACTATGTCTCTATGTCTCTATATCTCGATGTCTCGATGACTCGATGACTCGATGACTCGATGTCTCGATGACTCGATGTCTCTATGTCTCTATGTCTCTATGTCACTGTGTCTCTATGTCACTATGTCTCTATGTCTCTATGTCTCTATGTCTCGATGACTCTATGTCTCAATGTCTCTATGTCTCTATGTCTCTATGACTCTATGTCTCTATGTCTCTATGTCTCTATGTCTCTATGTCACTATGTCTCTATGTCTCTATGTCTCGATGACTCGATGTCTCGATGTCTCGATGTCTCGATATCTCGATATCTCGATGTCTCGATGACTCGATGACTCGATGTCTCTATGTCTCTATGTCTCTATGTCTCTATGACTCTATGACTCTATGACTCTATGTCTCTATGTCTCTATGTCTCGATGTCTCTATGTCTCGATGTCTCGATGACTCGATGACTCAATGTCTCGATGTCTCTATGTCTCTATGTCTCTATGTCTCTATGACTCTATGTCTCAATGTCTCAATGTCTCAATGTCTCTATGTCTCTATGTCTCTATGACTCTATGACTCTATGACTCTATGACTCTATGACTCTATGTCTCTATGACTCTATGTCTCAATGTCTCTATGTCTCTATGACTCTATGTCTCTATGTCTCTATGTCTCTATGTCTCTATGTCACTATGTCTCTATGTCTCTATGTCTCGATGTCTCGATGACTCGATGACTCGATGACTCGATGTCTCGATGACTCGATGTCTCTATGTCTCTATGTCTCTATGTCTCTATGACTCTATGTCTCAATGTCTCAATGTCTCTATGTCTCTATGTCTCTATGACTCTATGTCTCAATGTCTCTATGTCTCTATGTCTCTATGACTCTATGTCTCTATGTCTCTATGTCTCTATGTCTCTATGTCACTATGTCTCTATGTCTCTATGTCTCGATGACTCGATGTCTCGATGTCTCGATGTCTCGATATCTCGATATCTCGATGACTCGATGACTCGATGTCTCTATGTCTCTATGTCTCTATGTCTCTATGTCTCTATGACTCTATGTCTCTATGACTCTATGTCTCTATGAATCTATGTCTCTATGTCTCTATGTCTCTATGTCTCGATGACTCTATGTCTCTATGTCTCTATGTCTCTATGTCTCGATGACTCGATGTCTCGATGTCTCTATGTCTCTATGTCTCTATGTCTCTATGTCTCGATGACTCGATGTCTCGATGTCTCGATGTCTCGATGTCTCTATGTCTCTATGTCTCTATGTCTCTATGTCTCTATGTCTCTATGTCTCAATGTCTCTATGTCTCTATGTCTCTATGTCTCTATGTCACTATGTCTCTATGTCTCGATGTCTCGATGACTCGATGTCTCGATGTCTCGATGTCTCGATGTCTCGATGTCTCGATGTCTCGATGACTCGATGTCTCGATGTCTCTATGTCTCTATGTCTCTATGTCTCTATGTCTCTATGTCTCTATGACTCTATGTCTCTATGACTCTATGACTCTATGTCTCTATGTCTCGATGTCTCGATGTCTCGATGTCTCGATGTCTCGATGACTCGATGACTCGATGTCTCGATGTCTCGATGTCTCAATGTCTCAATGTCTCAATGTCTCTATGTCTCTATGACTCTATGACTCTATGTCTCTATGTCACTATGTCTCTATGTCTCTATGTCTCGATGACTCGATGTCTCGATGTCTCGATGTCTCGATGTCTCGATGTCTCGATGACTCGATGACTCGATGTCTCTATGTCTCTATGTCTCTATGTCTCTATGTCTCTATGTCTCTATGACTCTATGTCTCTATGACTCTATGACTCTATGTCTCTATGTCTCTATGTCTCTATGTCTCGATGTCTCGATGTCTCGATGTCTCGATGTCTCGATGACTCGTTGACTCGATGTCTCGATGTCTCAATGTCTCAATGTCTCAATGTCTCTATGTCTCTATGTCTCTATGACTCTATGACTCTATGACTCTATGTCTCTATGACTCCACGTCTCAATGTCTCTATGTCTCTATGACTCTATGACTCTATGACTCTATGACTCTATGTCTCTATGTCTCAATGTCTCTATGTCTCTATGTCTCTATGACTCTATGACTCTATGTCTCTATGTCTCGATGTCTCAATGTCTCTATGTCTCTATGTCTCTATGTCTCTATGTCTCTATGTCTCTATGTCTCTATGTCTCGATGACTCGATGACTCGATGTCTCGATGACTCGATGTCTCGATGACTCGATGTCTCGATGTCTCGATGTCTCGATGTCTCGATGACTCTATGTCTCAATGTCTCTATGTCTCTATGTCTCTATGACTCTATGACTCTATGACTCTATGTCTCTATGACTCTATGTCTCAATGTCTCAATGTCTCTATGTCTCTATGTCTCTATGTCTCTATGTCTCTATGTCTCGATGACTCGATGACTCGATGTCTCGATGACTCGATGTCTCGATGACTCGATGACTCGATGTCTCGATGTCTCGATGTCTCGATGTCTCTATGTCTCTATGTCTCTATGACTCTATGTCTCTATGTCTCGATGTCTCAATGTCTCTATGTCACTATGTCACTATGTCTCTATGTCTCTATGTCTCGATGACTCGATGTCTCTATGTCTCTATGTCTCTATGTCACTATGTCTCTATGTCTCTATGTCTCGATGACTCGATGTCTCGATGTCTCGATGTCTCTATGTCTCTATGTCTCTATGTCACTATGTCTCTATGTCTCTATGTCTCGATGACTCGATGTCTCGATGTCTCGATGTCTCGATATCTCGATATCTCTATGTCTCTATGACTCTATGTCTCAATGTCTCTATGTCTCTATGTCTCTATGTCTCTATGTCTCTACGTCTCTACGTCTCTATGTCACTATGTCTCTATGTCTCTATGTCTCGATGTCTCGATGACTCGATGACTCGATGACTCGATGACTCGATGTCTCTATGTCTCTATGTCTCTATGTCTCTATGTCTCTATGTCTCGATGACTCGATGTCTCAATGTCTCAATGTCTCAATGTCTCTAAGTCTCTATGACTCTATGACTCTATGACTCTATGTCTCTATGTCTCTATGTCTCGATGTCTCTATGTCTCGATGTCTCGATGACTCGATGACTCGATGTCTCGATGTCTCTATGTCTCTATGTCTCTATGTCTCTATGACTCTATGACTCTATGACTCTATGTCTCTATGTCTCTATGTCTCTATGTCTCGATGACTCTATGTCTCGATGACTCGATGACTCGATGTCTCTATGACTCTATGTCTCTATGTCTCTATGTCTCTATGTCTCTATGTCTCTATGTCTCGATGACTCGATGACTCGATGACTCCATGTCTCCATGTCTCCATGTCTCGATGTCTCGATGTCTCGATGTCTCGATGTCTCTATGTCTCTATGACTCGATGTCTCGATGTCTCGATGTCTCGATGTCTCTATGTCTCTATGACTCTGTGTCTCTGTGTCTCTGTGTCTCTATGACTCTATGTCTCTATGACTCTATGTCTCTATGTCTCTATGTCTCGATGTCTCGATGACTCTATGTCTCTATGTCTCTATGTCTCTATGTCTCTATGTCACTATGTCTCGATGACTCTATGTCTCTATGTCACTATGTCTCGATGACTCGATGTCTCGATGTCTCGATGTCTCGATGTCTCGATGTCTCGATGACTCGATGACTCGATGTCTCTATGTCTCTATGTCTCTATGTCTCTATGTCTCTATGTCTCTATGACTCTATGTCTCTATGACTCTATGACTCTATGTCTCTATGTCTCTATGTCTCTATGTCTCGATGTCTCGATGTCTTGATGTCTCGATGTCTCGATGACTCGATGACTCGATGTCTCGATGTCTCAATGTCTCAATGTCTCAATGTCTCTATGTCTCTATGTCTCTATGACTCTATGACTCTATGACTCTATGTCTCTATGACTCTACGTCTCAATGTCTCTATGTCTCTATGACTCTATGACTCTATGACTCTATGACTCTATGTCTCTATGTCTCAATGTCTCTATGTCTCTATGTCTCTATGACTCTATGACTCTATGTCTCTATGTCTCGATGTCTCAATGTCTCTATGTCTCTATGTCTCTATGTCTCTATGTCTCTATGTCTCTATGTCTCTATGTCTCTATGTCTCTATGTCTCGATGACTCGATGACTCGATGTCTCGATGACTCGATGTCTCGATGACTCGATGTCTCGATGTCTCGATGTCTCGATGTCTCGATGACTCTATGTCTCAATGTCTCTATGTCTCTATGTCTCTATGACTCTATGACTCTATGACTCTATGTCTCTATGACTCTATGTCTCAATGTCTCAATGTCTCTATGTCTCTATGTCTCTATGTCTCTATGTCTCTATGTCTGGATGACTCGATGACTCGATGTCTCGATGACTCGATGACTCGATGTCTCGATGTCTCTATGTCTCTATGTCTCTATGTCTCTATGTCTCTATGACTCTATGTCTCAATGTCTCTATGTCTCTATGTCTCTATGTCTCTATGACTCAATGACTCTATGACTCTATGACTCTATGTCTCTATGACTCTATGTCTCAATGTCTCTATGTCTCTATGACTCTATGTCTCTATGACTCTATGACTCTATGACTCTATGACTCTATGTCTCTATGACTCTATGTCTCAATGTCTCTATGTCTCTATGACTCTATGTCTCTATGTCTCTATGTCTCTATGTCTCTATGTCACTATGTCTCTATGTCTCTATGTCTCGATGTCTCGATGACTCGATGACTCGATGACTCGATGTCTCGATGACTCGATGTCTCTATGTCTCTATGTCTCTATGTCTCTATGACTCTATGTCTCAATGTCTCAATGTCTCTATGTCTCTATGTCTCTATGACTCTATGTCTCAATGTCTCTATGTCTCTATGTCTCTATGACTCTATGTCTCTATGTCTCTATGTCTCTATGTCTCTATGTCACTATGTCTCTATGTCTCTATGTCTCGATGACTCGATGTCTCGATGTCTCGATGTCTCGATATCTCGATATCTCGATGTCTCGATGACTCGATGACTCGATGTCTCTATGTCTCTATGTCTCTATGTCTCTATGACTCTATGACTCTATGACTCTATGTCTCTATGTCTCTATGTCTCGATGTCTCTATGTCTCGATGTCTCGATGACTCGATGACTCGATGTCTCGATGTCTCTATGTCTCTATGTCTCTATGTCTCTATGACTCTATGTCTCAATGTCTCAATGTCTCAATGTCTCTATGTCTCTATGTCTCTATGACTCTATGACTCTATGACTCTATGACTCTATGACTCTATGACTCTATGTCTCAATGTCTCTATGTCTCTATGACTCTATGTCTCTATGTCTCTATGTCTCTATGTCTCTATGTCACTATGTCTCTATGTCTCTATGTCTCGATGTCTCGATGACTCGATGACTCGATGACTCGATGTCTCGATGACTCGATGTCTCTATGTCTCTATGTCTCTATGTCTCTATGACTCTATGTCTCAATGTCTCAATGTCTCTATGTCTCTATGTCTCTATGACTCTATGTCTCAATGTCTCTATGTCTCTATGTCTCTATGACTCTATGTCTCTATGTCTCTATGTCTCTATGTCTCTATGTCACTATGTCTCTATGTCTCTATGTCTCGATGACTCGATGTCTCGATGTCTCGATGTCTCGATATCTCGATATCTCGATGACTCGATGACTCGATGTCTCTATGTCTCTATGTCTCTATGTCTCTATGTCTCTATGACTCTATGTCTCTATGACTCTATGTCTCTATGAATCTATGTCTCTATGTCTCTATGTCTCTATGTCTCGATGACTCTATGTCTCTATGTCTCTATGTCTCTATGTCTCTATGTCTCGATGACTCGATGTCTCGATGTCTCTATGTCTCTATGTCTCTATGTCTCTATGTCTCGATGACTCGATGTCTCGATGTCTCGATGTCTCGATGTCTCTATGTCTCTATGTCTCTATGTCTCTATGTCTCTATGTCTCTATGTCTCAATGTCTCTATGTCTCTATGTCTCTATGTCTCTATGTCACTATGTCTCTATGTCTCGATGTCTCGATGACTCGATGTCTCGATGTCTCGATGTCTCGATGTCTCGATGTCTCGATGTCTCGATGACTCGATGTCTCGATGTCTCTATGTCTCTATGTCTCTATGTCTCTATGTCTCTATGTCTCTATGACTCTATGTCTCTATGACTCTATGACTCTATGTCTCTATGTCTCGATGTCTCGATGTCTCGATGTCTCGATGTCTCGATGACTCGATGACTCGATGTCTCGATGTCTCGATGTCTCAATGTCTCAATGTCTCAATGTCTCTATGTCTCTATGACTCTATGACTCTATGTCTCTATGTCACTATGTCTCTATGTCTCTATGTCTCGATGACTCGATGTCTCGATGTCTCGATGTCTCGATGTCTCGATGTCTCGATGACTCGATGACTCGATGTCTCTATGTCTCTATGTCTCTATGTCTCTATGTCTCTATGTCTCTATGACTCTATGTCTCTATGACTCGATGTCTCTATGTCTCTATGTCTCTATGTCTCTATGTCTCTATGTCTCTATGACTCTATGTCTCTATGACTCTATGACTCTATGTCTCTATGTCTCTATGTCTCTATGTCTCGATGTCTCGATGTCTCGATGTCTCGATGTCTCGATGACTCGATGACTCGATGTCTCGATGTCTCAATGTCTCAATGTCTCAATGTCTCTATGTCTCTATGTCTCTATGACTCTATGACTCTATGACTCTATGTCTCTATGACTCTACGTCTCAATGTCTCTATGTCTCTATGACTCTATGACTCTATGACTCTATGACTCTATGTCTCTATGTCTCAATGTCTCTATGTCTCTATGTCTCTATGACTCTATGACTCTATGTCTCTATGTCTCGATGTCTCAATGTCTCTATGTCTCTATGTCTCTATGTCTCTATGTCTCTATGTCTCTATGTCTCTATGTCTCTATGTCTCTATGTCTCGATGACTCGATGACTCGATGTCTCGATGACTCGATGTCTCGATGACTCGATGTCTCGATGTCTCGATGTCTCGATGTCTCGATGACTCTATGTCTCAATGTCTCTATGTCTCTATGTCTCTATGACTCTATGACTCTATGACTCTATGTCTCTATGACTCTATGTCTCAATGTCTCAATGTCTCTATGTCTCTATGTCTCTATGTCTCTATGTCTCTATGTCTGGATGACTCGATGACTCGATGTCTCGATGACTCGATGTCTCGATGACTCGATGACTCGATGTCTCGATGTCTCGATGTCTCGATGTCTCTATGTCTCTATGTCTCTATGACTCTATGTCTCTATGTCTCGATGTCTCAATGTCTCTATGTCACTATGTCACTATGTCTCTATGTCTCTATGTCTCGATGACTCGATGTCTCTATGTCTCTATGTCTCTATGTCACTATGTCTCTATGTCTCTATGTCTCGATGACTCGATGTCTCGATGTCTCGATGTCTCTATGTCTCTATGTCTCTATGTCACTATGTCTCTATGTCTCTATGTCTCGATGACTCGATGTCTCGATGTCTCGATGTCTCGATATCTCGATATCTCTATGTCTCTATGACTCTATGTCTCAATGTCTCTATGTCTCTATGTCTCAATGTCTCTATGTCTCTATGTCTCTATGTCTCTATGTCTCTATGTCTCTATGTCTCTATGTCTCTATGTCTCTATGTCTCGATGACTCGATGACTCGATGTCTCGATGACTCGATGTCTCGATGACTCGATGTCTCGATGTCTCGATGTCTCGATGACTCTATGTCTCAATGTCTCTATGTCTCTATGTCTCTATGACTCTATGACTCTATGACTCTATGTCTCTATGACTCTATGTCTCAATGTCTCAATGTCTCTATGTCTCTATGTCTCTATGTCTCTATGTCTCTATGTCTGGATGACTCGATGACTCGATGTCTCGATGACTCGATGTCTCGATGACTCGATGACTCGATGTCTCGATGTCTCGATGTCTCGATGTCTCTATGTCTCTATGTCTCTATGACTCTATGTCTCTATGTCTCGATGTCTCAATGTCTCTATGTCACTATGTCACTATGTCTCTATGTCTCTATGTCTCGATGACTCGATGTCTCTATGTCTCTATGTCTCTATGTCACTATGTCTCTATGTCTCTATGTCTCGATGACTCGATGTCTCGATGTCTCGATGTCTCTATGTCTCTATGTCTCTATGTCACTATGTCTCTATGTCTCTATGTCTCGATGACTCGATGTCTCGATGTCTCGATGTCTCGATATCTCGATATCTCTATGTCTCTATGTCTCTATGTCTCTATGTCTCTACGTCTCTACGTCTCTATGTCACTATGTCTCTATGTCTCTATGTCTCGATGTCTCTATGTCTCGATGACTCGATGTCTCAATGTCTCAATGTCTCAATGTCTCTATGTCTCTATGACTCTATGACTCTATGACTCTATGTCTCTATGTCTCTATGTCTCGATGTCTCTATGTCTCGATGTCTCGATGACTCGATGACTCGATGTCTCGATGTCTCTATGTCTCTATGTCTCTATGTCTCTATGACTCTATGTCTCAATGTCTCTATGTCTCTATGTCTCTATGTCTCTATGACTCTATGACTCTATGACTCTATGACTCTATGACTCTATGTCTCTATGTCTCGATGTCTCGATGTCTCGATGACTCGATGACTCGATGACTCGATGACTCGATGTCTCGATGACTCGATGTCTCGATGTCTCGATGTCTCTATGTCTCTATGTCTCTATGACTCTATGTCTCAATGTCTCAATGTCTCTATGTCTCTATGTCTCTATGACTCTCTGACTCTATGACTCTATGACTCTATGTCTCTATGTCTCTATGTCTCTATGTCTCTATGTCTCTATGTCTCTATGTCTCGATGACTCGATGTCTCAATGTCTCAATGTCTCTATGTCTCTATGTCTCTATGACTCTATGACTCTATGACTCTATGTCTCTATGTCTCTATGTCTCGATGTCTCTATGTCTCGATGTCTCGATGACTCGATGACTCGATGTCTCGATGTCTCTATGTCTCTATGTCTCTATGTCTCTATGACTCTATGTCTCAATGTCTCTATGTCTCTATGTCTCTATGTCTCTATGACTCTATGACTCTATGACTCTATGACTCTATGTCTCTATGTCTCTATGTCTCGATGTCTCGATGACTCGATGACTCGATGACTCGATGACTCGATGTCTCGATGACTAGATGTCTCTATGTCTCTATGTCTCTATGTCTCTATGTCTCAATGTCTCAATGTCTCTATGTCTCTATGTCTCAATGTCTCAATGTCTCTATGTCTCTATGTCTCTATGACTCTATGTCTCTATGTCTCTATGTCTCTATGTCTCTATGTCACTATGTCTCTATGTCTCTATGTCTCTATGTCTCGATGACTCGATGTCTCGATGTCTCGATGTCTCGATGTCTCGATATCTCGATATCTCTATGTTTCGATGACTCGATGACTCGATGTCTCTATGTCTCTATGTCTCTATGACTCTATGTCTCTATGACTCTATGTCTCTATGACTCTATGTCACTATGTCTCTATGTCTTATGTCTCTATGTCTCTATGTCTCTATGTCTCTATGTCTCTATGTCTCTATGTCTCAATGTCTCAATGTCTCTATGTCTCTATGTCTCTATGTCTCTATGACTCTATGACTCTATGTCTCTATGTCTCAATGTCTCTATGTCTCTATGTCTCTATGTCTCTATGTCTCAATGTCTCAATGTCTCAATGTCTCTATGTCTCTATGTCTCTATGACTCTATGACTCTATGTCTCTATGTCTCTATGTCTCTATGTCTCGATGTCTCTATGTCTCGATGTCTCGATGACTCGATGACTCGATGTCTCGATGTCTCTATGTCTCTATGTCTCTATGTCTCTATGTCTCAATGTCTCAATGTCTCAATGTCTCTATGTCTCTATGTCTCTATGTCTCTATGACTCTATGACTCTATGACTCTATGACTCTATGTCTCTATGACTCTATGTCTCAATGTCTCTATGTCTCTATGACTCTATGTCTCTATGTCTCTATGTCTCTATGTCTCTATGTCACTATGTCTCTATGTCTCTATGTCTCGATGTCTCGATGACTCGATGACTCGATGACTCGATGTCTCGATGACTCGATGTCTCTATGTCTCTATGTCTCTATGTCTCTATGACTCTATGTCTCAATGTCTCAATGTCTCTATGTCTCTATGTCTCTATGACTCTATGTCTCAATGTCTCTATGTCTCTATGACTCTATGTCTCTATGTCTCTATGTCTCTATGTCTCTATGTCACTATGTCTCTATGTCTCGATGACTCGATGTCTCGATGTCTCGATGTCTCGATATCTCGATATCTCGATGTCTCGATGACTCGATGTCTCTATGTCTCTATGTCTCTATGTCTCTATGACTCTATGACTCTATGACTCTATGTCTCTATGTCTCTATGTCTCGATGTCTCTATGTCTCGATGTCTCGATGACTCGATGACTCGATGTCTCGATGTCTCTATGTCTCTATGTCTCTATGTCTCTATGACTCTATGTCTCAATGTCTCAATGTCTCAATGTCTCTATGTCTCTATGTCTCTATGACTCTATGACTCTATGACTCTATGACTCTATGACTCTATGTCTCTATGACTCTATGTCTCAATGTCTCTATGTCTCTATGACTCTATGTCTCTATGTCTCTATGTCTCTATGTCTCTATGTCACTATGTCTCTATGTCTCTATGTCTCGATGTCTCGATGACTCGATGACTCGATGACTCGATGTCTCGATGACTCGATGTCTCTATGTCTCTATGTCTCTATGTCTCTATGACTCTATGTCTCAATGTCTCAATGTCTCTATGTCTCTATGTCTCTATGACTCTATGTCTCAATGTCTCTATGTCTCTATGTCTCTATGACTCTATGTCTCTATGTCTCTATGTCTCTATGTCTCTATGTCACTATGTCTCTATGTCTCTATGTCTCGATGACTCGATGTCTCGATGTCTCGATGTCTCGATATCTCGATATCTCGAAGACTCGATGACTCGATGTCTCTATGTCTCTATGTCTCTATGTCTCTATGTCTCTATGACTCTATGTCTCTATGACTCTATGTCTCTATGAATCTATGTCTCTATGTCTCTATGTCTCTATGTCTCGATGACTCTATGTCTCTATGTCTCTATGTCTCTATGTCTCGATGACTCGATGTCTCGATGTCTCTATGTCTCTATGTCTCTATGTCTCTATGTCTCGATGACTCGATGTCTCGATGTCTCGATGTCTCGATGTCTCTATGTCTCTATGTCTCTATGTCTCTATGTCTCTATGTCTCTATGTCTCAATGTCTCTATGTCTCTATGTCTCTATGTCTCTATGTCACTATGTCTCTATGTCTCGATGTCTCGATGACTCGATGTCTCGATGTCTCGATGTCTCGATGTCTCGATGTCTCGATGTCTCGATGACTCGATGTCTCGATGTCTCTATGTCTCTATGTCTCTATGTCTCTATGTCTCTATGTCTCTATGACTCTATGTCTCTATGACTCTATGACTCTATGTCTCTATGTCTCGATGTCTCGATGTCTCGATGTCTCGATGTCTCGATGACTCGATGACTCGATGTCTCGATGTCTCGATGTCTCAATGTCTCAATGTCTCAATGTCTCTATGTCTCTATGACTCTATGACTCTATGTCTCTATGTCACTATGTCTCTATGTCTCTATGTCTCGATGACTCGATGTCTCGATGTCTCGATGTCTCGATGTCTCGATGTCTCGATGACTCGATGACTCGATGTCTCTATGTCTCTATGTCTCTATGTCTCTATGTCTCTATGTCTCTATGACTCTATGTCTCTATGACTCTATGACTCTATGTCTCTATGTCTCTATGTCTCTATGTCTCGATGTCTCGATGTCTCGATGTCTCGATGTCTCGATGACTCGATGACTCGATGTCTCGATGTCTCAATGTCTCAATGTCTCAATGTCTCTATGTCTCTATGTCTCTATGACTCTATGACTCTATGACTCTATGTCTCTATGACTCTACGTCTCAATGTCTCTATGTCTCTATGACTCTATGACTCTATGACTCTATGACTCTATGTCTCTATGTCTCAATGTCTCTATGTCTCTATGTCTCTATGACTCTATGACTCTATGTCTCTATGTCTCGATGTCTCAATGTCTCTATGTCTCTATGTCTCTATGTCTCTATGTCTCTATGTCTCTATGTCTCTATGTCTCTATGTCTCGATGACTCGATGACTCGATGTCTCGATGACTCGATGTCTCGATGACTCGATGTCTCGATGTCTCGATGTCTCGATGTCTCGATGACTCTATGTCTCAATGTCTCTATGTCTCTATGTCTCTATGACTCTATGACTCTATGACTCTATGTCTCTATGACTCTATGTCTCAATGTCTCAATGTCTCTATGTCTCTATGTCTCTATGTCTCTATGTCTCTATGTCTCGATGACTCGATGACTCGATGTCTCGATGACTCGATGTCTCGATGACTCGATGACTCGATGTCTCGATGTCTCGATGTCTCGATGTCTCGATGTCTCTATGTCTCTATGACTCTATGTCTCTATGTCTCGATGTCTCAATGTCTCTATGTCACTATGTCACTATGTCTCTATGTCTCTATGTCTCGATGACTCGATGTCTCTATGTCTCTATGTCTCTATGTCACTATGTCTCTATGTCTCTATGTCTCGATGACTCGATGTCTCGATGTCTCGATGTCTCTATGTCTCGATGTCTCTATGTCACTATGTCTCTATGTCTCTATGTCTCGATGACTCGATGTCTCGATGTCTCGATGTCTCGATATCTCGATATCTCTATGTCTCTATGACTCTATGTCTCAATGTCTCTATGTCTCTATGTCTCTATGTCTCTATGACTCTATGACTCTATGACTCTATGACTCTATGTCTCTATGACTCTATGTCTCAATGTCTCTATGTCTCTATGTCTCTATGACTCTATGTCTCTACGTCTCTACGTCTCTATGTCACTATGTCTCTATGTCTCTATGTCTCGATGTCTCGATGACTCGATGACTCGATGACTCGATGACTCGATGTCTCGATGACTCGATGTCTCTATGTCTCTATGTCTCTATGTCTCTATGACTCTATGTCTCTATGTCTCTATGTCTCTATGTCTCTATGTCACTATGTCTCTATGTCTCTATGTCTCGATGACTCGATGTCTCGATGTCTCGATGTCTCAATATCTCGATATCTCTATGTCTCGATGACTCGATGACTCGATGTCTCGATGTCTCTATGTCTCTATGTCTCTATGTCTCTATGTCTCTATGACTCTATGTCTCAATGTCTCAATGTCTCTATGTCTCTATGTCTCTATGACTCTATGTCTCAATGTCTCTATGTCTCTATGTCTCTATGACTCTATGTCTCTATGTCTCTATGTCTCTATGTCTCTATGTCACTATGTCTCTATGTCTCTATGTCTCGATGACTCGATGTCTCGATGTCTCGATGTCTCAATATCTCGATATCTCTATGTCTCGATGACTCGATGACTCGATGTCTCTATGTCTCTATGTCTCTATGTCTCTATGACTCTATGTATCTATGACTCTATGTCTCTATGACTCTATGTCTCTATGTCTCTATGTCTTATGTCTCTATGTCTCTATGTCTCTATGTCTCTATGTCTCTATGTCTCGATGACTCTATGTCTCTATGTCTCTATGTCTCTATGTCTCTATGTCTCGATGACTCGTTGTCTCTATGTCTCTATGTCTCGATGACTCGATGTCTCTATGTCTCAATGTCTCAATGTCTCAATGTCTCTATGTCTCTATGACTCTATGACTCTATGACTCTATGACTCTATGACTCTATGTCTCTATGACTCTATGTCTCTATGTCTCTATGACTCTATGTCTCTATGTCTCTATGTCTTATGTCTCTATGTCTCTATGTCTCTATGTCTCTATGTCTCTATGTCTCGATGACTCTATGTCTCTATGTCTCTATGTCTCTATGTCTCTATGTCTCGATGACTCGATGTCTCTATGTCTCTATGTCTCAATGTCTCAATGTCTCTATGTCTCTATGTCTCTATGACTCTATGACTCTATGACTCTATGACTCTATGACTCTATGTCTCTATGTCTCTATGTCTCGATGTCTCTATGACTCTATGTCTCGATGTCTCGATGACTCGATGACTCGATGTCTCGATGACTCGATGTCTCGATGACTCGATGACTCGATGTCTCGATGTCTCGATGTCTCGATGTCTCGATGTCTCGATGTCTCGATGACTCTATGTCTCTATGTCTCTATGTCTCAATCTCTATGTCTCTATGTCTCTATGTCTCAATGTCTCAATGTCTCTATGTCTCTATGACTCTATGACTCTATGACTCTATGTCTCTATGACTCTATGTCTCTATGTCTCTATGACTCTATGACTCTATGACTCTATGTCTCTATGACTCTATGTCTCAATGTCTCTATGTGTCTATGTCTCTATGTCTCTATGTCTCGATGTCTCGATGTCTCGATGACTCGATGACTCGATGTCTCGATGACTCGATGTCTCGATGACTCGATGACTCGATGTCTCGATGTCTCGATGTCTCGATGTCTCGATGTCTCTATGTCTGTATGTCTCTATGACTCTATGACTCTATGTCTCAATGTCTCTATGTCTCTATGTCTCTATGACTCTATGTCTCTATGTCTCTATGTCTCTATGTCTCTATGTCTCGATGTCTCAATGTCTCAATGTCTCAATGTCTCTATGTCTCTATGACTCTATGACTCTATGACTCTATGACTCTATGACTCTATGTCTCTATGACTCTATGTCTCTATGCCTCTATGACTCTATGTCTCGATGTCTCGATGACTCGATGACTCGATGTCTCGATGACTCGATGTCTCGATGACTCGATGACTCGATGTCTCGATGTCTCGATGTCTCGATGTCTCGATGTCTCGATGTCTCGATGACTCGATGTCTCTATGTCTCAATGTCTCAATGTCTCTATGTCTCTATGACTCTATGACTCTCTGACTCTATGTCTCTATGACTCTATGTCTCTATGTCTCTATGACTCTATGACTCTATGACTCTATGTCTCTATGACTCTATGTCTCGATGTCTCTATGTCTCTATGTCTCTATGTCTCGATGTCTCGATGTCTCGATGACTCGATGACTCGATGTCTCGATGACTCGATGACTCGATGACTCGATGTCTCGATGTCTCGATGTCTCGATGTCTCGATGTCTCTATGTCTCTATGTCTCTATGACTCTATGACTCTATGTCTCAATGTCTCTATGTCTCAATGTCTCTATGACTCTATGACTCTATGTCTCTATGTCTCTATGTCTCTATATCTCTATGTCTCTATGACTCTATGTCTCAATGTCTCTATGTCTCTATGTCTCTATGACTCTATGTCTCTATGTCTCTATGTCTCTATGACTCTATGTCTCGATGACTCGATGACTCGATGTCTCTATGACTCTATGTCTCTATGTCTCTATGTCTCTATGTCTCTATGTCTCGATGACTCGATGACTCCATGTCTCCATGTCTCCATGTCTCCATGTCTCCATGTCTCGATGTCTCGATGTCTCGATGTCTCTATGTCTCTATGTCTCTATGACTCGATGTCTCGATGTCTCGATGTCTCTATGTCTCTATGTCTCTATGACTCTGTGTCTCTGTGTCTCTGTGTCCCTATGACTCTATGTCTCTATGTCTCTATGTCTCTATGTCTCTATGTCACTATGTCTCTATGTCTCTATGTCTCGATGACTCGATGTCTCGATGTCTCGATGTCTCGATGTCTCGATGACTCGATGACTCGATGTCTCGATGTCTCGATGTCTCGATGTCTCGATGTCTCTATGTCTCTATGACTCTATGACTCTATGTCTCTATGTCTCTATGTCTCGATGTCTCGATGTCTCGATGTCTCGATGACTCGATGACTCGATGTCTCGATGTCTCTATGTCTCTATGTCTCTATGTCTCTATGTCTCTATGACTCTATGTCTCAATGTCTCTATGTCTCTATGTCTCTATGTCTCTATGACTCTATGACTCTATGACTCTATGACTCTATGTCTCTATGACTCTATGTCTCAATGTCTCTATGTCTCTATGACTCTATGTCTCTATGTCTCTATGTCTCTATGTCTCTATGTCACTATGTCTCTATGTCTCTATGTCTCGATGTCTCGATGACTCGATGACTCGATGACTCGATGACTCGATGTCTCGATGACTCGATGTCTCTATGTCTCTATGTCTCTATGTCTCTATGACTCTATGTCTCAATGTCTCAATGTCTCTATGTCTCTATGTCTCGATGACTCTATGTCTCAATGTCTCTATGTCTCTATGTCTCTATGACTCTATGTCTCTATGTCTCTATGTCTCTATGTCTCTATGTCACTATGTCTCTATGTCTCTATGTCTCGATGACTCGATGTTTCGATGTCTCGATGTCTCGATATCTCGATATCTCTATGTCTCGATGACTCGATGACTCGATGTCTCTATGTCTCTATGTCTCTATGTCTCAATACTCTATGACTCTATGTCTCTATGACTCTATGTCTCTATGACTCTATGTCTCTATGTCTCTATGTCTTATGTCTCTATGTCTCTATGTCTCTATGTCTCAATGTCTCAATGTCTCAATGTCTCAATGTCTCAATGTCTCAATGTCTCTATGTCTCTATGTCTCTATGACTCTATGACTCTATGACTCTATGTCTCTATGTCTCTATGTCTCTATGTCTCTATGTCTCGATGACTCGATGTCTCAATGTCTCAATTTCTCTATGTCTCTATGACTCTATGACTCTATGTCTCTATGTCTCTATGTCTCGATGTCTCGATGTCTCGATGTCTCGATGACTCGATGACTCGATGTCTCGATGTCTCGATGTCTCTATGTCTCTATGTCTCTATGTCTCTATGACTCTATGTCTCAATGTCTCTATGTCTCTATGTCTCTATGTCTCTATGACTCAATGACTCTATGACTCTATGACTCTATGTCTCTATGACTCTATGTCTCAATGTCTATATGTCTCTATGACTCTATGTCTCTATGACTCTATGACTCTATGACTCTATGACTCTATGTCTCTATGACTCTATGTCTCAATGTCTCTATGTCTCTATGACTCTATGTCTCTATGTCTCTATGTCTCTATGTCTCTATGTCACTATGTCTCTATGTCTCTATGTCTCGATGTCTCGATGACTCGATGACTCGATGACTCGATGTCTCGATGACTCGATGTCTCTATGTCTCTATGTCTCTATGTCTCTATGACTCTATGTCTCAATGTCTCAATGTCTCTATGTCTCTATGTCTCTATGACTCTATGTCTCAATGTCTCTATGTCTCTATGTCTCTATGACTCTATGTCTCTATGTCTCTATGTCTCTATGTCTCTATGTCACTATGTCTCTATGTCTCTATGTCTCGATGACTCGATGTCTCGATGTCTCGATGTCTCGATATCTCGATATCTCGATGTCTCGATGACTCGATGACTCGATGTCTCTATGTCTCTATGTCTCTATGTCTCTATGACTCTATGACTCTATGACTCTATGTCTCTATGTCTCTATGTCTCGATGTCTCTATGTCTCGATGTCTCGATGACTCGATGACTCGATGTCTCGATGTCTCTATGTCTCTATGTCTCTATGTCTCTATGACTCTATGTCTCAATGTCTCAATGTCTCAATGTCTCTATGTCTCTATGTCTCTATGACTCTATGACTCTATGACTCTATGACTCTATGACTCTATGTCTCTATGACTCTATGTCTCAATGTCTCTATGTCTCTATGACTCTATGTCTCTATGTCTCTATGTCTCGATGTCTCGATGTCACTATGTCTCTATGTCTCTATGTCTCGATGTCTCGATGACTCGATGACTCGATGACTCGATGTCTCGATGACTCGATGTCTCTATGTCTCTATGTCTCTATGTCTCTATGACTCTATGTCTCAATGTCTCAATGTCTCTATGTCTCTATGACTCTATGTCTCAATGTCTCTATGTCTCTATGTCTCTATGACTCTATGTCTCTATGTCTCTATGTCTCTATGTCTCTATGTCACTATGTCTCTATGTCTCTATGTCTCGATGACTCGATGTCTCGATGTCTCGATGTCTCGATATCTCGATATCTCGATGACTCGATGACTCGATGTCTCTATGTCTCTATGTCTCTATGTCTCTATGTCTCTATGACTCTATGTCTCTATGACTCTATGTCTCTATGAATCTATGTCTCTATGTCTCTATGTCTCTATGTCTCGATGACTCTATGTCTCTATGTCTCTATGTCTCTATGTCTCTATGTCTCGATGACTCGATGTCTCGATGTCTCTATGTCTCTATGTCTCTATGTCTCTATGTCTCGATGACTCGATGTCTCGATGTCTCGATGTCTCGATGTCTCTATGTCTCTATGTCTCTATGTCTCTATGTCTCTATGTCTCTATGTCTCAATGTCTCTATGTCTCTATGTCTCTATGTCTCTATGTCACTATGTCTCTATGTCTCGATGTCTCGATGACTCGATGTCTCGATGTCTCGATGTCTCGATGTCTCGATGTCTCGATGTCTCGATGACTCGATGTCTCGATGTCTCTATGTCTCTATGTCTCTATGTCTCTATGTCTCTATGTCTCTATGACTCTATGTCTCTATGACTCTATGACTCTATGTCTCTATGTCTCGATGTCTCGATGTCTCGATGTCTCGATGTCTCGATGACTCGATGACTCGATGTCTCGATGTCTCGATGTCTCAATGTCTCAATGTCTCAATGTCTCTATGTCTCTATGACTCTATGACTCTATGTCTCTATGTCTCTATGTCTCGATGACTCGATGTCTCGATGTCTCGATGTCTCGATATCTCGATATCTCGATGTCTCGATGACTCGATGACTCGATGTCTCTATGTCTCTATGTCTCTATGTCTCTATGACTCTATGACTCTATGACTCTATGTCTCTATGTCTCTATGTCTCGATGTCTCTATGTCTCGATGTCTCGATGACTCGATGACTCGATGTCTCGATGTCTCTATGTCTCTATGTCTCTATGTCTCTATGACTCTATGTCTCAATGTCTCAATGTCTCAATGTCTCTATGTCTCTATGTCTCTATGACTCTATGACTCTATGACTCTATGACTCTATGACTCTATGTCTCTATGACTCTATGTCTCAATGTCTCTATGTCTCTATGACTCTATGTCTCTATGTCTCTATGTCTCGATGTCTCGATGTCACTATGTCTCTATGTCTCTATGTCTCGATGTCTCGATGACTCGATGACTCGATGACTCGATGTCTCGATGACTCGATGTCTCTATGTCTCTATGTCTCTATGTCTCTATGACTCTATGTCTCAATGTCTCAATGTCTCTATGTCTCTATGTCTCTATGACTCTATGTCTCAATGTCTCTATGTCTCTATGTCTCTATGACTCTATGTCTCTATGTCTCTATGTCTCTATGTCTCTATGTCACTATGTCTCTATGTCTCTATGTCTCGATGACTCGATGTCTCGATGTCTCGATGTCTCGATATCTCGATATCTCGATGACTCGATGACTCGATGTCTCTATGTCTCTATGTCTCTATGTCTCTATGTCTCTATGACTCTATGTCTCTATGACTCTATGTCTCTATGAATCTATGTCTCTATGTCTCTATGTCTCTATGTCTCGATGACTCTATGTCTCTATGTCTCTATGTCTCTATGTCACTATGTCTCTATGTCTCGATGTCTCGATGTCTCTATGTCTCTATGTCTCTATGTCTCGATGTCTCGATGTCTCGATGTCTCGATGACTCGATGTCTCGATGTCTCTATGTCTCTATGTCTCTATGTCTCTATGTCTCTATGTCTCTATGACTCTATGTCTCTATGACTCTATGACTCTATGTCTCTATGTCTCGATGTCTCGATGTCTCGATGTCTCGATGTCTCGATGACTCGATGACTCGATGTCTCGATGTCTCGATGTCTCAATGTCTCAATGTCTCAATGTCTCTATGTCTCTATGACTCTATGACTCTATGTCTCTATGTCACTATGTCTCTATGTCTCTATGTCTCGATGACTCGATGTCTCGATGTCTCGATGTCTCGATGTCTCGATGTCTCGATGACTCGATGACTCGATGTCTCTATGTCTCTATGTCTCTATGTCTCTATGTCTCAATGTCTCTATGACTCTATGTCTCTATGACTCTATGACTCTATGTCTCTATGTCTCTATGTCTCTATGTCTCGATGTCTCGATGTCTCGATGTCTCGATGTCTCGATGACTAGATGACTCGATGACTCGATGTCTCAATGTCTCAATGTCTCAATGTCTCTATGTCTCTATGTCTCTATGACTCTATGACTCTATGACTCTATGTCTCTATGACTCTACGTCTCAATGTCTCTATGTCTCTATGACTCTATGACTCTATGACTCTATGACTCTATGTCTCTATGTCTCTATGTCTCTATGTCTCTATGTCTCTATGACTCTATGACTCTATGTCTCTATGTCTCGATGTCTCAATGTCTCTATGTCTCTATGTCTCAATGTCTCAATGTCTCAATGTCTCAATGTCTCAATGTCTCAATGTCTCTATGTCTCTATGTCTCTATGACTCTATGACTCTATGACTCTATGTCTCTATGTCTCTATGTCTCTATGTCTCTATGTCTCGATGACTCGATGTCTCAATGTCTCAATTTCTCTATGTCTCTATGTCTCTATGACTCTATGACTCTATGTCTCTATGTCTCTATGTCTCGATGTCTCGATGTCTCGATGTCTCTATGTCTCGATGACTCGATGTCTCAATGTCTCAATTTCTCTATGTCTCTATGTCTCTATGACTCTATGACTCTATGTCTCTATGTCTCTATGTCTCGATGTCTCGATGTCTCGATGTCTCGATGACTCGATGACTCGATGTCTCGATGTCTCTATGTCTCTATGTCTCTATGTCTCTATGTCTCTATGACTCTATGTCTCAATGTCTCTATGTCTCTATGTCTCTATGTCTCTATGACTCAATGACTCTATGACTCTATGACTCTATGTCTCTATGACTCTATGTCTCAATGTCTCTATGTCTCTATGACTCTATGTCTCTATGTCTCTATGTCTCTATGTCTCTATGTCTCTATGTCACTATGTCTCTATGTCTCTATGTCTCGATGTCTCGATGACTCGATGACTCGATGACTCGATGACTCGATGTCTCGATGACTCGATGTCTCGATGTCTCTATGTCTCTATGTCTCTATGACTCTATGTCTCAATGTCTCAAAGTCTCTATGTCTCTATGTCTCTATGACTCTATGTCTCAATGTCTCTATGTCTCTATGTCTCTATGACTCTATGTCTCTATGTCTCTATGTCTCTATGTCTCTATGTCACTATGTCTCTATGTCTCTATGTCTCGATGACTCGATGTCTCGATGTCTCGATGTCTCGATATCTCGATATCTCTATGTCTCGATGACTCGATGACTCGATGTCTCTATGTCTCTATGTCTCTATGTCTCTATGACTCTATGACTCTATGTCTCTATGACTCTATGTCTCTATGACTCTATGTCTCTATGTCTCTATGTCTTATGTCTCTATGTCTCTATGTCTCTATGTCTCAATGTCTCAATGTCTCAATGTCTCAATGTCTCAATGTCTCTATGTCTCTATGTCTCTATGACTCTATGACTCTATGACTCTATGTCTCTATGTCTCTATGTCTCTATGTCTCTATGTCTCTATGTCTCTATGTCTCGATGACTCGATGTCTCAATGTCTCTATGTCTCTATGTCTCTATGACTCTATGACTCTATGACTCTATGTCTCTATGACTCTATGACTCTATGACTCTATGACTCTATGTCTCTATGTCTCTATGTCTCTATGTCTCTATGTCTCTATGTCTCTATGTCTCGATGACTCGATGTCTCAATGTCTCAATGTCTCTATGTCTCTATGTCTCTATGACTCTATGACTCTATGACTCTATGTCTCAATGTCTCAATGTCTCTATGTCTCTATGTCTCGATGACTCTATGTCTCTATGTCTCTATGTCTCTATGTCTCTATGTCTCTATGTCTCTATGTCACTATGTCTCTATGTCTCTATGTCTCGATGTCTCGATGACTCGATGACTCGATGACTCGATGACTCGATGTCTCGATGACTCGATGTCTCGATGTCTCTATGTCTCTATGTCTCTATGACTCTATGTCTCAATGTCTCAATGTCTCTATGTCTCAATGTCTCTATGTCTCTATGTCTCTATGACTCTATGTCTCTATGTCTCTATGTCTCTATGTCTCTATGTCACTATGTCTCTATGTCTCGATGTCTCGATGACTCGATGTCTCGATGTCTCGATGTCTCGATATCTCGATATCTCTATGTCTCGATGACTCGATGACTCGATGTCTCTATGTCTCTATGTCTCTATGTCTCTATGACTCTATGTCTCTATGACTCTATGTCTCTATGACTCTATGTCTCTATGTCTCTATGTCTTATGTCTCTATGTCTCTATGTCTCTATGTCTCTATGTCTCTATGTCTCAATGTCTCAATGTCTCAATGTCTCAATGTCTCAATGTCTCTATGTCTCTATGACTCTATGACTCTATGACTCTATGTCTCTATGTCTCTATGTCTCTATGTCTCTATGTCTCTATGTCTCTATGTCTCTATGTCTCGATGACTCGATGTCTCGATGTCTCTATGTCTCTATGTCTCTATGTCTCTATGACTCTATGTCTCAATGTCTCTATGTCTCTATGTCTCTATGTCTCTATGACTCTATGTCTCAATGTCTCTATGTCTCTATGTCTCTATGTCTCTATGACTCTATGTCTCTATGTCTCTATGTCTCTATGTCTCTATGTCACTATGTCTCTATGTCTCTATGTCTCGATGACTCGATGTCTCGATGTCTCGATGTCTCGATATCTCGATATCTCTATGTCTCGATGACTCGATGACTCGATGTCTCTATGTCTCTATGTCTCTATGTCTCTATGACTCTATGTCTCTATGACTCTATGTCTCTATGACTCTATGTCTCTATGTCTCTATGTCTTATGTCTCTATGTCTCTATGTCTCTATGTCTCTATGTCTCTATGTCTCTATGTCTCAATGTCTCAATGTCTCAATGTCTCTATGTCTCTATGACTCTATGACTCTATGACTCTATGTCTCTATGTCTCTATGTCTCTATGTCTCTATGTCTCTATGTCTCGATGACTCGATGTCTCAATGTCTCAATGTCTCAATGTCTCAATGTCTCAATGTCTCTATGTCTCTATGTCTCTATGACTCTATGACTCTATGACTCTATGTCTCTATGTCTCTATGTCTCTATGTCTCTATGTCTCTATGTCTCTATGTCTCTATGTCTCGATGACTCGATGTCTCGATGTCTCTATGTCTCTATGTCTCTATGTCTCTATGACTCTATGTCTCAATGTCTCTATGTCTCTATGTCTCTATGTCTCTATGACTCTATGTCTCAATGTCTCTATGTCTCTATGTCTCTATGTCTCTATGACTCTATGTCTCTATGTCTCTATGTCTCTATGTCTCTATGTCACTATGTCTCTATGTCTCTATGTCTCGATGACTCGATGTCTCGATGTCTCGATGTCTCGATATCTCGATATCTCTATGTCTCGATGACTCGATGACTCGATGTCTCTATGTCTCTATGTCTCTATGTCTCTATGACTCTATGTCTCTATGACTCTATGTCTCTATGTCTCTATGTCATATGTCTCTATGTCTCTATGTCTCTATGTCTCTATGTCTCTATGTCTCTATGTCTCAATGTCTCAATGTCTCAATGTCTCTATGTCTCTATGACTCTATGACTCTATGACTCTATGTCTCTATGTCTCTATGTCTCTATGTCTCTATGTCTCTATGTCTCTATGTCTCGATGACTCGATGTCTCAATGTCTCAATGTCTCTATGTCTCTATGTCTCTATGACTCTATGACTCTATGACTCTATGTCTCTATGACTCTATGACTCTATGACTCTATGACTCTATGTCTCTATGTCTCTATGTCTCTATGTCTCTATGTCTCTATGTCTCTATGTCTCGATGACTCAATGTCTCAATGTCTCAATGTCTCTATGTCTCTATGACTCTATGACTCTATGACTCTATGTCTCTATGTCTCTATGTCTCGATATCTCGATGTCTCGATGTCTCGATGACTCGATGACTCGATGTCTCGATGTCTCTATGTCTCTATGTCTCTATGACTCTATGTCTCAATGTCTCTATGTCTCTATGTCTCTATGTCTCTATGACTCTATGACTCTATGACTCTATGACTCTATGACTCTATGACTCTATGTCTCTATGTCTCTATGTCTCGATGTCTCGATGACTCGATGACTCGATGACTCGATGACTCGATGTCTCGATGACTCGATGTCTCTATGTCTCTATGTCTCAATGTCTCAATGTCTCTATGTCTCTATGTCTCAATGTCTCAATGTCTCTATGTCTCTATGTCTCTATGTCTCTATGACTCTATGTCTCTATGTCTCTATATCTCTATGTCTCTATGTCACTATGTCTCTATGTCTCTATGTCTCTATGTCTCGATGACTCGATGTCTCGATGTCTCGATGTCTCGATATCTCGATATCTCTATGTCTCGATGACTCGATGACTCGATGTCTCTATGTCTCTATGTCTCTATGTCTCTATGACTCTATGTCTCTATGACTCTATGTCTCTATGACTCTATGACTCTATGACTCTATGTCTCTATGTCTCTATGTCTCTATGTCTCTATGTCTCTATGTCTCTATGTCTCGATGACTCAATGTCTCAATGTCTCAATGTCTCTATGTCTCTATGACTCTATGACTCTATGACTCTATGTCTCTATGTCTCTATGTCTCGATATCTCGATGTCTCGATGTCTCGATGACTCGATGACTCGATGTCTCGATGTCTCTATGTCTCTATGTCTCTATGACTCTATGTCTCAATGTCTCTATGTCTCTATGTCTCTATGTCTCTATGACTCTATGACTCTATGACTCTATGACTCTATGACTCTATGACTCTATGTCTCTATGTCTCTATGTCTCGATGTCTCGATGACTCGATGACTCGATGACTCGATGACTCGATGTCTCGATGACTCGATGTCTCTATGTCTCTATGTCTCAATGTCTCAATGTCTCTATGTCTCTATGTCTCAATGTCTCAATGTCTCTATGTCTCTATGTCTCTATGTCTCTATGACTCTATGTCTCTATGTCTCTATATCTCTATGTCTCTATGTCACTATGTCTCTATGTCTCTATGTCTCTATGTCTCGATGACTCGATGTCTCGATGTCTCGATGTCTCGATATCTCGATATCTCTATGTCTCGATGACTCGATGACTCGATGTCTCTATGTCTCTATGTCTCTATGTCTCTATGACTCTATGTCTCTATGACTCTATGTCTCTATGACTCTATGTCACTATGTCTCTATGTCTTATGTCTCTATGTCTCTATGTCTCTATGTCTCTATGTCTCTATGTCTCTATGTCTCAATGTCTCAATGTCTCAATGTCTCTATGTCTCTATGTCTCTATGACTCTATGACTCTATGACTCTATGTCTCTATGTCTCTATGTCTCTATGTCTCTATGTCTCTATGTCTCTATGTCTCGATGACTCGATGTCTCAATGTCTCAATGTCTCTATGTCTCTATGACTCTATGACTCTATGACTCTATGTCTCTATGTCTCTATGTCTCGATGTCTCGATGTCTCGATGTCTCGATGTCTCGATGACTCGATGACTCGATGTCTCGATGTCTCGATGTCTCGATGTCTCTATGTCTCTATGACTCTATGTCTCTATGTCTCTATGTCTCTATGACTCTATGACTCTATGACTCTATGACTCTATGTCTCTATGTCTCTATGTCTCGATGTCTCGATGACTCGATGACTCGATGACTCGATGTCTCGATGACTCGATGTCTCTATGTCTCTATGTCTCTATGTCTCTATGTCTCTATGTCTCTATGTCTCTATGTCTCAATGTCTCAATGTCTCAATGTCTCAATGTCTCTATGTCTCTGTGTCTCTATGACTCTATGACTCTATGACTCTATGTCTCTATGTCTCTATGTCTCTATGTCTCTATGTCTCTATGTCTCTATGTCTCGATGACTCGATGTCTCAATGTCTCAATGTCTCTATGTCTCTATGTCTCTATGACTCTATGACTCTATGACTCTATGTCTCTATGTCTCTATGTCTCGATGTCTCGATGTCTCGATGTCTCGATGACTCGATGACTCGATGTCTCGATGTCTCTATGTCTCTATGACTCTATGACTCTATGACTCTCTGTCTCTATGTCTCTATGTCTCGATGTCTCTATGTCTCGATGTCTCGATGACTCGATGACTCGATGTCTCGATGTCTCTATGTCTCTATGTCTCTATGTCTCTATGACTCTATGTCTCAATGTCTCTATGTCTCTATGTCTCTATGTCTCTATGACTCTATGACTCTATGACTCTATGTCTCTATGTCTTATGTCTCTATGTCTCTATGTCTCTATGTCTCAATGTCTCAATGTCTCAATGTCTCTATGTCTCTATGTCTCTATGACTCTATGACTCTATGACTCTATTTCTCTATGTCTCTATGTCTCTATGTCTCTATGTCTCTATGTCTCTATGTCTCTATGACTCTATGTCTCTATGACTCTATGTCTCTATGTCTTATGTCTCTATGTCTCTATGTCTCTATGTCTCTATGTCTCAATGTCTCTATGTCTCTATGACTCTATGTCTCTATGACTCTATGTCTCTATGTCTCTATGTCTTATGTCTCTATGTCTCTATGTCTCTATGTCTCTATGTCTCAATGTCTCAATGTCTCTATGTCTCTATGTCTCTATGACTCTATGACTCTATGACTCTATGTCTCTATGTCTCTATGTCTCTATGTCTCTATGTCTCTATGTCTCAATGTCTCAATGTCTCTATGTCTCTATGTCTCTATGACTCTATGACTCTATGACTCTATGTCTCTATGTCTCGATGTCTCTATGTCTCGATGTCTCGATGTCTCGATGACTCGATGACTCGATGTCTCGATGTCTCGATGTCTCTATGTCTCTATGTCTCTATGACTCTATGTCTCTATGTCTCAATGTCTCTATGTCTCTATGTCTCTATGTATCTATGACTCTATGACTCTATGACTCTATGACTCTATGTCTCTATGACTCTATGTCTCAATGTCTCTATGTCTCTATGACTCTATGTCTCTATGTCTCTATGTCTCTATGTCTCTATGTCACTATGTCTCTATGTCTCTATGTCTCGATGTCTCGATGACTCGATGACTCGATGACTCGATGTCTCGATGTCTCGATGTCTCTATGTCTCTATGTCTCTATGTCTCTATGACTCTATGTCTCAATGTCTCAATGTCTCTATGTCTCTATGTCTCTATGACTCTATGTCTCAATGTCTCTATGTCTCTATGTCTCTATGACTCTATGTCTCTATGTCTCTATGACTCTATGACTCTATGACTCTATGTCTCTATGTCTCTATGTCTCGATGTCTCTATGTCTCGATGTCTCGATGACTCGATGACTCGATGTCTCGATGTCTCGATGTCTCTATGTCTCTATGTCTCTATGACTCTATGTCTCAATGTCTCAATGTCTCTATGTCTCTATGTCTCTATGTCTCTATGACTCTATGACTCTATGACTCTATGACTCTATGTCTCTATGACTCTATGTCTCAATGTCTCTATGTCTCTATGACTCTATGTCTCTATGTCTCTATGTCTCTATGTCTCTATGTCACTATGTCTCTATGTCTCTATGTCTCGATGTCTCGATGACTCGATGACTCGATGACTCGATGTCTCGATGACTCGATGTCTCTATGTCTCTATGTCTCTATGTCTCTATGACTCTATGTCTCAATGTCTCAATGTCTCTATGTCTCTATGTCTCTATGACTCTATGTCTCAATGTCTCTATGTCTCTATGACTCTATGTCTCTATGTCACTATGTCACTATGTCTCTATGTCTCTATGTTCCGATGACTCGATGTCTCGATGTCTCGATGTCTCGATATCTCTATGACTCTATGTCTCAATGTCTCAATGTCTCTATGTCTCTATGTCTCTATGACTCTATGTCTCAATGTCTCTATGTCTCTATGTCTCTATGACTCTATGTCTCTATGTCTCTATGTCTCTATGTCTCTATGTCACTATGTCTCTATGTCTCTATGTCCCGATGACTCGATGTCTCGATGTCTCGATGTCTCGATATCTCGATATCTCTATGTCTCGATGACTCGATGACTCGATGTCTCGATGTCTCGATGTCTCGATGTCTCTATGTCTCTATGACTCTATGTCTCAATGTCTCAATGTCTCAAGGTCTCAATGTCTCAATGTCTCTATGTCTCTATGACTCTATGACTCTATGACTCTATGACTCTATGACTCTATGTCTCTATGACTCCATGTCTCAATGTCTCTATGTCTCTATGACTTTATGTCTCTATGTCTCTATGTCTCTATGTCTCTATGTCTCTATGTCACTATGTCTCTATGTGTCTATGTCTCGATGTCTCGATGACTCGATGACTCGATGACTCGATGTCTCGATGACTCGATGTCTCGATGTCTCTATGTCTCTATGTCTCTATGACTCTATGTCTCAATGTCTCAATGTCTCTATGTCTCTATGTCTCTATGACTCTATGTCTCAATGTCTCTATGTCTCTATGTCTCTATGACTCTATGTCTCTATGTCTCTATGTCTCTATGTCTCTATGTCACTATGTCTCTATGTCTCTATGTCTCGATGACTCGATGTCTCGATGTCTCGATGTCTCGATATCTCGATATCTCTATGTCTCGATGACTCGATGTCTCGATGTCTCTATGTCTCTATGTCTCTATGACTCTATGTCTCTATGACTCTATGTCTCTATGACTCTATGTCTCTATGTCTCTATGTCTCTATGTCTCGATGACTCTATGTCTCTATGTCTCTATGTCTCTATGTCTCTATGTCTCGATGACTCGATGTCTCGATGTCTCTATGTCTCTATGTCTCGATGACTCGATGTCTCGATGTCTCGATGTCTCGATGTCTCTATGTCTCTATGTCTCTATGTCTCTATGTCTCTATGTCTCTATGTCTCAATGTCTCTATGTCTCTATGTCTCTATGTCTCTATGTCACTATGTCTCTATGTCTCTATGTCTCGATGACTCGATGTCTCGATGTCTCGATGTCTCGATGTCTCGATGTCTCGATGTCTCGATGTCTCGATGACTCGATGACTCGATGTCTCGATGTCTCAATGTCTCAATGTCTCAATGTCTCTATGTCTCTATGTCTCTATGTCTCTATGTCTCTATGTCTCGATGTCTCGATGTCTCGATGTCTCGATGTCTCGATGACTCGATGTCTCGATGTCTCGATGTCTCGATGTCTCGATGTCTCGATGTCTCGATGACTCGATGACTCGATGTCTCGATGTCTCGATGTCTCGATGTCTCTATGTCTCTATGTCTCTATGACTCTATGTCTCTATGACTCTATGACTCTATGTCTCTATGTCTCTATGTCTCTATGTCTCGATGTCTCTATGTCTCTATGTCTCTATGTCTCGATGACTCGATGTCTCGATGTCTCTATGTCTCTATGTCTCTATGTCTCTATGTCTCTATGTCTCTATGTCTCTATGTCTCTATGTCACTATGTCTCTATGTCTCTATGTCTCGATGACTCGATGTCTCGATGTCTCGATGTCTCGATGTCTCGATGACTCGATGACTCGATGTCTCGATGTCTCTATTTCTCTATGTCTCTATGTCTCTATGTCTCTATGACTCTATGTCTCTATGACTCTATGACTCTATGTCTCTATGTCTCTATGTCTCTATGTCTCGATGTCTCGATGTCTCGATGTCTCGATGTCTCGATGACTCGATGACTCGATGTCTCGATGTCTCAATGTCTCAATGTCTCTATGTCTCTATGTCTCTATGTCTCTATGTCTCTATGTCTCGATGTCTCGATGTCTCTATGTCTCTATGTCTCGATGACTCGATGTCTCGATGTCTCGATGTCTCGATGTCTCGATGTCTCGATGTCTCGATGACTCGATGTCTCTATGTCTCTATGTCTCTATGTCTCTATGTCTCTATGTCTCTATGACTCTATGTCTCTATGACTCTATGACTCTATGACTCTATGTCTCTATGTCTCTAAGTCTCTATGTCTCGATGTCTCGATGTCTCGATGTCTCGATGTCTCGATGACTCGATGACTCGATGTCTCAATGTCTCAATGTCTCAATGTCTCTATGTCTCTATGTCTCTATGACTCTATGTCTCTATGACTCTATGACTCTATGTCTCTATGTCTCTATGTCTCTATGTCTCGATGTCTCGATGTCTCGATGTCTCGATGTCTCGATGACTCGATGACTCGATGTCTCGATGTCTCAATGTCTCAATGTCTCAATGTCTCTATGTCTCTATGTCTCTATGACTCTATGTCTCTATGTCACTATGTCTCTATGTCTCTATGTCTCGATGACTCGATGTCTCGATGTCTCGATGTCTCGATGTTTCGATGTCTCGATGTCTCGATGACTCGATGACTCGATGTCTCTATGTCTCTATGTCTCTATGTCTCTATGTCTCTATGTCTCTATGACTCTATGTCTCTATGACTCTATGACTCTATGTCTCTATGTCTCTATGTCTCTATGTCTCGATGTCTCGATGTCTCGATGTCTCGATGTCTCGATGTCTCGATGTCTCGATGTCTCGATGACTCGATGACTCGATGTCTCGATGTCTCAATGTCTCAATGTCTCTATGTCTCTATGTCTCTATGACTCTATGACTCTATGAGTCTATGTCTCTATGACTCTACGTCTCAATGTCTCTATGTCTCTATGATTCTATGACTCTATGACTCTATGTCTCTATGTCTCAATGTCTCTATGTCTCTATGTCTCTATGACTCTATGACTCTATGTCTCTATGTCTCTATGTCTCTATGTCTCTATGTCTCTATGTCTCTATGTCTCGATGACTCGATGACTCGATGTCTCGATGACTCGATGTCTCGATGACTCGATGTCTCGATGTCTCGATGTCTCGATGTCTCGATGACTCTATGTCTCAATGTCTCTATGTCTCTATGTCTCTATGACTCTATGACTCTATGACTCTATGACTCTATGTCTCTATGACTCTATGTCTCAATGTCTCAATGTCTCTATGTCTCTATGTCTCTATGTCTCTATGTCTCGATGACTCGATGACTCGATGTCTCGATGACTCAATGTCTCGATGACTCTATGTCTCTATGTCTCGATGTCTCAATGTCTCAATGTCTCTATGTCTCTATGTCTCTATGTCACTATGTCTCTATGTCTCTATGTCTCTATGTCTCTATGTCTCGATGACTCGATGACTCGATGTCTCGATGACTCGATGTCTCGATGACTCGATGACTCGATGTCTCGATGTCTCGATGTCTCGATGTCTCGATGACTCGATGACTCGATGACTCGATGTCTCGATGACTCGATGACTCGATGTCTCGATGTCTCGATGTCACTATGTCTCTATGTCTCTATGTCTCTATGTCTCTATGTCTCTATGTCTCTATGTCTCTATGACTCTATGACTCTATGACTCTATGTCTCAATGTCTCAATGTCTCAATGTCTCTATGTCTCTATGTCTCTATGTCTCTATGTCACTATGTCTCTATGTATCTATGTCTCGATGACTCGATGACTCGATGTCTCGATGACTCGATGTCTCGATGACTCGATGACTCGATGTCTCGATGTCTCGATGTCTCGATGTCTCGATGTCTCGATGTCTCGATGACTCGATGACTCGATGACTCGATGTCTCTATGTCTCTATGACTCTATGTCTCTATGTCTCTATGTCACTATGTCTCTATGTCTCTATGTCTCTATGTCTCGATGACTCGATGACTCGATGTCTCGATGACTCGATGTCTCGATGACTCGATGACTCGATGTCTCGATGTCTCGATGTCTCGATGTCTCGATGTCTCGATGTCTCGATGTCTCGATGTCTCGATGACTCTATGTCTCTATGACTCTATGTTTCTATGTCTCTATGTCTCTATGTCTCTATGTCTCTATGTCTCTATGTCTCTATGACTCTATGACTCTATGACTCAATGTCTCTATGTCTCTATGTCTCTATGTCTCTATGACTCGATGTCTCAATGTCTCTATGTCTCTATGTCTCTATGACTCTATGACTCTATGACTCTATGACTCTATGTCTCTATGTCTCTATGTCTCTATGTCTCTATGTCTCTATGTCTCGATGATTCGATGACTCGATGTCTCGATGACTCGATGTCTCGATGACTCGATGACTCGATGTCTCGATGTCTCGATGTCTCGATGTCTCGATGTCTCGATGACTCGATGTCTCAATGTCTCAATGTCTCTATGTCTCTATGACTCTATGACTCTATGACTCTATGACTCTATGACTCTATGTCTCTATGACTCTATGTCTCAATGTCTCAATGTCTCTATGTCTCTATGTCTCTATGTCTCTATGTCTCTATGTCTCGATGACTCGATGACTCGATGTCTCGATGACTCGATGTCTCGATGACTCGATGACTCGATGTCTCGATGTCTCGATGTCTCGATGTCTCGATGTCTCGATGACTCGATGTCTCAATGTCTCAATTTCTCTATGTCTCTATGACTCTATGACTCTATGACTCTATGACTCTATGTCTCTATGACTCTATGACTCTATGTCTCAATGTCTCTATGTCTCTATGTCTCTATGTCTCTATGTCTCGATGACTCGAGGACTCGATGTCTCGATGACTCGATGTCTCGATGTCTCGATGACTCGATGACTCGATGTCTCGATGTCTCAATGTCTCTATGTCTCAATGTCTCTATGTCTCTATGTCTCTATGTCTCGATGACTCGATGACTCGATGTCTCGATGTCTCGATGACTCGATGACTCGATGTCTCGATGTCTCAATGTCTCTATGTCTCTATGTCTAAATGTCTCTATGTCTCTATGTCTCTATGTCTCGATGACTCGATGACTCGATGTCTCGATGTCTCGATGACTCGATGTCTCGATGACTCGATGACTCGATGTCTCAATGTCTCTATGTCTCTATGTCTCTATGTCTCTATGTCTCTATGTCTCGATGACTCGATGACTCGATGTCTCGATGACTCGATGTCTCGATGACTCGATGACTCGATGTCTCGATGTCTCGATGTCTCGATGTCTCGATGTCTCGATGTCTCTATGACTCTATGTCTCTATGTCTCGATGTCTCAATGTCTCAATGTCTCTATGTCTCTATGTCTCTATGTCACTATGTCTCTATGTCTCTATGTCTCTATGTCTCTATGTCTCGATGACTCGATTACTCGATGTCTCGATGACTCGATGTCTCGATGACTCGATGACTCGATGTCTCGATGTCTCGATGTCTCGATGTCTCGATGACTCGATGTCTCGATGACTCGATGACTCGATGTCTCGATGTCACTATGTCTCTATGTCTCTATGTCTCTATGTCTCTATGTCTCTATGTCTCTATGACTCTATGACTCTATGACTCTATGACTCTATGTCTCAATGTCTCAATGTCTCAATGTCTCTATGTCTCTATGTCTCTATGTCTCTATGTCACTATGTCTCTATGTATCTATGTCTCGATGACTCGATGACTCGATGTCTCGATGACTCGATGTCTCGATGACTCGATGACTCGATGTCTCGATGTCTCGATGTCTCGATGTCTCGATGTCTCGATGACTCGATGACTCGATGACTCGATGTCTCTATGTCTCTATGACTCTATGTCTCTATGTCTCTATGTCACTATGTCTCTATGTCTCTATGTCTCTAAGTCTCGATGACTCGATGACTCGATGTCTCGATGACTCGATGTCTCGATGACTCGATGACTCGATGTCTCGATGTCTCGATGTCTCGATGTCTCGATGTCTCGATGTCTCGATGTCTCGATGTCTCGATGACTCTATGTCTCTATGACTCTATGTTTCTATGTCTCTATGTCTCTATGTCTCTATGTCTCTATGTCTCTATGACTCTATGACTCTATGACTCTATGTCTCTATGTCTCTATGTCTCTATGTCTCTATGACTCGATGTCTCAATGTCTCTATGTCTCTATGTCTCTATGACTCTATGACTCTATGACTCTATGACTCTATGTCTCTATGTCTCTATGTCTCTATGTCTCTATGTCTCGATGATTCGATGACTCGATGTCTCGATGACTCGATGTCTCGATGACTCGATGACTCGATGTCTCGATGTCTCGATGTCTCGATGTATCGATGTCTCGATGACTCGATGTCTCAATGTCTCAATGTCTCTATGTCTCTATGTCTCTATGACTCTATGACTCTATGACTCTATGACTCTATGACTCTATGTCTCTATGACTCTATGTCTCAATGTCTCAATGTCTCTATGTCTCTATGTCTCTATGTCTCTATGTCTCGATGACTCGATGACTCGATGTCTCGATGACTCGATGTCTCGATGACTCGATGACTCGATGTCTCGATGTCTCGATGTCTCGATGTCTCGATGTCTCGATGTCTCGATGACTCGATGTCTCAATGTCTCAATGTCTCTATGTCTCTATGACTCTATGACTCTATGACTCTATGACTCTATGTCTCTATGACTCTATGACTCTATGTCTCAATGTCTCTATGTCTCTATGTCTCTATGTCTCTATGTCTCGATGACTCGAGGACTCGATGTCTCGATGACTCGATGTCTCGATGTCTCGATGACTCGATGACTCGATGTCTCGATGTCTCAATGTCTCTATGTCTCAATGTCTCTATGTCTCTATGTCTCTATGTCTCGATGACTCGATGACTCGATGTCTCGATGTCTCGATGACTCGATGACTCGATGTCTCGATGTCTCAATGTCTCTATGTCTCTATGTCTCTATGTCTCGATGACTCGATGACTCGATGTCTCGATGTCTCGATGACTCGATGACTCGATGTCTCGATGTCTCAATGTCTCTATGTCTCTATGTCTCTATGTCTCTATGACTCTATGACTCTATGACTCTATGACTCTATGACTCTATGTCTCTATGACTCGATGTCTCTATGTCTCTATGTCTCTATGTCTCGATGACTCGATGACTCGATGTCTCGATGTCTCGATGACTCGATGTCTCGATGACTCGATGTCTCGATGTCTCGATGTCTCGATGTCTCGATGACTCGATGTCTCGATGACTCGATGACTCGATGACTCGATGACTCGATGACTCGATGACTCGATGACTCTATATCTCTATGACTCTATGTCTCAATGTCTCAATGTCTCTATGTCTCTATGTCTCTATGTCTCTATGTCTCGATGACTCGATGACTCGATGTCTCGATGACTCGATGACTCGATGTCTCGATGACTCGATGACTCGATGTCTCGATGTCTCGATGTCTCGATGTCTCGATGACTCGATGTCTCGATGACTCGATGTCTCGATGTCTCGATGTCTCGATGTCTCTATGTCTCTATGTCTCGATGTCTCGATGTCTCGATGACTCGATGTCTCGATGACTCGATGTCTCGATGTCTCGATGTCTCGATGTCTCGATGTCTCGATGACTCGATGTCTCGATGTCTCAATGTCTCTATGTCTCTATGTCTCTATGACTCTATGACTCTATGACTCTATGACTCTATGTCTCAATGTCTCTATGTCTCGATGTCTCGATGTCTCGATGTCTCGATGTCTCGATGTCTCTATGTCTCGATGACTCGATGACTCGATGTCTCGATGACTCGATGTCTCGATGACTCGATGTCTCGATGACTCGATGTCTCGATGACTCGATGTCTCGATGTCTCAATGTCTCTATGTCTCTATGTCTCTATGACTCTATGACTCTATGACTCTATGACTCTATGTCTCAATGTCTCTATGTCTCGATGTCTCGATGTCTCGATGTCTCGATGTCTCGATGTCTCTATGTCTCGATGACTCGATGACTCGATGTCTCGATGACTCGATGTCTCGATGACTCGATGTCTCGATGACTCGATGACTCGATGTCTCGATGTCTCGATGTCTCGATGTCTCCATGTCTCGATGACTCGATGACTCGATGTCTCGATGTCTCTATGTCTCTATGTCTCGATGACTCGATGTCTCGATGTCTCGATGTCTCGATGTCTCTATGTCTCTATGTCTCTATGTCTCTATGTCTCTATGTCTCTATGTCTCAATGTCTCTATGTCTCTATGTCTCTATGTCTCTATGTCACTATGTCTCTATGTCTCTATGTCTCGATGACTCGATGTCTCGATGTCTCGATGTCTCGATGTCTCGATGTCTCGATGTCTCGATGACTCGATGACTCGATGTCTCGATGTCTCAATGTCTCTATGTCTCTATGTCTCTATGTCTCTATGTCTCTATGTCTCGATGTCTCGATGTCTCGATGTCTCGATGTCTCGATGACTCGATGTCTCGATGTCTCGATGTCTCGATGTCTCGATGTCTCGATGTCTCGATGACTCGATGACTCGATGTCTCGATGTCTCGATGTCTCGATGTCTCTATGTCTCTATGTCTCTATGACTCTATGTCTCTATGACTCTATGACTCTATGTCTCTATGTCTCTATGTCTCTATGTCTCGATGTCTCTATGTCTCTATGTCTCTATGTCTCGATGACTCGATGTCTCGATGTCTCTATGTCTCTATGTCTCTATGTCTCTATGTCTCTATGTCTCAATGTCTCTATGTCTCTATGTCTCTATGTCTCTATGTCACTATGTCTCTATGTCTCTATGTCTCGATGACTCGATGTCTCGATGTCTCGATGTCTCGATGTCTCGATGACTCGATGACTCGATGTCTCGATGTCTCTATTTCTCTATGTCTCTATGTCTCTATGTCTCTATGACTCTATGTCTCTATGACTCTATGACTCTATGTCTCTATGTCTCTATGTCTCTATGTCTCGATGTCTCGATGTCTCGATGTCTCGATGTCTCGATGACTCGATGACTCGATGTCTCGATGTCTCAATGTCTCAATGTCTCTATGTCTCTATGTCTCTATGTCTCTATGTCTCTATGTCTCGATGTCTCGATGTCTCTATGTCTCTATGTCTCGATGACTCGATGTCTCGATGTCTCGATGTCTCGATGTCTCGATGTCTCGATGTCTCGATGACTCGATGTCTCTATGTCTCTATGTCTCTATGTCTCTATGTCTCTATGTCTCTATGACTCTATGTCTCTATGACTCTATGACTCTATGACTCTATGTCTCTATGTCTCTAAGTCTCTATGTCTCGATGTCTCGATGTCTCGATGTCTCGATGTCTCGATGACTCGATGACTCGATGTCTCAATGTCTCAATGTCTCAATGTCTCTATGTCTCTATGTCTCTATGACTCTATGTCTCTATGACTCTATGACTCTATGTCTCTATGTCTCTATGTCTCTATGTCTCGATGTCTCGATGTCTCGATGTCTCGATGTCTCGATGACTCGATGACTCGATGTCTCGATGTCTCAATGTCTCAATGTCTCAATGTCTCTATGTCTCTATGTCTCTATGACTCTATGTCTCTATGTCACTATGTCTCTATGTCTCTATGTCTCGATGACTCGATGTCTCGATGTCTCGATGTCTCGATGTTTCGATGTCTCGATGTCTCGATGACTCGATGACTCGATGTCTCTATGTCTCTATGTCTCTATGTCTCTATGTCTCTATGTCTCTATGACTCTATGTCTCTATGACTCTATGACTCTATGTCTCTATGTCTCTATGTCTCTATGTCTCGATGTCTCGATGTCTCGATGTCTCGATGTCTCGATGTCTCGATGTCTCGATGTCTCGATGACTCGATGACTCGATGTCTCGATGTCTCAATGTCTCAATGTCTCTATGTCTCTATGTCTCTATGACTCTATGACTCTATGAGTCTATGTCTCTATGACTCTACGTCTCAATGTCTCTATGTCTCTATGATTCTATGACTCTATGACTCTATGTCTCTATGTCTCAATGTCTCTATGTCTCTATGTCTCTATGACTCTATGACTCTATGTCTCTATGTCTCTATGTCTCTATGTCTCTATGTCTCTATGTCTCTATGTCTCGATGACTCGATGACTCGATGTCTCGATGACTCGATGTCTCGATGACTCGATGTCTCGATGTCTCGATGTCTCGATGTCTCGATGACTCTATGTCTCAATGTCTCTATGTCTCTATGTCTCTATGACTCTATGACTCTATGACTCTATGACTCTATGTCTCTATGACTCTATGTCTCAATGTCTCAATGTCTCTATGTCTCTATGTCTCTATGTCTCTATGTCTCGATGACTCGATGACTCGATGTCTCGATGACTCAATGTCTCGATGACTCTATGTCTCTATGTCTCGATGTCTCAATGTCTCAATGTCTCTATGTCTCTATGTCTCTATGTCACTATGTCTCTATGTCTCGATGTCTCAATGTCTCAATGTCTCTATGTCTCTATGTCTCTATGTCACTATGTCTCTATGTCTCTATGTCTCTATGTCTCTATGTCTCGATGACTCGATGACTCGATGTCTCGATGACTCGATGTCTCGATGACTCGATGACTCGATGTCTCGATGTCTCGATGTCTCGATGTCTCGATGACTCGATGACTCGATGACTCGATGTCTCGATGACTCGATGACTCGATGTCTCGATGTCTCGATGTCACTATGTCTCTATGTCTCTATGTCTCTATGTCTCTATGTCTCTATGTCTCTATGTCTCTATGACTCTATGACTCTATGACTCTATGTCTCAATGTCTCAATGTCTCAATGTCTCTATGTCTCTATGTCTCTATGTCTCTATGTCACTATGTCTCTATGTATCTATGTCTCGATGACTCGATGACTCGATGTCTCGATGACTCGATGTCTCGATGACTCGATGACTCGATGTCTCGATGTCTCGATGTCTCGATGTCTCGATGTCTCGATGTCTCGATGACTCGATGACTCGATGACTCGATGTCTCTATGTCTCTATGACTCTATGTCTCTATGTCTCTATGTCACTATGTCTCTATGTCTCTATGTCTCTATGTCTCGATGACTCGATGACTCGATGTCTCGATGACTCGATGTCTCGATGACTCGATGACTCGATGTCTCGATGTCTCGATGTCTCGATGTCTCGATGTCTCGATGTCTCGATGTCTCGATGTCTCGATGACTCTATGTCTCTATGACTCTATGTTTCTATGTCTCTATGTCTCTATGTCTCTATGTCTCTATGTCTCTATGTCTCTATGACTCTATGACTCTATGACTCAATGTCTCTATGTCTCTATGTCTCTATGTCTCTATGACTCGATGTCTCAATGTCTCTATGTCTCTATGTCTCTATGACTCTATGACTCTATGACTCTATGACTCTATGTCTCTATGTCTCTATGTCTCTATGTCTCTATGTCTCTATGTCTCGATGATTCGATGACTCGATGTCTCGATGACTCGATGTCTCGATGACTCGATGACTCGATGTCTCGATGTCTCGATGTCTCGATGTCTCGATGTCTCGATGACTCGATGTCTCAATGTCTCAATGTCTCTATGTCTCTATGACTCTATGACTCTATGACTCTATGACTCTATGACTCTATGTCTCTATGACTCTATGTCTCAATGTCTCAATGTCTCTATGTCTCTATGTCTCTATGTCTCTATGTCTCTATGTCTCGATGACTCGATGACTCGATGTCTCGATGACTCGATGTCTCGATGACTCGATGACTCGATGTCTCGATGTCTCGATGTCTCGATGTCTCGATGTCTCGATGACTCGATGTCTCAATGTCTCAATTTCTCTATGTCTCTATGACTCTATGACTCTATGACTCTATGACTCTATGTCTCTATGACTCTATGACTCTATGTCTCAATGTCTCTATGTCTCTATGTCTCTATGTCTCTATGTCTCGATGACTCGAGGACTCGATGTCTCGATGACTCGATGTCTCGATGTCTCGATGACTCGATGACTCGATGTCTCGATGTCTCAATGTCTCTATGTCTCAATGTCTCTATGTCTCTATGTCTCTATGTCTCGATGACTCGATGACTCGATGTCTCGATGTCTCGATGACTCGATGACTCGATGTCTCGATGTCTCAATGTCTCTATGTCTCTATGTCTAAATGTCTCTATGTCTCTATGTCTCTATGTCTCGATGACTCGATGACTCGATGTCTCGATGTCTCGATGACTCGATGTCTCGATGACTCGATGACTCGATGTCTCAATGTCTCTATGTCTCTATGTCTCTATGTCTCTATGTCTCTATGTCTCGATGACTCGATGACTCGATGTCTCGATGACTCGATGTCTCGATGACTCGATGACTCGATGTCTCGATGTCTCGATGTCTCGATGTCTCGATGTCTCGATGTCTCTATGACTCTATGTCTCTATGTCTCGATGTCTCAATGTCTCAATGTCTCTATGTCTCTATGTCTCTATGTCACTATGTCTCTATGTCTCTATGTCTCTATGTCTCTATGTCTCGATGACTCGATGACTCGATGTCTCGATGACTCGATGTCTCGATGACTCGATGACTCGATGTCTCGATGTCTCGATGTCTCGATGTCTCGATGACTCGATGTCTCGATGACTCGATGACTCGATGTCTCGATGTCACTATGTCTCTATGTCTCTATGTCTCTATGTCTCTATGTCTCTATGTCTCTATGACTCTATGACTCTATGACTCTATGACTCTATGTCTCAATGTCTCAATGTCTCAATGTCTCTATGTCTCTATGTCTCTATGTCTCTATGTCACTATGTCTCTATGTATCTATGTCTCGATGACTCGATGACTCGATGTCTCGATGACTCGATGTCTCGATGACTCGATGACTCGATGTCTCGATGTCTCGATGTCTCGATGTCTCGATGTCTCGATGACTCGATGACTCGATGACTCGATGTCTCTATGTCTCTATGACTCTATGTCTCTATGTCTCTATGTCACTATGTCTCTATGTCTCTATGTCTCTAAGTCTCGATGACTCGATGACTCGATGTCTCGATGACTCGATGTCTCGATGACTCGATGACTCGATGTCTCGATGTCTCGATGTCTCGATGTCTCGATGTCTCGATGTCTCGATGTCTCGATGTCTCGATGACTCTATGTCTCTATGACTCTATGTTTCTATGTCTCTATGTCTCTATGTCTCTATGTCTCTATGTCTCTATGACTCTATGACTCTATGACTCTATGTCTCTATGTCTCTATGTCTCTATGTCTCTATGACTCGATGTCTCAATGTCTCTATGTCTCTATGTCTCTATGACTCTATGACTCTATGACTCTATGACTCTATGTCTCTATGTCTCTATGTCTCTATGTCTCTATGTCTCGATGATTCGATGACTCGATGTCTCGATGACTCGATGTCTCGATGACTCGATGACTCGATGTCTCGATGTCTCGATGTCTCGATGTATCGATGTCTCGATGACTCGATGTCTCAATGTCTCAATGTCTCTATGTCTCTATGTCTCTATGACTCTATGACTCTATGACTCTATGACTCTATGACTCTATGTCTCTATGACTCTATGTCTCAATGTCTCAATGTCTCTATGTCTCTATGTCTCTATGTCTCTATGTCTCGATGACTCGATGACTCGATGTCTCGATGACTCGATGTCTCGATGACTCGATGACTCGATGTCTCGATGTCTCGATGTCTCGATGTCTCGATGTCTCGATGTCTCGATGACTCGATGTCTCAATGTCTCAATGTCTCTATGTCTCTATGACTCTATGACTCTATGACTCTATGACTCTATGTCTCTATGACTCTATGACTCTATGTCTCAATGTCTCTATGTCTCTATGTCTCTATGTCTCTATGTCTCGATGACTCGAGGACTCGATGTCTCGATGACTCGATGTCTCGATGTCTCGATGACTCGATGACTCGATGTCTCGATGTCTCAATGTCTCTATGTCTCAATGTCTCTATGTCTCTATGTCTCTATGTCTCGATGACTCGATGACTCGATGTCTCGATGTCTCGATGACTCGATGACTCGATGTCTCGATGTCTCAATGTCTCTATGTCTCTATGTCTCTATGTCTCGATGACTCGATGACTCGATGTCTCGATGTCTCGATGACTCGATGACTCGATGTCTCGATGTCTCAATGTCTCTATGTCTCTATGTCTCTATGTCTCTATGACTCTATGACTCTATGACTCTATGACTCTATGACTCTATGTCTCTATGACTCGATGTCTCTATGTCTCTATGTCTCTATGTCTCGATGACTCGATGACTCGATGTCTCGATGTCTCGATGACTCGATGTCTCGATGACTCGATGTCTCGATGTCTCGATGTCTCGATGTCTCGATGACTCGATGTCTCGATGACTCGATGACTCGATGACTCGATGACTCGATGACTCGATGACTCGATGACTCTATATCTCTATGACTCTATGTCTCAATGTCTCAATGTCTCTATGTCTCTATGTCTCTATGTCTCTATGTCTCGATGACTCGATGACTCGATGTCTCGATGACTCGATGACTCGATGTCTCGATGACTCGATGACTCGATGTCTCGATGTCTCGATGTCTCGATGTCTCGATGACTCGATGTCTCGATGACTCGATGTCTCGATGTCTCGATGTCTCGATGTCTCTATGTCTCTATGTCTCGATGTCTCGATGTCTCGATGACTCGATGTCTCGATGACTCGATGTCTCGATGTCTCGATGTCTCGATGTCTCGATGTCTCGATGACTCGATGTCTCGATGTCTCAATGTCTCTATGTCTCTATGTCTCTATGACTCTATGACTCTATGACTCTATGACTCTATGTCTCAATGTCTCTATGTCTCGATGTCTCGATGTCTCGATGTCTCGATGTCTCGATGTCTCTATGTCTCGATGACTCGATGACTCGATGTCTCGATGACTCGATGTCTCGATGACTCGATGTCTCGATGACTCGATGACTCGATGTCTCGATGTCTCGATGTCTCGATGTCTCCATGTCTCGATGACTCGATGACTCGATGTCTCGATGTCTCGATGACTCGATGACTCGATGTCTCGATGTCTCGATGTCTCGATGTCTCGATGACTCGATGTCTCGATGACTCGATGACTCGATGACTCGATGACTCGATGACTCTATATCTCTATGACTCTATGTCTCAATGTCTCAATGTCTCAATGTCTCAATGTCTCTATGTCTCTATGTCTCTATGTCTCGATGACTCGATGACTCGATGTCTCGATGTCTCGATGTCTCGATGTCTCGATGACTCGATGACTCGATGTCTCGATGACTCGATGTCTCGATGACTCGATGACTCGATGTCTCGATGTCTCGATGTCTCTATGTCTCTATGTCTCTATGTCTCGATGACTCGATGTCTCGATGTCTCGATGACTCGATGTCTCGATGACTCGATGACTCGATGTCTCGATGTCTCAATGTCTCTATGTCTCTATGACTCTATGACTCTATGACTCTATGACTCTATGTCTCTATGTCTCAATGTCTCTATGTCTCTATGACTCTATGACTCTATGACTCTATGACTCTATGTCTCTATGACTCGATGTCTCAATGTCTCAATGTCTCAATGTCTCAATGTCTCTATGTCTCTATGTCTCTATGTCTCTATGTCTCTATGTCTCTATGTCTCGATGACTCGATGACTCGATGTCTCGATGTCTCGATGTCTCGATGTCTCGATGTCTCGATGTCTCGATGTCTCGATGACTCGATGACTCGATGTCTCGATGACTCGATGTCTCGATGACTCGATGACTCGATGTCTCGATGTCTCGATGTCTCGATGTCTCGATGTCTCTCTGTCTCTATGTCTCTATGTCTCTATGTCTCGATGACTCGATGTCTCGATGTCTCGATGACTCGATGTCTCGATGACTCGATGACTCGATGTCTCGATGTCTCGATGTCTCTATGTCTCTATGTCTCTATGACTCTATGACTCTATGACTCTATGTCTCGATGTCTCAATGTCTCTATGTCTCTATGACTCTATGACTCTATGACTCTATGACTCTATGTCTCTATGACTCGATGTCTCAATGTCTCAATGTCTCAATGTCTCAATGTCTCTATGTCTCTATGTCTCTATGTCTCTATGTCTCTATGTCTCTATGTCTCTATGTCTCTATGTCTCGATGACTCGATGACTCGATGTCTCGATGTCTCGATGTCTCGATGTCTCGATGTCTCGATGTCTCGATGTCTCGATGACTCGATGACTCGATGTCTCGATGACTCGATGTCTCGATGTCTCGATGTCTCTATGTCTCTCTGTCTCTATGTCTCTATGTCTCTATGTCTCGATGACTCGATGTCTCGATGTCTCGATGACTCGATGTCTCGATGACTCGATGACTCGATGTCTCGATGTCTCGATGTCTCTATGTCTCTATGTCTCTATGACTCTATGACTCTATGACTCTATGACTCTATGTCTCGATGTCTCAATGTCTCTATGTCTCTATGACTCTATGACTCTATGACTCTATGACTCTATGTCTCAATGTCTCTATGTCTCTATGACTCTATGACTCTATGACTCTATGACTCTATGACTCTATGACTCTATGTCTCGATGACTCGATGTCTCGATGTCTCGATGTCTCGATGTCTCGATGTCTCGATGTCTCTATGTCTCTATGTCTCTATGTCTCTATGTCTCGATGACTCGATGTCTCGATGTCTCTATGTCTCTATGACTCTATGACTCTATGACTCTATGACTCTATGACTCTATGTCCCTATGACTCGATGTCTCAATGTCTCAATGTCTCAATGTCTCAATGTCTCAATGTCTCTATGTCTCTATGTCTCTATGTCTCTATGTCTCTATGTCTCTATGTCTCGATGACTCGATGACTCGATGTCTCGATGTCTCGATGTCTCGATGTCTCGATGTCTCTATGTCTCGATGACTCGATGACTCGATGTCTCGATGACTCGATGTCTCGATGACTCGATGACTCGATGACTCTATGTCTCTATGTCTCGATGTCTCGATGTCTCGATGTCTCGATGTCTCGATGACTCGATGACTCGATGTCTCGATGACTCGATGACTCGATGTCTCAATGTCTCTATGTCTCTATGTCTCTATGACTCTATGACTCTATGACTCTATGACTCTATGTCTCTATGACTCGATGTCTCAATGTCTCTATGTCTCTATGTCTCTATGACTCTATGACTCTATGACTCTATGACTCTATGACTCTATGACTCTATGTCTCTATGACTCGATGTCTCAATGTCTCAATGTCTCAATGTCTCTATGTCTCTATGTCTCGATGACTCGATGACTCGATGTCTCGATGTCTCGATGACTCGATGTCTCGATGACTCGATGACTCGATGTCTCGATGTCTCTATGTCTCTATGTCTCTATGTCTCTATGTCTCTATGTCTCGATGACTCGATGTCTCGATGACTCGATGTCTCGATGACTCGATGACTCGATGTCTCGATGTCTCGATGTCTCAATGTCTCTATGTCTCTCTGTCTCTATGACTCTATGACTCTATGACTCTATGACTCTATGACTCTATGACTCTATGTCTCTATGACTCGATGTCCCAATGTCTCTATGTCTCTATGACTCTATGACTCTATGACTCTATGACTCTATGACTCTATGACTCGATGTCTCTATGACTCGATGTCTCAATGTCTCAATGTCTCAATGTCTCAATGTCTCAATGTCTCTATGTCTCTATGTCTCTATGTCTCTATGTCTCTATGTCTCTATGTCTCTATGACTCGATGTCTCAATGTCTCAATGTCTCAATGTCTCAATGTCTCAATGTCACTATGTCTCTATGTCTCTATATCTCGATGACTCGATGTCTCGATGTCTCGATGTCTCGATGTCTCGATGACTCGATGACTCGATGTCTCGATGACTCGATGTCTCGATGACTCGATGTCTCGATGACTCGATGACTCGATGTCTCGATGTCTCGATGTCTCGATGACTCGATGACTCGATGACTCGATGACTCGATGACTCGATGACTCGATGTCTCTATGACTCTATGTCTCAATGTCTCAATGTCTCTATGTCTCTATGTCTCTATGTCTCTATGTCTCTATGTCTCTATGTCTCTATGACTCGATGTCTCTATGACTCGATGTCTCAATGTCTCAATGTCTCAATGTCTCAATGTCTCTATGTCACTATGTCTCTATGTCTCTATATCTCGATGACTCGATGTCTCGATGTCTCGATGTCTCGATGTCTCGATGACTCGATGACTCGATGTCTCGATGACTCGATGTCTCGATGACTCGATGACTCGATGTCTCGATGTCTCGATGTCTCGATGTCTCGATGTCTCGATGTCTCTATGTCTCTATGTCTCTATGTCTCTATATCTCGATGACTCGATGTCTCTATGTCTCTATGTCTCTATATCTCGATGACTCTATGTCTGTATGTCTCTATGTCTCTATGTCTCTATGTCTCTATGTCTCTATGTCTCTATGTCTCTATGTCTCTATACCTCGATGACTCGATGTCTCGATGTCTCGATGTCTCGATGTCTCGATGACTCGATGTCTCTATGTCTCTATGTCTCTATGTCTCTATGTCTCGATGTCTCGATGACTCGATGACTCGATGACTCGATGTCTCGATGTCGCGATGTCTCGATGTCTCGATGTCTCGATGTCTCTATATCTCGATGACTCGATGTCTCTATGTCTCTATGTCTCTATGTCTCTATGTCTCTATATCTCTATATCTCTATATCTCTATATCTCTATATCTCTATATCTCTATATCTCTATATCTCTATATCTCTATATCTCGATGACTCGATGTCTCGATGTCTCGATGTCTCGATGTCTCTATGTCTCTATGTCTCTATGTCTCTATGTCTCTATATCTCGATGACTCGATGTCTCTATGTCTCTATATCTCGATGACTCTATGTCTCTATGTCTCTATGTCTCTATGTCTCTATGTCTCTATGTCTCTATGTCTCTATGTCTCTATGTCTCTATGTCTCTATGTCTCTATGTCTCTATGTCTCTATGTCTCTATGTCTCTATACCTCGATGACTCGATGACTCGATGTCTCGATGTCTCGATGTCTCGATGTCTCGATGTCTCGATGTCTCGATGTCTCGATGTCTCGATGTCTCGATGTCTCTATATCTCGATGTCTCGATGTCTCGATGTCTCGATGACTCGATGTCTCGATGTCTCGATGTCTCGATGTCTCGATGACTCGATGACTCGATGACTCGATGTCTCGATGACTCGATGACTCGATGTCTCGATGTCTCGATGACTCTATGACTCTATGACTCTATGTCTCAATGTCTCAATGTCTCTATGTCTCTATGTCTCTATGTCTCTATGTCTCTATGTCTCTATGACTCTATGACTCTATGACTCTATGTCTCTATGTCTCTATGTCTCTATGTCTCTATGACTCGATGTCTCAATGTCTCAATGTCTCAATGTCTCAATGTCTCAATGTCTCAATGTCTCTATGTCTCTATGACTCTATGACTCTATGACTCTATGACTCTATGACTATATGTCTCTATGTCTCTATGTCTCTATGACTCGATGTCTCAATGTCTCAATGTCTCAATGTCTCAATGTCTCAATGTCTCTATGACTCTATGACTCTATGACTCTATGACTCTATGACTCTATGACTCGATGTCTCGATGACTCGATGACTCGATGTCTCAATGTCTCTATGTCTCTATGTCTCTATGTCTCTATGACTCTATGACTCTATGACTCTATGACTCTATGACTCTATGACTCTATGACTCTATGACTCTATGTCTCTATGACTCGATGTCTCAATGTCTCAATGTCTCGATGACTCTATGACTCTATGACTCTATGACTCGATGTCTCGATGACTCTATGACTCTATGACTCTATGACTCGATGTCTCGATGACTCGATGACTCGATGTCTCAATGTCTCTATGTCTCTATGTCTCTATGACTCTATGACTCTATGACTCTATGACTCTATGACTCTATGACTCTATGACTCTATGTCTCTATGACTCGATGTCTCAATGTCTCAATGTCTCTATGACTCTATGACTCTATGACTCTATGACTCGATGTCTCGATGACTCGATGACTCGATGTCTCAATGTCTCAATGTCTCTATGTCTCTATGTCTCTATGACTCTATGACTCTATGACTCTATGACTCTATGACTCTTTGACTCTATGTCTCTATGACTCTATGTCTCTATGTCTCTATGTCTTATGTCTCTATGTCTCTATGTCTCTATGTCTCTATGTCTCTATGTCTCTATGTCTCGATGACTCTATGTCTCTATGTCTCTATGTCTCTATGTCACTATGTCTCTATGTCACTATGTCTCTATGTCTCTATGTCTCGATGACTCGATGTCTCGATGTCTCGATGTCTCGATGTCTCGATGTCTCGATATCTCGATGTCTCGATATCTCTATGTCTCGATGACTCGATGACTCTATGTCTCTATGTCCCTATGTCTCTATGTCTCTATGTCTCGATGACTCGATGACTCGATGTCTCGATGACTCGATGTCTCGATGACTCGATGACTCGATGTCTCGATGTCTCTATGTCTCGATGTCTCGATGTCTCGATGACTCGATGACTCGGTGTCTCGATGTCTCGATGTCTCGATGACTCGATGACTCGGTGTCTCGGTGTCTCGGTGTCTCGGTGTCTCGGTGTCTCGGTGTCTCGGTGTCTCGATGACTCGATGTCTCGATGTCTCGATGTCTCGATGTCTCGATGTCTGGATGTCTGGATGACTGGATGTCTCGATGTCTCGATGTCTCGATGTCTCGGTGTCTCGGTGACTCGGTGACTCGGTGTCTCGATGTCTCGATGTCTCGATGACTCGATGACTCGGTGTCTCGGTGTCTCGGTGTCTCGGTGTCTCGGTGTCTCGGTGTCTCGGTGTCTCGATGACTCGATGTCTCGATGTCTCGATGTCTCGATGTCTGGATGTCTGGATGACTCGATGTCTCGATGTCTCGATGTCTCGATGACTCGATGTCTCGATGTCTCGATGTCTCGATGTCTCGATGTCTCGATGACTCGATGACTCGATGTCTCGATGTCTCGATGTCTCGATGACTCGATGTCTCGATGTCTCGATGACCCGATGTCTCGATGTCTCTATGTCTCTATGTCTCTATGTCTCTATGTCTCGATGACTCGATGACTCGATGACTCGATGTCTCTATGTCTCTATGTCTCGATGACTCTATGTCTCTATGTCTCTATGTCTCTTAGTCTCTATGTCTCTATGTCACTATGTCTCTATGTCTCTATGTCTCTATGTCTCGATGTCTCGATGTCTCGATGACTCGATGACTCGGTGTCTCGATGTCTCGATGTCTCGGTGACTCGGTGACTCGGTGTCTCGGTGTCTCGGTGTCTCGGTGTCTCGGTGTCTCGGTGACTCGGTGTCTCGTTGTCTCGGTGTCTCGGTGTCTCGATGACTCGATGTCTCGATGTCTCGATGTCTCGATGTCTGGATGTCTGGATGACTCGATGTCTCGATGTCTCGATGTCTCGATGTCTCGATGACTCGATGACTCGATGTCTCGATGTCTCGATGTCTCGATGTCTCGATGTCTCGATGACCCGATGTCTCGATGTCTCTATGTCTCTATGTCTCTATGTCTCTATGTCTCTATGTCTCGATGACTCGATGACTCGATGACTCGATGTCTCTATGTCTCTATGTCTCGATGACTCTATGTCTCTATGACTCTATGTCTCTATGTCTTATGTCTCTATGTCTCTATGTCTCTATGTCTCGATGACTCGATGACTCGATGTCTCTATGTCTCTATGTCTCTATGTCTCTATGACTCTATGTCTCTATGTCTCTATGTCTCTATGTCTCTATGTCTCTATGTCACTATGTCTCGATGTCTCTATGTCTCGATGTCTCGATGTCTCGATGACTCGATGACTCGGTGTCTCGATGTCTCGATGTCTCGGTGACTCGGTGACTCGGTGTCTCGGTGTCTCGGTGTCTCGGTGTCTCGGTGTCTCGGTGTCTCGATGACTCGATGTCTCGATGTCTCGATGTCTCGATGTCTCGATGTCTGGATGACTCGATGTCTCGATGTCTCGATGACTCGATGTCTCGATGTCTCGATGACCCGATGTCTCGATGTCTCTATGTCTCTATGTCTCTATGTCTCTATGTCTCGATGACTCGATGACTCGATGACTCGATGTCTCTATGTCTCTATGTCTCGATGACTCTATGTCTCTATGACTCTATGTCTCTATGTCTTATGTCTCTTTGTCTCTATGTCTCTATGTCTCGATGACTCGATGACTCGATGTCTCTATGTCTCTATGTCTCTCTGACTCTATGTCTCTATGTCTCTATGTCTCTATGTCACTATATCTCTATGTCTCTATATCTCGATGACTCGATCTCTCGATGTCTCGATGTCTCGATGACTCGATGACTCGATGTCTCGATGACTCGATGTCTCGATGACTCGATGTCTCGATGACTAGATGACTCGATGTCTCGATGTCTCGATGTCTCGATGTCTCGATGTCTCGATGTCTCGATGTCTCGATGTCTCTATGTCTCTATGTCTCTATGTCTCTATATCTCGATGACTCGATGTCTCGATGTCTCGATGTCTCGATGACTCTATGTCTCTATGTCTCTATGTCTCTATGTCTCTATGTCTCTATGTCTCTATGTCTCTATGTCTCTATGTCTCTATGTCTCTATGTCTCGATGACTCTATGTCTCTATGTCTCTATGTCTCTATGTCTCTATGTCTCTATGTCTCTATGTCTCTATGTCTCTATACCTCGATGACTCGATGTCTCGATGTCTCGATGTCTCGATGTCTCGATGACTCGATGTCTCGATGTCTCTATGTCTCTATGTCTCGATGTCTCGATGACTCGATGTCTCGATGTCGCGATGTCTCTATGTCTCTATGTCTCGATGACTCTATGTCTCTATGTCTCTATGTCTCTATGTCTCTATACCTCGATGACTCGATGTCTCGATGTCTCGATGTCTCGATGTCTCGATGACTCGATGTCTCTATGTCTCTATGTCTCTATGTCTCTATGTCTCTATATCTCGATGACTCGATGTCTCTATGTCTCTATGTCTCTATGTCTCTATATCTCGATGACTCTATGTCTCTATGTCTCTATGTCTCTATGTCTCTATGTCTCTATGTCTCTATGTCTCTATGTCTCTATGTCTCTATGTCTCTATGTCTCTATGTCTCTATGTCTCTATGTCTCTATACCTCGATGACTCGATGTCTCGATGTCTCGATGTCTCGATGTCTCGATGTCTCGATGTCTCGATGTCTCGATGTCTCGATGTCTCGATGTCTCTATATCTCGATGACTCGATGATTCGATGTCTCGATGTCTCGATGTCTCGATGTCTCGATGACTCGATGTCTCGATGTTTCGATGTCTCGATGTCTCGATGTCTCGATGACTCGATGACTCGATGTCTCGATGACTCGATGACTCGATGACTCGATGACTCGATGACTCGATGACTCGATGTCTCGATGACTCTATGACTCTATGACTCTATGACTCTATGTCTCAATGTCTCTATGTCTCTATGTCTCTATGTCTCTATGTCTCTATGTCTCTATGACTCTATGACTCTATGACTCTATGACTCTATGTCTCTATGTCTCTATGTCTCTATGACTCGATGTCTCAATGTCTCAATGTCTCAATGTCTCAATGTCTCAATGTCTCAATGTCTCAATGTGTCAATGTCTCTATGACTCTATGACTCTATGACTCTATGACTCTATGACTCTATGTCTCTATGTCTCTATGTCTCTATGACTCGATGTCTCAATGTCTCAATGTCTCAATGTCTCAATGTCTCAATGTCTCTATGTCTCTATGACTCTATGACTCTATGACTCTATGACTCTATGACTCTATGACTCTATGACTCTATGACTCTATGTCTCTATGTCTCTATGTCTCTATGACTCGATGTCTCAATGTCTCAATGTCTCAATGTCTCAATGTCTCTATGTCTCTATGACTCTATGACTCTATGACTCTATGACTCTATGACTCTATGTCTCTATGTCTCTATGACTCGATGTCTCAATGTCTCAATGTCTCTATGTCTCTATGACTCTATGACTCTATGACTCTATGACTCGATGTCTCGATGACTCGATGACTCGATGTCTCAATGTCTCTATGTCTCTATGTCTCTATGACTCTATGACTCTATGACTCTATGACTCTATGACTCTATGTCTCTATGACTCGATGTCTCAATGTCTCAATGTCTCTATGTCTCTATGACTCTATGACTCTATGACTCTATGACTCGATGTCTCGATGACTCGATGACTCGATGTCTCTATGACTCGATGTCTCAATGTCTCAATGTCTCTATGTCTCTATGACTCTATGTCTCTATGTCTCTATGTCTTATGTCTCTATGTCTCTATGTCTCTATGTCTCTATGTCTCTATGTCTCGATGACTCTATGTCTCTATGTGTCTATGTCTCTATGTCACTATGTCTCTATGTCACTATGTCTATATGTCTCTATGTCTCGATGACTCGATGTCTCGATGTCTCGATGTCTCGATGTCTCGATATCTCTATGTCTCTATGACTCGATGACTGTATGTCTCTATGTCCCTATGTCTCTATGTCTCTATGTCTCCATGTCTCCATGTCTCGATGACTCGATGACTCGATGTCTCGATGACTCGATGTCTCGATGACTCGATGACTCGATGTCTCTATGTCTCGATGTCTCGATGTCTCGATGTCTCGATGTTTCGATGTCTCGATGACTCGATGACTCGATGTCTCGATGACTCGATGTCTCGATGACTCGGTGTCTCGGTGTCTCTATGTCTCGGTGTCTCGGTGTCTCGATGACTCGATGACTCGGTGTCTCGATGTCTCGATGTCTCGATGACGCGATGACTCGGTGTCTCGGTGTCTCGGTGTCTCGGTGTCTCGGTGTCTCGGTGTCTCGGTGTCTCGATGTCTCGATGTCTCGATGTCTCGATGTCTCGATGTCTCGATGTCTGGATGACTCGATGTCTCGATGTCTCGATGTCTCGATGACTCGATGACTCGATGTCTCGATGTCTCGATGTCTCGATGTCTCGATGACTCGATGACTCGATGTCTCTATGTCTCGATGTCTCGATGTCTCGATGTCTCGATGTCTCGATGTCTCGATGACTCGATGACTCGATGTCTCGATGACTCGATGTCTCGATGACTCGGTGTCTCGGTGTCTCTATGTCTCGGTGTCTCGGTGTCTCGATGACTCGATGACTCGGTGTCTCGATGTCTCGATGTCTCGATGACGCGATGACTCGGTGTCTCGGTGTCTCGGTGTCTCGGTGTCTCGGTGTCTCGGTGTCTCGGTGTCTCGATGACTCGATGTCTCGATGTCTCGATGTCTCGATGTCTCGATGTCTCGATGTCTGGATGACTCGATGTCTCGATGTCTCGATGTCTCGATGACTCGATGACTCGATGTCTCGATGTCTCGATGTCTCGATGACTCGATGTCTCGATGTCTCGATGTCTCGATGTCTCGATGTCTCGATGTCTCGATGTCTCGATGTCTCGATGACTCGATGTCTCGATGTCTCGATGACCCGATGTATCGATGTCTCGATGTCTCGATGTCTCGATGTCTCGATGTCTCTATGTCTCTATGTCTCTATGTCTCTATGTCTCGATGACTCGATGACTCGATGTCTCGATGACTCGATGTCTCGATGACTCGATGACTCGATGTCTCGATGTCTCGATGTCTCGATGTCTCGATGACTCGATGACTCGGTGTCTCGATGTCTCGATGTCTCGATGACTCGATGACTCGGTGTCTCGGTGTCTCGGTGTCTCGGTGTCTCGGTGTCTCGATGACTCGGTGTCTCGATGTCTCGATGTCTCGATGACTCGATGACTCGGTGTCTCGGTGTCTCGGTGTCTCGGTGTCTCGGTGTCTCGGTGTCTCGGTGTCTCGATGACTCGATGTCTCGATGTCTCGATGTCTCGATGTCTCGATGTCTGGATGTCTGGATGTCTGGATGACTCGATGTCTCGATGTCTCGATGTCTCGATGACTCGATGACTCGATGTCTCGATGTCTCGATGTCTCGATGTCTCGATGTCTCGATGACTCGATGTCTCGATGTCTCGATGTCTCGATGTCTCGTGTCTCGATGTCTCGATGACTCGATATCTCGATGTCTCGATGACCCGATGTCTCGATGTCTCGATGTCTCGATGTCTCGATGTCTCTATGTCTCTATGTCTCTATGTCTCTATGTCTCTATGTCTCTATGTCTCTATGTCTCTATGTCTCGATGTCTCGATGACTCGATGACTCGATGACTCGATGTCTCTATGTCTCTATGTCTCGATGTCTCGATGACTCGATGTCTCGATGTCTCGATGTCTCGATGTCTCTATGTCTCTATGTCTCTATGTCTCTATATCTCTATGTCTCTATGTCTCTATGTCTCGATGACTCGATGACTCGATGACTCGATGTCTCGATGTCTCTATGTCTCTATGACTCTATGTCTCTATGACTCTATGTCTCTATGTCTCTATGTCTCTATGTCTCTATGTCTCGATGACTCGATGTCTCTATGTCTCTATGTCTCTATGTCACTATGTCTCTATGTCACTATGTCTCTATGTCTCTATGTCTCTATGTCTCTATGTCTCTATGTCACTATGTCTCTATGTCTCTATGTCTCTATGTCTCTATGTCTCTATGTCTCGATGACTCTATGTCTCTATGTCTCTATGTCTCTATGTCTCTATGTCTCGATGACTCGATGTCTCGATGTCTCTATGTCTCTATGTCTCTATGTCTCTATGTCTCTATGTCTCTATGTCTCTATGTCTCTATGTCTCGATGACTCGATGACTCGATGACTCGATGACTCGATGTCTCGATGTCTCTATGTCTCTATGTCTCGATGACTCTATGTCTCTATGTCTCTATGTCTCTATGTCTCTATGTCTCTATGTCACTATGTCTCTATGTCTCTATGTCTCTATGTCTCTATGTCTCGATGTCTCGATGACTCGATGTCTCGATGTCTCGATGTCTCTATGTCTCTATGTCTCTATGTCTCTATGTCTCTATATCTCTATATCTCTATATCTCTATGTCTCGATGACTCGATGACTCGATGTCTCTATGTCTCTATGTCTCTATGTCTCTATGTCTCTATGACTCTATGTCTCTATGACTCTATGTCTCTATGTCTCTATGTCTCTATGTCTCTATGTCTCGATGACTCTATGTCTCTATGTCTCTATGTCACTATGTCTCTATGTCACTATGTCTCTATGTCTCTATGTCTCTATGTCTCTATGTCTCTATGTCTCTATGTCTCTATGTCTCGATGACTCTATGTCTCTATGTCTCTATGTCACTATGTCTCTATGTCACTATGTCTCTATGTCTCTATGTCTCGATGACTCGATGTCTCTATGACTCTATGTCTCTATGTCTCTATGTCTCTATGTCTCTATGTCTCGATGACTCTATGTCTCTATGTCTCTATGTCTCTATGTCACTATGTCTCTATGTCACTATGTCTCTATGTCTCTATGTCTCTATGTCTCTATGTCTCGATGACTCTATGTCTCTATGTCACTATGTCTCTATGTCTCTATGTCTCTATGTCTCTATGTCTCTATGTCTCTATGTCTCTATGTCTCTATGACTCTATGTCTCTATGACTCTATGTCTCTATGTCTCTATGTCTCTATGTCTCGATGACTCTATGTCTCTATGTCTCTATGTCTCTATGTCTCTATGTCTCTATGTCTCGATGACTCTATGTCTCTATGTCTCTATGTCTCTATGTCACTATGTTTCTATGTCTCTATGTCTCTATGTCTCTATGTCTCTATGTCTCTATGTCTCTATGTCTCGATGACTCTATGTCTCTATGTCTCTATGTCTCTATGTCACTATGTCTCTATGTCTCTATGTCTCTATGTCTCTATATCTCGATGACTCGATGACTCGATGTCTCGATGTCTCTATGTCTCTATGTCTCTATGTCTCTATATCTCGATGACTCGATGACTCGATGTCTCGATGTCTCGATGTCTCGATGTCTCGATGTCTCGATGACTCGATGTCTCGATGACTCGATGTCTCGATGTCTCGATGTCTCGATGACTCGATGTCTCGATGTCTCGATGTTTCGATGTCTCGACGTCTCGACGTCTCGACGTCTCGACGACTCGATGTCTCGATGTCTCTATGTCTCTATGTCTCTATGTCTCGATGACTCGATGTCTCGATGACTCGATGTCTCGATGTCTCTATGTCTCTATGTCTCGATGTCTCGATGTCTCTATATCTCGATGACTCGATGTCTCTATGTCTCTATGTCTCTATGTCTCTATGTCTCTATGTCTCTATGTCTCGATGACTCGATGTCTCGATGTCTCGATGTCGCGATGTCTCGATGTCGCGATGTCTCGATGTCTCGATGTCTCGATGTCGCGATGTCTCGATGTCTCGATGTCTCGACGTCTCGACGTCTCGACGTCTCGACGACTCGATGTCTCGATGTCTCTATGTCTCTATGTCTCTATGTCTCGATGACTCGATGTCTCGATGACTCGATGTCTCGATGTCTCTATGTCTCTATGTCTCGATGTCTCGATGTCTCTATATCTCGATGACTCGATGTCTCTATGTCTCTATGTCTCTATGTCTCTATGTCTCTATGTCTCTATGTCTCGATGACTCGATGTCTCGATGTCTCGATGTCGCGATGTCTCGATGTCGCGATGTCTCGATGTCTCGATGTCTCGATGTCGCGATGTCTCGATGTCTCGATGTCTCTATATCTCGATGACTCGATGTCTCTATATCTCTATATCTCTATATCTCTATATCTCTATATCTCTATATCTCTATATCTCTATATCTCTATATCTCTATATCTCTATATCTCTATATCTCGATGACTCGATGACTCGATGACTCGATGTCGCTATGTCTCGATGTCTCGATGTCTCGATGTCTCGATGTCTCGATGTCTCGATGTCTCGATGTCTCGATGTCTCGATGTCTCTATATCTCTATATCTCTATATCTCTATATCTCTATATCTCTATATCTCGATGACTCGATGACTCGATGTCTCGATGTCTCGATGTCTCGATGTCTCTATATTTCGATGACTCGATGTCTCGATGTCTCGATGTCTCGATGTCTCGATGTCTCGATGTCTCGATGTCTCGATGACTCGATGTCCCGATGTCTCGATGTCTCGATGTCTCGATGTCTCGATGTCTCGATGACTCGATGTCTCGATGTCTCGATGTCTCGATGTCTCGATGTCTCGATGTCTCGATGTCTCGATGTCTCGATGTCTCGATGTCTCGATGTCTCGATGACTCGATGACTCGATGACTCGATGACTCTATGTCTCGATGACTCAATGTCTCGATGACTCGATGACTCGATGACTCTTTGACTCGATATCTCTATGACTCTATGACTCTATGACTCTCTGATTCTATGACTCGATGTCTCGATGTCTCAATGACTCGAAGACTCGATGACTCGATGTCTCTAAGACTCTATGACTCTATCATTCTCTGACTCTATGACTCGATGTCTCGATGACTCGATGACTAGATGTTTCGATGACTCGATGTCTCAATGACTCTATGTATCTATGACTCTATGAATCTATGATCTATGACTCGACGACTCGATGACTCGATGACTCAGAGACATTGAGTCATTGAGTCATTGAGTCATCGACTCATCGACACATCGAGTCATCGAGTCATCAAGTCATTGAGTCATCGAGTCATTGAGACATATGGACATAGAGACATTGAGTCATTGAGTCATTATGTCCATATGTCTCAATGACTCGATGACTTGATGACTCGATGACTCAATGTGTCGATGAGTTGATGACTCGATGCCTCGAAGACTCTATGTCTCGATGACTCTATGTCTCGATGACTCTATGTCTCGATGACTCAATGACTCTACATCTCTATGACTCTACGTCTCTGTGACTCTACGTCTCTGTGACTCTATGATTCTATGACTCTATGACTCTATGACTCTCTGATTCTATGACTCGATGTCTCTATGACTCGATGTCTCGATGATTCGATGTCTCGATGTCTCGATGACTCGATGTCTCTATGACTCTCTGATTCGATGACTCGATGTCTCGATGTCTCGATGTCTCGAGGACTCGAGGTCTCGATGACTCGAGGTCTCGAGGTCTCGAGGTCTCGATGACTCGATGACTCGACGACTCGACGTCTCGACGACTCGACGACTCGACGACTCGACGTCTCGACGTCTCGACGTCTCGTTGTCTCTTTGTCTCTTTGTCTCGATGTCTCGATGTCTCGATGTCTCGATGACTCGATGTCTCGATGTCTCGATGACTCGATGACTCGATGTCTCGATGTCTCGATGTCTCGATGACTCGATGACTCGATGTCTCGATGTCTCGATGACTCGATGTCTCGATGTCTCGATGTCTCGATGTCTCGATGACTCGATGTCTCGAGGACTCGAGGTCTCGATGACTCGAGGTCTCGAGGTCTCGAGGTCTCGATGACTCGATGACTCGATGACTCGATGTCTCGATGACTCGATGACTCGATGTCTCGATGTCTCGATGTCTCGATGTCTCTTTGTCTCTTTGTCTCTTTGTCTCGTGACTCGATGTCTCGATGACTCGATGTCTCGATGTCTCGATGACTCGATGACTCGATGTCTCGATGTCTCGATGTCTCGATGACTCGATGACTCGATGTCTCGATGTCTCGATGACTCGATGTCTCGATGTCTCGATGTCTCGATGTCTCGATGACTCGATGTCTCGAGGACTCGAGGTCTCGATGACTCGAGGTCTCGAGGTCTCGAGGTCTCGATGACTCGATGACTCGATGACTCGATGTCTCGATGACTCGATGACTCGATGTCTCGATGTCTCGATGTCTCGATGTCTCTTTGTCTCTTTGTCTCTTTGTCTCGTGACTCGATGTCTCGATGACTCGATGTCTCGATGTCTCGATGTCTCGATGTCTCGTTGTCTCTTTGTCTCTTTGTCTCGTGACTCGATGACTCGATGTCTCGATGACTCGATGACTCGATGTCTCGATGTCTCGATGTCTCGTTGTCTCGTTGTCTCTTTGTCTCGTGACTCGATGACTCGATGTCTCGATGACTCGATGACTCGATGTCTCGATGTCTCGATGTCTCGATGTCTCTTTGTCTCTTTGTCTCTTTGTCTCTTTGTCTCGATGACTCGATGTCTCGATGTCTCGATGTCTCGATGTCTCGATGTCTCTATGTCTCGATGTCTCGATGTCTCGATGACTCGATGACTCGATGACTCGATGACTCGATGACTCGATGTCGCGATGTCTCGATGTCTCGATGTCTCGATGTCTCGATATCTCGATGACTCTATGTCTCTATGTCTCTATGTCTCTATATCTCTATATCTCTATATCTCTATATCTCTATATCTCTATATCTCCATATCTCTATATCTCTATATCTCTATATCTCGATGACTCGATGACTCGATGTCTCGATGTCTCGATCTCTCGATCTCTCGATCTCTCGATGTCTCGATGTCTCGATGACTCGATGTCTCGATGTCTCGATGTCTCGATGACTCGATGTCTCGATGTCTCGATGTCTCGATGTCTCGATGACTCTATGTCTCTATGACTCTATGTCTCTATGACTCTATGACTCTATGACTCTATGTCTCAATGTCTCTATGTCTCTGTGTCTCTGTGTCTCTGTGTCTCTATGACTCTATGACTCTATGACTCTATGACTCTATGACTCTATGACTCTATGACTCTATGACTCTATGTCTCTATGACTCTATGTCTCTATGACTCTATGTCTCTATGACTCTATGACTCTATGACTCTATGACTCTATGACTCTATGTCTCTATGACTCTATGTCTCAATGTCTCTATGTCTCTATGTCTCTATGTCTCTATGACTCTATGACTCTATGACTCTATGTCTCTATGTCTCTATGTCTCTATGTCTCTATGTCTCTATGTCTCTCTGTCTCTATGACTCGATGTCTCAATGTCTCAATGTCTCAATGTCTCTATGTCTCTATGTCTCTATGTCTCTATGTCTCTATATCTCTATATCTCTATATCTCTATGTCTCGATGACTCGATGACTCGATGTCTCTATGTCTCTATGTCTCTATGTCTCTATGTCTCTATGACTCTATGTCTCTATGACTCTATGTCTCTATGTCTCTATGTCTCTATGTCTCTATGTCTCGATGACTCTATGTCTCTATGTCTCTATGTCACTATGTCTCTATGTCACTATGTCTCTATGTCTCTATGTCTCTATGTCTCTATGTCTCTATGTCTCTATGTCTCTATGTCTCGATGACTCTATGTCTCTATGTCTCTATGTCACTATGTCTCTATGTCACTATGTCTCTATGTCTCTATGTCTCGATGACTCGATGTCTCTATGACTCTATGTCTCTATGTCTCTATGTCTCTATGTCTCTATGTCTCGATGACTCTATGTCTCTATGTCTCTATGTCTCTATGTCACTATGTCTCTATGTCACTATGTCTCTATGTCTCTATGTCTCTATGTCTCTATGTCTCGATGACTCTATGTCTCTATGTCACTATGTCTCTATGTCTCTATGTCTCTATGTCTCTATGTCTCTATGTCTCTATGTCTCTATGTCTCTATGACTCTATGTCTCTATGACTCTATGTCTCTATGTCTCTATGTCTCTATGTCTCGATGACTCTATGTCTCTATGTCTCTATGTCTCTATGTCTCTATGTCTCTATGTCTCGATGACTCTATGTCTCTATGTCTCTATGTCTCTATGTCACTATGTTTCTATGTCTCTATGTCTCTATGTCTCTATGTCTCTATGTCTCTATGTCTCTATGTCTCGATGACTCTATGTCTCTATGTCTCTATGTCTCTATGTCACTATGTCTCTATGTCTCTATGTCTCTATGTCTCTATATCTCGATGACTCGATGACTCGATGTCTCGATGTCTCTATGTCTCTATGTCTCTATGTCTCTATATCTCGATGACTCGATGACTCGATGTCTCGATGTCTCGATGTCTCGATGTCTCGATGTCTCGATGACTCGATGTCTCGATGACTCGATGTCTCGATGTCTCGATGTCTCGATGACTCGATGTCTCGATGTCTCGATGTTTCGATGTCTCGACGTCTCGACGTCTCGACGTCTCGACGACTCGATGTCTCGATGTCTCTATGTCTCTATGTCTCTATGTCTCGATGACTCGATGTCTCGATGACTCGATGTCTCGATGTCTCTATGTCTCTATGTCTCGATGTCTCGATGTCTCTATATCTCGATGACTCGATGTCTCTATGTCTCTATGTCTCTATGTCTCTATGTCTCTATGTCTCTATGTCTCGATGACTCGATGTCTCGATGTCTCGATGTCGCGATGTCTCGATGTCGCGATGTCTCGATGTCTCGATGTCTCGATGTCGCGATGTCTCGATGTCTCGATGTCTCGACGTCTCGACGTCTCGACGTCTCGACGACTCGATGTCTCGATGTCTCTATGTCTCTATGTCTCTATGTCTCGATGACTCGATGTCTCGATGACTCGATGTCTCGATGTCTCTATGTCTCTATGTCTCGATGTCTCGATGTCTCTATATCTCGATGACTCGATGTCTCTATGTCTCTATGTCTCTATGTCTCTATGTCTCTATGTCTCTATGTCTCGATGACTCGATGTCTCGATGTCTCGATGTCGCGATGTCTCGATGTCGCGATGTCTCGATGTCTCGATGTCTCGATGTCGCGATGTCTCGATGTCTCGATGTCTCTATATCTCGATGACTCGATGTCTCTATGTCTCTATATCTCTATATCTCTATATCTCTATATCTCTATATCTCTATATCTCTATATCTCTATATCTCTATATCTCTATATCTCTATATCTCTATATCTCGATGACTCGATGACTCGATGACTCGATGTCGCTATGTCTCGATGTCTCGATGTCTCGATGTCTCGATGTCTCGATGTCTCGATGTCTCGATGTCTCGATGTCTCGATGTCTCTATATCTCTATATCTCTATATCTCTATATCTCTATATCTCTATATCTCTATATCTCGATGACTCGATGACTCGATGTCTCGATGTCTCGATGTCTCGATGTCTCTATATTTCGATGACTCGATGTCTCGATGTCTCGATGTCTCGATGTCTCGATGTCTCGATGTCTCGATGTCTCGATGTCTCGATGTCTCGATGACTCGATGTCCCGATGTCTCGATGTCTCGATGTCTCGATGTCTCGATGTCTCGATGACTCGATGTCTCGATGTCTCGATGTCTCGATGTCTCGATGTCTCGATGTCTCGATGTCTCGATGTCTCGATGTCTCGATGTCTCGATGTCTCGATGACTCGATGACTCGATGACTCGATGACTCTATGTCTCGATGACTCAATGTCTCGATGACTCGATGACTCGATGACTCTTTGACTCGATATCTCTATGACTCTATGACTCTATGACTCTCTGATTCTATGACTCGATGTCTCGATGTCTCAATGACTCGAAGACTCGATGACTCGATGTCTCTAAGACTCTATGACTCTATCATTCTCTGACTCTATGACTCGATGTCTCGATGACTCGATGACTAGATGTTTCGATGACTCGATGTCTCAATGACTCTATGTATCTATGACTCTATGAATCTATGATCTATGACTCGACGACTCGATGACTCGATGACTCAGAGACATTGAGTCATTGAGTCATTGAGTCATCGACTCATCGACACATCGAGTCATCGAGTCATCAAGTCATTGAGTCATCGAGTCATTGAGACATATGGACATAGAGACATTGAGTCATTGAGTCATTATGTCCATATGTCTCAATGACTCGATGACTTGATGACTCGATGACTCAATGTGTCGATGAGTTGATGACTCGATGCCTCGAAGACTCTATGTCTCGATGACTCTATGTCTCGATGACTCTATGTCTCGATGACTCAATGACTCTACATCTCTATGACTCTACGTCTCTGTGACTCTACGTCTCTGTGACTCTATGATTCTATGACTCTATGACTCTATGACTCTCTGATTCTATGACTCGATGTCTCTATGACTCGATGTCTCGATGATTCGATGTCTCGATGTCTCGATGACTCGATGTCTCTATGACTCTCTGATTCGATGACTCGATGTCTCGATGTCTCGATGTCTCGAGGACTCGAGGTCTCGATGACTCGAGGTCTCGAGGTCTCGAGGTCTCGATGACTCGATGACTCGACGACTCGACGTCTCGACGACTCGACGACTCGACGACTCGACGTCTCGACGTCTCGACGTCTCTTTGTCTCTTTGTCTCGATGTCTCGATGTCTCGATGTCTCGATGACTCGATGTCTCGATGTCTCGATGACTCGATGACTCGATGTCTCGATGTCTCGATGTCTCGATGACTCGATGACTCGATGTCTCGATGTCTCGATGACTCGATGTCTCGATGTCTCGATGTCTCGATGTCTCGATGACTCGATGTCTCGAGGACTCGAGGTCTCGATGACTCGAGGTCTCGAGGTCTCGAGGTCTCGATGACTCGATGACTCGATGACTCGATGTCTCGATGACTCGATGACTCGATGTCTCGATGTCTCGATGTCTCGATGTCTCTTTGTCTCTTTGTCTCTTTGTCTCGTGACTCGATGTCTCGATGACTCGATGTCTCGATGTCTCGATGACTCGATGACTCGATGTCTCGATGTCTCGATGTCTCGATGACTCGATGACTCGATGTCTCGATGTCTCGATGACTCGATGTCTCGATGTCTCGATGTCTCGATGTCTCGATGACTCGATGTCTCGAGGACTCGAGGTCTCGATGACTCGAGGTCTCGAGGTCTCGAGGTCTCGATGACTCGATGACTCGATGACTCGATGTCTCGATGACTCGATGACTCGATGTCTCGATGTCTCGATGTCTCGATGTCTCTTTGTCTCTTTGTCTCTTTGTCTCGTGACTCGATGTCTCGATGACTCGATGTCTCGATGTCTCGATGTCTCGATGTCTCGTTGTCTCTTTGTCTCTTTGTCTCGTGACTCGATGACTCGATGTCTCGATGACTCGATGACTCGATGTCTCGATGTCTCGATGTCTCGTTGTCTCGTTGTCTCTTTGTCTCGTGACTCGATGACTCGATGTCTCGATGACTCGATGACTCGATGTCTCGATGTCTCGATGTCTCGATGTCTCTTTGTCTCTTTGTCTCTTTGTCTCTTTGTCTCGATGACTCGATGTCTCGATGTCTCGATGTCTCGATGTCTCGATGTCTCTATGTCTCGATGTCTCGATGTCTCGATGACTCGATGACTCGATGACTCGATGACTCGATGACTCGATGTCGCGATGTCTCGATGTCTCGATGTCTCGATGTCTCGATATCTCGATGACTCTATGTCTCTATGTCTCTATGTCTCTATATCTCTATATCTCTATATCTCTATATCTCTATATCTCTATATCTCCATATCTCTATATCTCTATATCTCTATATCTCGATGACTCGATGACTCGATGTCTCGATGTCTCGATCTCTCGATCTCTCGATCTCTCGATGTCTCGATGTCTCGATGACTCGATGTCTCGATGTCTCGATGTCTCGATGACTCGATGTCTCGATGTCTCGATGTCTCGATGTCTCGATGACTCTATGTCTCTATGACTCTATGTCTCTATGACTCTATGACTCTATGACTCTATGTCTCAATGTCTCTATGTCTCTGTGTCTCTGTGTCTCTGTGTCTCTATGACTCTATGACTCTATGACTCTATGACTCTATGACTCTATGACTCTATGACTCTATGACTCTATGTCTCTATGACTCTATGTCTCTATGACTCTATGTCTCTATGACTCTATGACTCTATGACTCTATGACTCTATGACTCTATGTCTCTATGACTCTATGTCTCAATGTCTCTATGTCTCTATGTCTCTATGTCTCTATGACTCTATGACTCTATGACTCTATGTCTCTATGTCTCTATGTCTCTATGTCTCTATGTCTCTATGTCTCTCTGTCTCTATGACTCGATGTCTCAATGTCTCAATGTCTCAATGTCTCTATGTCTCTATGACTCTATGACTCTATGACTCTATGTCTCTATGTCTCTATGACTCGATGTCTCAATGTCTCAATGTCTCAATGTCTCTATGTCTCTATGTCTCTATGTCTCTATGACTCTATGACTCTATGACTCTATGACTCTATGACTCTATGACTCTATGTCTCTATGTCTCTATGTCTCTATGTCTCTATGTCTCTATGACTCGATGTCTCAATGTCTCAATGTCTCAATGTCTCTATGTCTCTATGAATCTATGACTCTATGACTCTATGACTCTATGTCTCTATGTCTCTATGTCTCTATGACTCGATGTCTCAATGTCTCAATGTCTCAATGTCTCAATGTCTCAATGTCTCTATGTCTCTATGACTCTATGACTCTATGACTCTATGACTCTATGTCTCTATGACTCTATGTCTCAATGTCTCAATGTCTCTATGTCTCTATGACTCTATGACTCTATGACTCTATGACTCGATGTCTCGATGACTCTATGTCTCTATGTCTCTATGTCTCTATGTCACTATGTCTCTATGTCACTATGTCTCTATGTCTCTATGTCTCGATGACTCGATGTCTCGATGTCTCGATGTCTCGATGTCTCGATATCTCGATGTCTCTATGACTCGATGACTCTATGTCTCTATGTCCCTATGTCTCTATGACTCGATGTCTCAATGTCTCAATGTCTCTATGTCTCTATGACTCTATGACTCTATGACTCTATGACTCGATGTCTCGATGACTCTATGTCTCTATGTCTCTATGTCTCTATGTCACTATGTCTCTATGTCACTATGTCTCTATGTCTCTATGTCTCGATGACTCGATGTCTCGATGTCTCGATGTCTCGATGTCTCGATATCTCGATGTCTCTATGACTCGATGACTCGATGTCTCTATGTCCCTATGTCTCGATGACTCGATGTCTCTATGTCTCTATGTCTCTATGTCACTATGTCTCGATGTCTCGATGACTCGATGACTCTATGTCTCTATGTCCCTATGTCTCGATGACTCGATGTCTCTATGTCTCTATGTCTCTATGTCTCTATGTCTCTATGACTCTATGACTCTATGACTCTATGACTCGATGTCTCGATGACTCTATGTCTCTATGTCTCTATGTCTCTATGTCACTATGTCTCTATGTCACTATGTCTCTATGTCTCTATGTCTCGATGACTCGATGTCTCGATGTCTCGATGTCTCGATGTCTCGATATCTCGATGTCTCTATGACTCGATGACTCGATGTCTCTATGTCCCTATGTCTCGATGACTCGATGTCTCTATGTCTCTATGTCTCTATGTCACTATGTCTCGATGTCTCGATGACTCGATGACTCTATGTCTCTATGTCCCTATGTCTCGATGACTCGATGTCTCTATGTCTCTATGTCTCTATGTCACTATGTCTCTATGTCACTATGTCTCTATGTCTCTATGTCTCTATGACTCTATGACTCTATGACTCTATGACTCTATGACTCTATGTCTCTATGTCTCTATGTCTCTATGTCTCTATGTCTCTATGACTCTATGACTCTATGTTTCTATGTCTCTATGTCTCTATGTCTCTATGTCTCTATGTCTCTATGTCTCTATGTCTCTATGACTCTATGTCTCTATGACTCTATGTCTCTATGTCTCTATGTCTCTATGACTCTATGTCTCTATGTCTCTATGTCTTATGTCTCTATGTCTTATGTCTCTATGTCTCTATGTCTCTATGTCTCTATGTCTCTATGACTCTATGACTCTATGACTCTATGACTCTATGACTCTATGACTCTATGTCTCAATGTCTCTATGTCTTATGTCTCTATGTCTCTATGTCTCTATGTCTCTATGTCTCGATGACTCTATGTCTCTATGTCTCTATGTCTCTATGTCACTATGTCTCTATGTCACTATGTCTCTATGTCTCTATGTCTCTATGTCTCTATGTCTCGATGACTCGATGTCTCGATGTCTCGATGTCTCTATGTCTCTATGTCTCTATGACTCTATGACTCTATGACTCTATGTCTCTATGACTCTATGTCTCTATGTCTTATGTCTCTATGTCTCTATGTCTCTATGTCTCGATGACTCGATGACTCGATGTCTCTATGTCTCTATGTCTCTATGTCTCTATGACTCTATGTCTCTATGTCTCTATGTCTCTATGTCACTATGTCTCTATGTCTCTATATCTCGATGACTCGATGTCTCGATGTCTCGATGTCTCGATGACTCGAAGACTCGATGTCTCGATGACTCGATGTCTCGATGACTCGATGACTCGATGTCTCGATGACTCGATGACTCGATGTCTCGATGTCTCGATGTCTCGATGTCTCTATGTCTCTATGTCTCTATGTCTCTATGTCTCTATATCTCGATGACTCGATGTCTCTATGTCTCTATGTCTCTATATCTCGATGACTCTATGTCTCTATGTCTCTATGTCTCTATGTCTCTATGTCTCTATGTCTCTATACCTCGATGACTCGATGTCTCGATGTCTCGATGTCTCGATGTCTCGATGACTCGATGTCTCGATGTCTCTATGTCTCTATGTCTCTATGTCTCGATGTCTCGATGACTCGATGACTCGATGACTCGATGTCTCGATGTCGCGATGTCTCGATGTCTCGATGTCTCTATATCTCGATGACTCGATGTCTCGATGTCTCTATGTCTCTATGTCTCTATATCCCTATATCACTATATCTCTATATCTCTATATCTCTATATCTCTATATCTCTATATCTCTATATCTCTATATCTCTATATCTCTATATCTCTATATCTCTATATCTCTATATCTCCATATCTCGATGACTCGATGACTCGATGTCTCAATGTCTCTATGTCTCTATGTCTCTATGACTCTATGACTCTATGACTCTATGACTCTATGACTCTATGTCTCTATGTCTCTATGACTCGATGTCTCAATGTCTCAATGTCTCAATGTCTCTATGTCTCTATGTCTCTATGACTCTATGACTCTATGACTCTATGACTCTATGACTCTATGACTCTATGTCTCTATGTCTCTATGACTCGATGTCTCAATGTCTCAATGTCTCAATGTCTCAATGTCTCAATGTCTCAATGTCTCAATGTCTCAGTGTCTCTGTGACTCTGTGACTCTGTGACTCTGTGACTCTGTGACTCTGTGACTCTGTGACTCTGTGACTCGGTGACTCGGTGTCTCGGTGTCTCGGTGTCTCGGTGTCTCGGTGTCTCGGTGTCTCGGTGTCTCGATGACTCGATGTCTCGATGTCTCGATGTCTCGATGTCTCGATGTCTGGATGTCTGGATGACTCGATGTCTCGATGTCTCGATGTCTCGATGTCTCGGTGTCTCGGTGACTCGGTGACTCGGTGTCTCGATGTCTCGATGTCTCGATGACTCGATGACTCGGTGTCTCGGTGTCTCGGTGTCTCGGTGTCTCGGTGTCTCGGTGTCTCGGTGTCTCGATGACTCGATGTCTCGATGTCTCGATGTCTCGATGTCTGGATGTCTGGATGACTCGATGTCTCGATGTCTCGATGTCTCGATGACTCGATGTCTCGATGTCTCGATGTCTCGATGTCTCGATGACTCGATGACTCGATGTCTCGATGTCTCGATGTCTCGATGACTCGATGTCTCGATGTCTCGATGACCCGATGTCTCGATGTCTCGATGTCTCGATGTCTCGATGTCTCTATGTCTCTATGTCTCTATGTCTCTATGTCTCGATGACTCGATGACTCGATGACTCGATGTCTCGATGTCTCGATGTCTCGATGTCTCTATGTCTCGATGACTCGATGTCTCGATGTCTCTATTTCTCTATGTCTCTATGTCTCTATGTCACTATGTCACTATGTCTCGATGTCTCGATGTCTCGATGACTCGATGTCTCGATGTCTCGATGTCTCGATGTCTCTATGTCTCGATGACTTGATGTCTCGATGTCTCGATTTCTCTATGTCTCTATGTCTCTATGTCACTATGTCTCTATGTCTCTATGTCTCGATGTCTCGATGTCTCGATGACTCGATGTCTCGATGTCTCGATGTCTCGATGTCTCGATGTCTCGTTGTCTCTTTGTCTCTTTGTCTCGTGACTCGATGACCCGATGTCTCGATGACTCGATGACTCGATGTCTCGATGTCTCGTTGTCTCATTGTCTCTTTGTCTCGTGACTCGATGACTCGATGTCTCGATGACTCGATGACTCGATGTCTCGATGTCTCGATGTCTCTTTGTCTCTTTGTCTCTTTGTCTCGATGTCTCGATGTCTCGATGTCTCGATGTCTCGATGTCTCGATGACTCGATGTCTCGATGTCTCGATGACTCGATGTCTCGATGTCTCGATGACCCGATGTCTCGATGTCTCGATGACCCGATGTCTCGATGTCTCGATGTCTCTATGTCTCTATGTCTCTATGTCTCTATGTCTCTATGTCTCGATGACTCGATGACTCGATGACTCGATGTCTCTATGTCTCTATGTCTCTATGTCTCGTTGTCTCTTTGTCTCTTTGTCTCGTGACTCGATGACTCGATGTCTCGATGACTCGATGACTCGATGTCTCGATGTCTCGTTGTCTCTTTGTCTCTTTGTCTCGATGACTCGATGACTCGATGTCTCGATGACTCGATGACTCGATGTCTCGATGTCTCGATGTCTCTTTGTCTCTTTGTCTCTTTGTCTCGATGTCTCGATGTCTCGATGTCTCGATGTCTCGATGTCTCGATGACTCGATGTCTCGATGTCTCGATGTCTCGATGACTCGATGTCTCGATGTCTCGATGACCCGATGTCTCGATGTCTCGATGTCTCTATGTCTCTATGTCTCTATGTCTCTATGTCTCGATGACTCGATGACTCGATGACTCGATGTCTCTATGTCTCGATGACTCTATGTCTCTATGACTCTATGTCTCTATGTCTTATGTCTCTATGTCTCTATGTCTCTATGTCTCGATGACTCGATGACTCGATGTCTCTATGTCTCTATGTCTCTATGTCTCTATGACTCTATGTCTCTATGTCTCTATGTCTCTATGTCTCTATGTCTCTATGTCACTATGTCTCTATGTCTCTATGTCTCTATGTCTCGATGTCTCGATGTCTCGATGACTCGATGACTCGGTGTCTCGGTGTCTCGGTGTCTCGGTGACTCGGTGACTCGGTGTCTCGGTGTCTCGGTGTCTCGGTGTCTCGGTGTCTCGGTGTCTCGATGACTCGATGTCTCGGTGTCTCGATGACTCGATGTCTCGATGTCTCGATGTCTCGATGTCTGGATGTCTGGATGACTCGATGTCTCGATGTCTCGATGTCTCGATGACTCGATGACTCGATGTCTCGATGTCTCGATGTCTCGATGTCTCGATGTCTCGATGTCTCGATGTCTCGATGACTCGATGTCTCGATGTCTCGATGTCTCGATGACTCGATGTCTCGATGTCTCGATGACCCGATGTCTCGATGTCTCGATGTCTCTATGTCTCTATGTCTCTATGTCTCTATGTCTCGATGACTCGATGACTCGATGACTCGATGTCTCTATGTCTCTATGTCTCGATGACTCTATGTCTCTATGACTCTATGTCTCTATGTCTTATGTCTCTATGTCTCTATGTCTCTATGTCTCGATGACTCGATGACTCGATGTCTCTATGTCTCTATGTCTCTATGTCTCTATGACTCTATGTCTCTATGTCTCTATGTCTCTATGTCACTATATCTCTATGTCTCTATATCTCGATGGCTCGATGTCTCGATGTCTCGATGTCTCGATGACTCGATGACTCGATGTCTCGATGACTCGATGTCTCGATGACTCGATGTCTCGATGACTAGATGACTCGATGTCTCGATGTCTCGATGTCTCGATGTCTCGATGTCTCTATGTCTCTATGTCTCTATGTCTCTATGTCTCTATATCTCGATGACTCGATGTCTCTATGTCTCTATGTCTCTATGTCTCTATATCTCGATGACTCTATGTCTCTATGTCTCTATGTCTCTATGTCTCTATGTCTCTATGTCTCTATGTCTCTATGTCTCTATGTCTCTATACCTCGATGACTCGATGTCTCTATGTCTCTATGTCTCTATGTCTCGATGTCTCGATGACTCGATGACTCGATGACTCGATGTCTCGATGTCGCGATGTCTCGATGTCTCGATGTCTCGATATCTCGATGACTCGATGTCTCTATGTCTCTATGTCTCTATGTCTCTATGTCTCTATATCTCTATATCTCTATATCTCTATATCTCTATATCTCTATATCTCTATATCTCTATATCTCTATATCTCTATATCTCTATATCTCGATGACTCGATGTCTCGATGTCTCGATGTCTCGATGTCTCGATGTCTCTATGTCTCGATGTCTCTATATCTCGATGTCTCTATATCTCGATGTCTCTATGTCTCTATGTCTCTATGTCTCTATGTCTCTATGTCTCTATGTCTCTATGTCTCTATGTCTCTATGTCTCTATGTCTCTATGTCTCTATGTCTCTATGTCTCTATACCTCGATGACTCGATGTCTCGATGTCTCGATGTCTCGATGTCTCGATGTCTCGATGTCTCGATGTCCCGATGTCTCGATGTCTCGATGTCTCGATGTCTCGATGTCTCTATATCTCGATGACTCGATGACTCGATGTCTCGATGTCTCGATGTCTCGATGACTCGATGTCTCGATGTCTCGATGTCTCGATGTCTCGATGACTCGATGACTCGATGACTCGATGACTCGATGACTCGATGTCTCGATGACTCGATGACTCGATGTCTCAATGACTCTATGACTCTATGTCTCAATGTCTCAATGTCTCAATGTCTCTTTGTCTCTATGTCTCTATGTCTCTATGTCTCTATGTCTCTATGACTCTATGACTCTATGACTCTATGACTCTATGACTCTATGTCTCTATGTCTCTATGTCTCTATGTCTCTATGACTCGATGTCTCAATGTCTCAATGTCTCAATGTCTCAATGTCTCAATGTCTCAATGTCTCTATGTCTCTATGACTCTATGACTCTATGACTCTATGACTCTATGTCTCTATGACTCGATGTCTCAATGTCTCAATGTCTCAATGTCTCAATGTCTCAATGTCTCAATGTCTCAATGTCTCAATGTCTCTATGTCTCTATGTCTCTATGTCTCTATGTCTCTATGTCTCTATGTCTCTATGACTCTATGACTCTATGACTCTATGACTCTATGACTCTATGTCTCTATGTCTCTATGACTCTATGACTCTATGACTCTATGACTCTATGACTCTATGTCTCTATGTCTCTATGTCTCTATGACTCGATGTCTCAATGTCTCAATGTCTCAATGTCTCAATGTCTCAATGTCTCAATGTCTCTATGTCTCTATGACTCTATGACTCTATGACTCTATGACTCTATGTCTCTATGACTCGATGTCTCAATGTCTCAATGTCTCAATGTCTCAATGTCTCAATGTCTCAATGTCTCAATGTCTCAATGTCTCTATGTCTCTATGTCTCTATGTCTCTATGTCTCTATGTCTCTATGTCTCTATGACTCTATGACTCTATGACTCTATGACTCTATGACTCTATGTCTCTATGTCTCTATGTCTCTATGTCTCTATGACTCGATGTCTCAATGTCTCAATGTCTCAATGTCTCAATGTCTCAATGTCTCAATGTCTCTATGTCTCTATGACTCTATGACTCTATGACTCTATGACTCTATGACTCTATGTCTCTATGACTCGATGTCTCAATGTCTCAATGTCTCAATGTCTCTATGTCTCTATGACTCTATGACTCTATGACTCTATGACTCTATGACTCTATGACTCGATGTCTCGATGACTCGATGACTCGATGTCTCGATGTCTCAATGTCTCTATGTCTCTATGTCTCTATGACTCTATGACTCTATGACTCTATGACTCTATGACTCTATGACTCTATGTCTCTATGACTCGATGTCTCAATGTCTCAATGTCTCAATGTCTCAATGTCTCTATGTCTCTATGACTCTATGACTCTATGACTCTATGACTCTATGACTCGATGTCTCGATGACTCGATGACTCGATGTCTCTATGTCTCTATGTCTCTATGTCTCTATGTCTCTATGACTCTATGACTCTATGACTCAATGACTCTATGACTCTATGACTCTATGACTCTATGTCTCTATGACTCTATGACTCTATGACTCTATGTCTCTATGACTCTATGTCTCTATGTCTTATGTCTCTATGTCTCTATGTCTCTATGTCTCTATGTCTCTATGTCTCTATGTCTCGATGACTCTATGTCTCTATGTCTCTATGTCTCTATGTCACTATGTCTCTATGTCACTATGTCTCTATGTCTCTATGTCTCTATGTCTCGATGACTCGATGTCTCGATGTCTCGATGTCTCGATGTCTCGATGTCTCGATATCTCGATATCTCTATGTCTCGATGACTCGATGACTCTATGTCCCTATGTCTCTATGTCTCTATGTCTCTATGTCTCGATGACTCGATGACTCGATGTCTCGATGACTCGATGTCTCGATGACTCGATGACTCGATGTCTCGATGTCTCGATGTCTCGATGTCTCGATGACTCGATGACTCGATGACTCGGTGTCTCGATGTCTCGATGTCTCGATGACTCGATGACTCGGTGTCTCGGTGTCTCGGTGTCTCGGTGTCTCGGTGTCTCGGTGTCTCGATGACTCGATGTCTCGATGTCTCGATGTCTCGATGTCTCGATGTCTGGATGTCTGGATGACTCGATGTCTCGATGTCTCGATGTCTCGATGTCTCGGTGTCTCGGTGACTCGGTGACTCGGTGTCTCGATGTCTCGATGTCTCGATGACTCGATGACTCGGTGTCTCGGTGTCTCGGTGTCTCGGTGTCTCGGTGTCTCGGTGTCTCGATGACTCGATGTCTCGATGTCTCGATGTCTCGATGTCTGGATGTCTGGATGACTCGATGTCTCGATGTCTCGATGTCTCGATGACTCGATGTCTCGATGTCTCGATGTCTCGATGTCTCGATGTCTCGATGTCTCGATGACTCGATGACTCGATGTATCGATGTCTCGATGTCTCGATGACTCGATGTCTCGATGTCTCGATGACCCGATGTCTCGATGTCTCGATGTCTCTATGTCTCTATGTCTCTATGTCTCTATGTCTCGATGACTCGATGACTCGATGACTCGATGTCTCGATGTCTCTATGTCTCTATGTCTCTATGTCTCTATGTCTCTATTTCTCTATGTCTCTATGTCTCTATGTCTCGATGTCTCGATGTCTCGATGACTCGATGACTCGGTGTCTCGATGTCTCGGTGTCTCGGTGACTCGGTGACTCGGTGACTCGGTGTCTCGGTGTCTCGGTGTCTCGGTGTCTCGGTGTCTCGATGACTCGGTGTCTCGGTGTCTCGGTGTCTCGGTGTCTCGATGACTCGATGTCTCGATGTCTCGATGTCTCGATGTCTGGATGTCTGGATGACTCGATGTCTCGATGTCTCGATGTCTCGATGTCTCGATGTCTCGATGTCTCGATGACTCGATGTCTCGATGTCTCGATGTCTCGATGACTCGATGTCTCGATGTCTCGATGACCCGATGTCTCGATGTCTCGATGTCTCTATGTCTCTATGTCTCTATGTCTCTATGTCTCTATGTCTCGATGACTCGATGACTCGATGACTCGATGTCTCTATGTCTCTATGACTCTATGTCTCTATGTCTTATGTCTCTATGTCTCTATGTCTCTATGTCTCGATGACTCGATGACTCGATGTCTCTATGTCTCTATGTCTCTATGTCTCTATGACTCTATGTCTCTATGTCTCTATGTCTCTATGTCTCTATGTCTCTATGTCACTATGTCTCTATGTCTCTATGTCTCTATGTCTCGATGTCTCGGTGTCTCGATGACTCGGTGTCTCGGTGTCTCGGTGTCTCGGTGTCTCGATGACTCGATGTCTCGATGTCTCGATGTCTCGATGTCTGGATGTCTGGATGACTCGATGTCTCGATGTCTCGATGTCTCGATGACTCGATGACTCGATGTCTCGATGTCTCGATGTCTCGATGTCTCGATGTCTCGATGTCTCGATGACTCGATGTCTCGATGTCTCGATGTCTCGATGACTCGATGTCTCGATGTCTCGATGACCCGATGTCTCGATGTCTCGATGTCTCGATGTCTCTATGTCTCTATGTCTCTATGTCTCTATGTCTCGATGACTCGATGACTCGATGTCTCTATGTCTCTATGACTCTATGTCTCTATGTCTTATGTCTCTATGTCTCTATGTCTCTATGTCTCGATGACTCGATGACTCGATGTCTCTATGTCTCTATGTCTCTATGTCTCTATGACTCTATGTCTCTATGTCTCTATGTCTCTATGTCTCTATGTCTCTATGTCACTATGTCTCTATGTCTCTATGTCTCTATGTCTCGATGTCTCGATGTCTCGATGACTCGATGACTCGGTGTCTCGGTGTCTCGGTGTCTCGGTGTCTCGGTGACTCGGTGACTCGGTGTCTCGGTGTCTCGGTGTCTCGGTGTCTCGGTGTCTCGGTATCTCGATGACTCGATGTCTCGATGTCTCGATGTCTGGATGTCTGGATGACTCGATGTCTCGATGTCTCGATGTCTCGATGACTCGATGACTCGATGTCTCGATGTCTCGATGTCTCGATGTCTCGATGTCTCGATGACTCGATGTCTCGATGTCTCGATGTCTCGATGACTCGATGTCTCGATGTCTCGATGACCCGATGTCTCGATGTCTCTATGTCTCTATGTCTCTATGTCTCTATGTCTCTATGTCTCGATGACTCGATGACTCGATGACTCGATGTCTCTATGTCTCTATGTCTCGATGACTCTATGTCTCTATGACTCTATGTCTCTATGTCTCTATGTCTTATGTCTCTATGTCTCTATGTCTCTATGTCTCTATGTCTCGATGACTCGATGACTCGATGTCTCTATGTCTCTATGACTCGATGACTCGATGTCTCGATGACTCGATGTCTCGATGACTCGATGTCTCGATGACTAGATGACTCGATGTCTCGATGTCTCGATGTCTCGATGTCTCGATGTCTCGATGTCTCTATGTCTCTATGTCTCTATGTCTCTATGTCTCTATGTCTCTATATCTCGATGACTCGATGTCTCGATGTCTCGATGTCTCGATGACTCTATGTCTCTATGTCTCTATGTCTCTATGTCTCTATGTCTCTATGTCTCTATGTCTCTTTGTCTCTTTGTCTCTATGTCTCTATGTCTCTATGTCTCTATGTCTCTATGTCTCTATGTCTCTATGTCTCTATACCTCAATGACTCGATGTCTCTATGTCTCTATGTCTCTATGTCTCTATGTCTCGATGACTCTATGTCTCTATGTCTCTATGTCTCTATGTCTCTATGTCTCTATGTCTCTATGTCTCTATGTCTCTATGTCTCTATGTCTCTATGTCTCTATATCTCTATATCTCTATATCTCGATGACTCGATGTCTCGATGTCTCGATGTCTCGATGTCTCGATGACTCGATGTCTCTATGTCTCTATGTCTCTATGTCTCTATGTCTCTATGTCTCTATGTCTCTATACCTCGATGACTCGATGTCTCGATGTCTCGATGTCTCGATGTCTCGATGTCTCGATGACTCGATGTCTCGATGTCTCGATGTCTCAATGTCTCAATGTCTCAATGTCTCAATGTCTCTATGACTCTATGACTCTATGACTCTATGACTCTATGACTCTATGACTCTATGTCTCTATGACTCGATGTCTCAATGTCTCAATGTCTCAATGTCTCTATGTCTCTATGTCTCTATGACTCTATGACTCTATGACTCTATGACTCTATGTCTCTATGACTCGATGTCTCAATGTCTCAATGTCTCAATGTCTCAATGTCTCTATGTCTCTATGTCTCTATGACTCTATGACTCTATGACTCTATGACTCTATGACTCTATGACTCTATGACTCTATGACTCTATGACTCGATGTCTCGATGACTCGATGACTCGATGACTCGATGACTCGATGTCTCAATGTCTCTATGTCTCAATGTCTCTATGTCTCAATGTCTCAATGTCTCTATGTCTCTATGACTCTATGACTCTATGACTCTATGACTCTATGACTCTATGTCTCTATGACTCGATGTCTCAATGTCTCAATGTCTCAATGTCTCAATGTCTCTATGTCTCTATGTCTCTATGACTCTATGACTCTATGACTCTATGACTCTATGTCTCTATGACTCGATGTCTCAATGTCTCAATGTCTCAATGTCTCAATGTCTCAATGTCTCTATGTCTCTATGACTCTATGACTCTATGACTCTATGACTCTATGACTCTATGACTCTATGACTCTATGACTCTATGACTCTATGACTCGATGTCTCGATGACTCGATGACTCGATGTCTCAATGTCTCTATGTCTCTATGTCTCTATGTCTCGATGTCTCGATGACTCGATGTCTCGATGTCTCGATGTCTCGATGTCTCGATGACTCGATGTCTCGATGTCTCGATGTCTCGATGTCTCAATGTCTCTATATCTCTATATCTCTATATCTCTATGTCTCGATGACTCGATGTCTCTATGTCTCTATGTCTCTATGTCTCTATGTCTCTATGACTCTATGTCTCTATGACTCTATGTCTCTATGTCTCTATGTCTCTATGTCTCTATGTCTCGATGACTCTATGTCTCTATGTCTCTATGTCACTATGTCTCTATGTCTCTATGTCTCTATGTCTCTATGTCTCTATGTCTCTATGTCTCTATGTCTCGATGACTCTATGTCTCTATGTCTCTATGTCTCTATGTCACTATGTCTCTATGTCACTATGTCTCTATGTCTCTATGTCTCTATGTCTCTATGTCTCTATGTCTCTATGTCTCGATGACTCTATGTCTCTATGTCTCTATGTCTCTATGTCACTATGTCTCTATGTCTCTATGTCTCTATGTCTCTATGTCTCTATGACTCTATGTCTCTATGACTCTATGTCTCCATGTCTCTATGTCTCTCTGTCTCGATGACTCTATGTCTCTATGTCTCTATGTCTCTATGTCTCTATGTCTCTATGTCTCTATGTCTCGATGACTCTATGTCTCTATGTCTCTATGTCTCTATGTCACTATGTCTCTATGTCACTATGTCTCTATGTCTCTATGTCTCTATGTCTCTATGTCTCTATGTCTCTATGTCTCTATGTCTCTATGTCTCTATGTCTCGATGACTCTATGTCTCTATGTCTCTATGTCTCTATGTCACTATGTCTCTATGTCACTATGTCTCTATGTCTCTATGTCTCTATATCTCGATGACTCGATGACTCGATGTCTCGATGTCTCGATGTCTCTATGTCTCTATGTCTCGATGTCTCTATATCTCGATGACTCGATGACTCGATGTCTCGATGTCTCGATGTCTCGATGTCTCGATGTCTCGATGACTCGATGTCTCGATGACTCGATGTCTCGATGTCTCGATGTCTCGATGACTCGATGTCTCGATGTCTCGATGTCTCGATGTCTCGATGTCTCGATGTCTCGATGACTCGATGTCTCGATGTCTCGATGTCTCGATGTCTCGATGTCTCGATGTCTCGATGACTCGATGACTCGATGACTCGATGACTCGATGACTCAATGTCTCGATGACTCAATGTCTCGATGACTCGATGACTCGATGACTCTTTGACTCGATATCTCTATGACTCTATGACTCTATGACTCTCTGATTCTATGACTCGATGTCTCGATGTCTCAATGACTCGAAGACTCGATGACTCGATGTCTCTAAGACTCTATGACTCTATCATTCTCTGACTCTATGACTCGATGTCTCGATGACTCGACGACTAGATGTTTCGATGACTCGATGTCTCAATGACTCTATGTATCTATGACTCTATGAACCTATGATCTATGACTCGACGACTCGATGACTCGATGACTCAGAGACATTGAGTCATTGAGTCATTGAGTCATCGACTCATCGACACATCGAGTCATCGAGTCATCAAGTCATCGAGTCATCGAGTCATTGAGACATATGGACATAGAGACATTGAGTCATTGAGTCATTATGTCCATATGTCTCAATGACTCGATGACTCGATGACTCGATGACTCGATGACTCAATGTGTCGATGAGTCGATGACTCGATGCCTCGAAGACTCGATGTCTCGATGACTCGATGTCTCGATGTCTCGATGTCTCTATGTCTCTATGTCTCTATGTCTCGATGACTCGATGTCACGATGACTCGATGTCTCGATGTCTCGATGTCGCGATGTCTCGATGTCTCGATGTCTCGATGTCTCTATATCTCGATGACTCGATGTCTCTATGTCTCTATGTCTCTATGTCTCTATGTCTCTATGTCTCTATGTCTCGATGACTCGATGTCTCGATGTCTCGATGTCGCGATGTCTCGATGTCGCGATGTCTCGATGTCTCGATGTCTCTATATCTCGATGACTCGATGTCTCTATGTCTCTATGTCTCTATATCTCTATGTCTCTATATCTCTATATCTCTATATCTCTATATCTCTATATCTCTATATCTCTATATCTCTATATCTCGATGACTCGATGACTCGATGTCGCTATGTCTCGATGTCTCGATGTCTCGATGTCTCGATGTCTCGATGTCTCGATATCTCGATATCTCTATATCTCTATATCTCTATATCTCTATATCTCTATATCTCGATGACTCGATGACTCGAAGTCTCGATGTCTCGATGTCTCGATGTCTCGATGTCTCTATATTTCGATGACTCGATGTCTCGATGTCTCGATGTCTCGATGTCTCGATGTCTCGATGTCTCGATGACTCGATGTCTCGATGTCTCGATGACTCGATGTCTCGATGTCTCGATGTCTCGATGTCTCGATGTCTCGATGACTCGATGTCTCGATGTCTCGATGTCTCGATGTCTCGATGTCTCGATGTCTCGATGACTCGATGACTCGATGACTCGATGACTCGATGACTCGATGACTCTATGTCTCGATGACTCAATGTCTCGATGACTCGATGACTCGATGACTCTTTGACTCGATATCTCTATGACTCTATGACTCTATGACTCTCTGATTCTATGACTCGATGTCTCGATGTCTCAATGACTCGAAGACTCGATGACTCGATGTCTCTAAGACTCTATGACTCTATCATTCTCTGACTCTATGACTCGATGTCTCGATGACTCGATGACTAGATGTTTCGATGACTCGATGTCTCAATGACTCTATGTATCTATGACTCTATGAATCTATGATCTATGACTCGACGACTCGATGACTCGATGACTCAGAGACATTGAGTCATTGAGTCATTGAGTCATCGACTCATCGACACATCGAGTCATCGAGTCATCAAGTCATCGAGTCATCGAGTCATTGAGACATATGGACATAGAGACATTGAGTCATTGAGTCATTATGTCCATATGTCTCAATGACTCGATGACTTGATGACTCGATGACTTGATGACTCGATGACTCAATGTGTCGATGAGTCGATGACTCGATGCCTCGAAGACTCTATGTCTCGATGACTCTATGTCTCGATGACTCTATGTCTCGATGACTCAATGTCTCGATGACTCGATGACTCGATGACTCTTTGACTCGATATCTCTATGACTCTATGACTCTATGACTCTCTGATTCTATGACTCGATGTCTCGATGTCTCAATGACTCGAAGACTCGATGACTCGATGTCTCTAAGACTCTATGACTCTATCATTCTCTGACTCTATGACTCGATGTCTCGATGACTCGATGACTAGATGTTTCGATGACTCGATGTCTCAATGACTCTATGTATCTATGACTCTATGAATCTATGATCTATGACTCGACGACTCGATGACTCGATGACTCAGAGACATTGAGTCATTGAGTCATTGAGTCATCGACTCATCGACACATCGAGTCATCGAGTCATCAAGTCATCGAGTCATCGAGTCATTGAGACATATGGACATAGAGACATTGAGTCATTGAGTCATTATGTCCATATGTCTCAATGACTCGATGACTTGATGACTCGATGACTTGATGACTCGATGACTCAATGTGTCGATGAGTCGATGACTCGATGCCTCGAAGACTCTATGTCTCGATGACTCTATGTCTCGATGACTCTATGTCTCGATGACTCAATGACTCTACATCTCTATGACTCTACGTCTCTGTGACTCTATGATTCTATGACTCTATGACTCTATGACTCTCTGATTCTATGACTCGATGTCTCTATGACTCGATGTCTCGATGATTCGATGTCTCGATGTCTCGATGACTCGATGTCTCTATGACTCTCTGATTCTATGACTCGATGTCTCTATGACTCGATGTCTCGATGATTCGATGTCTCGATGTCTCGATGACTCGATGTCTCTATGACTCTCTGATTCGATGACTCGATGTCTCGATGACTCGATGTCTCGATGTCTCGTTGTCTCTTTGTCTCTTTGTCTCTTTGTCTCTTTGTCTCGATGTCTCGATGTCTCGATGTCTCGATGACTCGATGTCTCGATGTCTCGATGACTCGATGACTCGATGTCTCGATGTCTCGATGTCTCGATGACTCGATGACTCGATGTCTCGATGTCTCGATGACTCGATGTCTCGATGTCTCGATGTCTCGATGTCTCGATGACTCGATGTCTCGAGGACTCGAGGTCTCGATGACTCGAGGTCTCGAGGTCTCGAGGTCTCGATGACTCGATGACTCGATGACTCGATGTCTCGATGACTCGATGACTCGATGACTCGATGTCTCGATGTCTCGATGACTCGATGACTCGATGTCTCGATGTCTCGATGTCTCTTTGTCTCTTTGTCTCTTTGTCTCTTTGTCTCGTGACTCGATGTCTCGATGACTCGATGTCTCGATGTCTCGATGTCTCGTTGTCTCTTTGTCTCTTTGTCTCGTGACTCGATGACTCGATGTCTCGATGACTCGATGACTCGATGTCTCGATGTCTCGTTGTCTCTTTGTCTCTTTGTCTCGTGACTCGATGACTCGATGTCTCGATGACTCGATGACTCGATGTCTCGATGTCTCGATGTCTCTTTGTCTCTTTGTCTCTTTGTCTCTTTGTCTCTTTGTCTCGATGACTCGATGTCTCGATGTCTCGATGTCTCGATGTCTCGATGTCTCGATGTCTCGATGACTCGATGACTCGATGACTCGATGACTCGATGTCGCGATGTCTCGATGTCTCGATGTCTCGATGTCTCGATGTCTCGATGACTCGATGACTCGATGACTCGATGACTCGATGTCGCGATGTCTCGATGTCTCGATGTCTCGATATCTCGATATCTCGATGACTCTATGTCTCTATGTCTCTATGTCTCTATATCTCTATATCTCTATATCTCTATATCTCTATATCTCTATATCTCTATATCTCGATGACTCGATGACTCGATGTCTCGATGTCTCGATGTCTCGATGTCTCGATGTCTCGATCTCTCGATGTCTCGATGTCTCGATGACTCGATGTCTCGATGTCTCGATGTCTCGATGACTCGATGTCTCGATGTCTCGATGTCTCGATGTCTCGATGACTCTATGTCTCTATGACTCTATATCTCTATGACTCTATGTCTCGATGACTCGATGACTCGATGTCTCTGTGTCTCTATGTCTCTATGTCTCGATATCTCTATGACTCTATGACTCTATGACTCTCTGATTCTATGACTCGATGTCTCGATGTCTCAATGACTCGAAGACTCGATGACTCGATGTCTCTAAGACTCTATGACTCTATCATTCTCTGACTCTATGACTCGATGTCTCGATGACTCGATGACTAGATGTTTCGATGACTCGATGTCTCAATGACTCTATGTATCTATGACTCTATGAATCTATGATCTATGACTCGACGACTCGATGACTCGATGACTCAGAGACATTGAGTCATTGAGTCATTGAGTCATCGACTCATCGACACATCGAGTCATCGAGTCATCAAGTCATCGAGTCATCGAGTCATTGAGACATATGGACATAGAGACATTGAGTCATTGAGTCATTATGTCCATATGTCTCAATGACTCGATGACTTGATGACTCGATGACTTGATGACTCGATGACTCAATGTGTCGATGAGTCGATGACTCGATGCCTCGAAGACTCTATGTCTCGATGACTCTATGTCTCGATGACTCTATGTCTCGATGACTCAATGACTCTACATCTCTATGACTCTACGTCTCTGTGACTCTATGATTCTATGACTCTATGACTCTATGACTCTCTGATTCTATGACTCGATGTCTCTATGACTCGATGTCTCGATGATTCGATGTCTCGATGTCTCGATGACTCGATGTCTCTATGACTCTCTGATTCGATGACTCGATGTCTCGATGACTCGATGTCTCGATGTCTCGATGTCTCGTTGTCTCTTTGTCTCTTTGTCTCGATGTCTCGATGTCTCGATGTCTCGATGACTCGATGTCTCGATGTCTCGATGACTCGATGACTCGATGTCTCGATGTCTCGATGACTCGATGACTCGATGTCTCGATGTCTCGATGACTCGATGTCTCGATGTCTCGATGTCTCGATGTCTCGATGACTCGATGTCTCGAGGACTCGAGGTCTCGATGACTCGAGGTCTCGAGGTCTCGAGGTCTCGATGACTCGATGACTCGATGACTCGATGTCTCGATGACTCGATGACTCGATGACCTGATGTCTCGATGTCTCGATGACTCGATGACTCGATGTCTCGATGTCTCGATGTCTCTTTGTCTCTTTGTCTCTTTGTCTCTTTGTCTCGTGACTCGATGTCTCGATGACTCGATGTCTCGATGTCTCGATGTCTCGTTGTCTCTTTGTCTCTTTGTCTCGTGACTCGATGACTCGATGTCTCGATGACTCGATGACTCGATGTCTCGATGTCTCGTTGTCTCTTTGTCTCTTTGTCTCGTGACTCGATGACTCGATGTCTCGATGACTCGATGACTCGATGTCTCGATGTCTCGATGTCTCTTTGTCTCTTTGTCACTTTGTCTCTTTGTCTCTTTGTCTCGATGACTCGATGTCTCGATGTCTCGATGTCTCGATGTCTCGATGTCTCGATGACTCGATGACTCGATGACTCGATGACTCGATGTCGCGATGTCGCGATGTCTCGATGTCTCGATGTCTCGATGACTCGATGACTCGATGACTCGATGACTCGATGTCGCGATGTCTCGATGTCTCGATATCTCGATATCTCGATGACTCTATGTCTCTATGTCTCTATATCTCTATATCTCTATATCTCTATATCTCTATATCTCTATATCTCTATATCTCTATATCTCTATATCTCGATGACTCGATGACTCGATGTCTCGATGTCTCGATGTCTCGATGTCTCGATGACTCTATGTCTCTATGACTCTATATCTCTATGACTCTATGTCTCGATGACTCGATGACTCGATGACTCGATGACTCGGTGTCTCTGTGTCTCTATGTCTCTATGTCTCGATGTCTCGATGACTCTATGACTCTATGACTCTATGACTCTATGTCTCAGTGTCTCTGTGTCTCTGTGTCTCTGTGTCTCTGTGTCTCTATGACTCTATGACTCTATGACTCTATGACTCTATGACTCTATGTCTCTATGACTCTATGTCTCTATGACTCTATGACTCTATGACTCTATGACTCTATGACTCTATGTCTCTATGACTCTATGTCTCAATGTCTCTATGTCTCAATGTCTCAATGTCTCTATGTCACTATGTCTCTATGTCACTATGTCTCTATGTCTCGATGACTCGATGACTCGATGTCTCGATGACTCGATGTCTCGATGACTCGATGACTCGATGTCTCGATGTCTCGATGTCTCGATGTCTCGATGTCTCGATGACTCGATGACTCGGTGTCTCGATGTCTCGATGTCTCGATGACTCGATGACTCGGTGTCTCGGTGTCTCGGTGTCTCGGTGTCTCGGTGTCTCGATGACTCGGTGTCTCGGTGTCTCGGTGTCTCGATGACTCGATGTCTCGATGTCTCTATGTCTCTATGTCTCTATGTCACTATGTCACTATGTCTCTATGTCACTATGTCTCTATGTCTCGATGACTCGATGACTCGATGTCTCGATGACTCGATGTCTCGATGACTCGATGACTCGATGTCTCGATGTCTCGGTGTCTCGGTGTCTCGGTGTCTCGGTGACTCGGTGACTCGGTGACTCGGTGTCTCGGTGTCTCGGTGTCTCGGTGACTCGGTGACTCGGTGTCTCGGTGTCTCGGTGTCTCGGTGTCTCGGTGTCTCGGTGTCTCGATGACTCGGTGTCTCGGTGTCTCGGTGTCTCGGTGTCTCGGTGTCTCGATGACTCGATGTCTCGATGTCTCGATGTCTCGATGTCTCGATGTCTCGATGTCTCGATGTCTCGATGACTCGATGTCTCGATGTCTCGATGTCTCGATGTCTCGATGACTCGATGTCTCGATGTCTCGATGACCCGATGTCTCGATGTCTCGATGTCTCGATGTCTCGATGTCTCGATGTCTCGATGTCTCGATGTCTCGATGACCCGATGTCTCGATGTCTCGATGTCTCGATGTCTCGATGTCTCGATGTCTCGATGTCTCTATGTCTCTATGTCTCTATGTCTCTATGACTCGATGACTCGATGAATCGATGACTCGATGACTCGATGACTCTATGTCTCTATGTCTCTATGTCTCTATGTCTCTATGACTCTATGACTCTATGACTCTATGACTCTATGTCTCTATGTCTCTATGTCTCTATGTCACTATGTCTCTATGTCTCTATGTCTCGATGACTCGATGTCTCTATGTCTCTATGTCTCTATGACTCTATGACTCTATGACTCTATGTCTCTATGTCTCTATGTCTCTATGTCTCTATGTCTCTATGTCTCGATGACTCGATGTCTCTATGTCTCTATGTCTCTATGACTCTATGACTCTATGACTCTATGTCTCTATGTCTCTATGTCTCTATGTCTCTATGTCTCTATGTCACTATGTCTCTATGTCTCTATGTCTCTATGTCTCTATGTCTCGATGACTCGATGACTCGATGTCTCGATGTCTCGATGTCTCGATGTCTCGATGTCTCTATGTCTCTATGTCTCTATGTCTCTATGTCTCTATGACTCGATGACTCGATGAATCGATGACTCGATGACTCGATGACTCTATGTCTCTATGTCTCTATGTCTCTATGTCTCTATGACTCTATGACTCTATGACTCTATGACTCTATGTCTCTATGTCTCTATGTCTCTATGTCTCTATGTCTCTATGTCTCTATGTCTCGATGACTCGATGTCTCTATGACTCTATGTCTCTATGACTCTATGTCTCTATGTCTCTATGTCTCTATGTCTCTATGTCTCGATGACTCTATGTCTCTATGTCTCTATGTCACTATGTCTCTATGTCACTATGTCTCTATGTCTCTATGTCTCTATGACTCTATGTCTCTATGTCTCTATGTCTCTATGTCTCTATGTCTCTATGTCTCTATGACTCTATGTCTCTATGTCTCTATGTCTTATGTCTCTATGTCTCTATGTCTCTATGTCTCTATGTCTCTATGTCTCTATGACTCTGTGACTCTATGACTCTATGACTCTATGTCTCTATGTCTCTATGTCTTATGTCTCTATGTCTCTATGTCTCTATGTCTCTATGTCTCTATGTCTCTATGACTCTATGACTCTATGACTCTATGACTCTATGTCTCGATGACTCGATGACTCGATGTCTCTATGTCTCTATGTCTCTATGTCTCTATGTCTCTATGTCTCTATGTCTCTATGTCTCTATGTCTCTATGTCTCTATATCTCGATGTCTCGATGTCTCGATGTCTCGATGACTCGATGACTCGATGTCTCGATGACTCGATGTCTCGATGACTCGATGTCTCGATGTCTCGATTTCCCGATGTCTCGATGTCTCGATGTCTCTATATCTCGATGACTCGATGTCTCGATGTCTCTATATCTCGATGACTCGATGTCTCGATGTCTCGATGTCTCTATGTCTCTATGTCTCTATGTCTCTATGTCTCTATGTCTCTATGTCTCTATGTCTCTATGTCTCTATGTCTCTATGTCTCGATGACTCGATGTCTCGATGTCTCGATGTCTCTATATCTCGATGACTCGATGTCTCGATGTCTCTATATCTCGATGACTCTATGTCTCTATGTCTCTATGTCTCTATGTCTCTATGTCTCTATGTCTCTATATCTCTATATCTCTATATCTCTATATCTCGATGACTCGATGTCGCTATGTCTCGATGTCTCGATGTCTCGATGTCTCGATGTCTCTATATCTCTATATCTCTATATCTCTATATCTCTATATCTCGATGACTCGATGACTCGATGTCTCGATGTCTCGATGTCTCGATGTCTCGATGTCTCTATATCTCGATGACTCGATGTCTCGAGGTCTCGAGGTCTCGATGACTCGATGACTCGATGACTCGATGTCTCGATGACTCGATGACTCGATGACTCGATGTCTCGATGTCTCGATGTCTCGTTGTCTCTTTGTCTCTATGTCTCTATGTCTCGATGTCTCGATGTCTCTATGTCTCTATGTCTCTATGTCTCGGTGTCTCGATGTCTCGATGTCTCGATGTCTCGATGTCTCGATGACTCGATGACTCGATGACTCTATGTCTCGATGACTCAATGTCTCGATGACTCGATGACTCGATGACTCTTTGACTCGATATCTCTATGACTCTATGACTCTATGACTCTCTGATTCTATGACTCGATGTCTCGATGTCTCAATGACTCGAAGACTCGATGACTCGATGTCTCTAAGACTCTATGACTCTATCATTCTCTGACTCTATGACTCGATGTCTCGATGACTCGATGACTAGATGTTTCGATGACTCGATGTCTCAATGACTCTATGTATCTATGACTCTATGAATCTATGATCTATGACTCGACGACTCGATGACTCGATGACTCAGAGACATTGAGTCATTGAGTCATTGAGTCATCGACTCATCGACACATCGAGTCATCGAGTCATCAAGTCATCGAGTCATCGAGTCATTGAGACATATGGACATAGAGACATTGAGTCATTGAGTCATTATGTCCATATGTCTCAATGACTCGATGACTTGATGACTCGATGACTCAATGTGTCGATGAGTCGATGACTCGATGCCTCGAAGACTCTATGTCTCGATGACTCTATGTCTCGATGACTCTATGTCTCGATGACTCAATGACTCTACATCTCTATGACTCTACGTCTCTGTGACTCTACGTCTCTGTGACTCTATGATTCTATGACTCTATGACTCTATGACTCTCTGATTCTATGACTCGATGTCTCTATGACTCGATGTCTCGATGATTCGATGTCTCGATGTCTCGATGACTCGATGTCTCTATGACTCTCTGATTCGATGACTCGATGTCTCGATGTCTCGATGTCTCGAGGACTCGAGGTCTCGATGACTCGAGGTCTCGAGGTCTCGAGGTCTCGATGACTCGATGACTCGATGACTCGATGTCTCGATGACTCGATGACTCGATGACTCGATGTCTCGATGTCTCGATGTCTCGATGTCTCGATGACTCGATGTCTCTATGACTCTCTGATTCGATGACTCGATGTCTCGATGTCTCGATGTCACGAGGACTCGAGGACTCGAGGTCTCGATGACTCGAGGTCTCGAGGTCTCGAGGTCTCGATGACTCGATGACTCGATGACTCGATGTCTCGATGACTCGATGACTCGATGACTCGATGTCTCGATGTCTCGATGTCTCGTTGTCTCTTTGTCTCTTTGTCTCTTTGTCTCGATGACTCGATGACTCGATGTCTCGATGTCTCGATGTCTCGATGACTCGATGTCTCGATGTCTCGATGTCTCGATGTCTCGATGTCTCGATGACTCGATGTCTCGATGTCTCGATGACTCGATGACTCGATGTCTCGATGTCTCGATGTCTCGATGACTCGATGACTCGATGTCTCGATGTCTCGATGTCTCGATGACTCGATGTCTCGATGACTCGAGGACTCGAGGTCTCGATGACTCGAGGTCTCGAGGTCTCGAGGTCTCGATGACTCGATGACTCGATGACTCGATGTCTCGATGACTCGATGTCTCGATGTCTCGATGTCTCTTTGTCTCTTTGTCTCTTTGTCTCGTGACTCGATGTCTCGATGTCTCGATGACTCGATGTCTCGATGTCTCGATGTCTCGATGTCTCGAGGACTCGAGGACTCGAGGTCTCGATGACTCGAGGTCTCGAGGTCTCGAGGTCTCGATGACTCGATGACTCGATGACTCGATGTCTCGATGACTCGATGACTCGATGACTCGATGTCTCGATGTCTCGATGTCTCGTTGTCTCTTTGTCTCTTTGTCTCTTTGTCTCGATGACTCGATGACTCGATGTCTCGATGTCTCGATGTCTCGATGACTCGATGTCTCGATGTCTCGATGTCTCGATGTCTCGATGTCTCGATGACTCGATGTCTCGATGTCTCGATGACTCGATGACTCGATGTCTCGATGTCTCGATGTCTCGATGACTCGATGACTCGATGTCTCGATGTCTCGATGACTCGATGTCTCGATGTCTCGATGTCTCGATGTCTCGATGACTCGATGTCTCGATGACTCGAGGACTCGAGGTCTCGATGACTCGAGGTCTCGAGGTCTCGAGGTCTCGATGACTCGATGACTCGATGACTCGATGTCTCGATGACTCGATGACTCGATGTCTCGATGTCTCGATGTCTCTTTGTCTCTTTGTCTCTTTGTCTCGTGACTCGATGTCTCGATGTCTCGATGACTCGATGTCTCGATGTCTCGATGTCTCGATGTCTCGTTGTCTCTTTGTCTCTTTGTCTCGTGACTCGATGACTCGATGTCTCGATGTCTCGATGTCTCGATGTCTCTATGTCTCTATATCTCGATGACTCAATGTCTCTATGTCTCTATGTCTCTATGTCTCTATATCTCGATGACTCTATGTCTCTATGTCTCTATGTCTCTATGTCTCTATATCTCGATGACTCTATGTCTCTATGTCTCGATGTCTCGATGTCTCGATGTCTCGATGTCTCGATGACTCGATGACTCGATGACTCGATGACTCGATGACTCGGTGTCTCGATGTCTCGATGTCTCGATGACTCGATGACTCGATGACTCGATGTCTCGATGTCTCTATGTCTCTATGTCTCTATGTCTCTATATCTCGATGACTCTATGTCTCTATGTCTCTATGTCTCTATGTCTCTATATCTCGATGACTCTATGTCTCTATGTCTCTATGTCTCTATGTCTCGATGTCTCGATGTCTCGATGTCTCGATGTCTCGATGTCTCGATGTCTCGATGACTCGATGACTCGATGACTCGGTGTCTCGATGTCTCGATGTCTCGATGACTCGATGACTCGATGACTCGATGTCTCGATGTCTCTATGTCTCTATGTCTCTATGTCTCTATGTCTCTATGTCTCTATACCTCGATGTCTCTATGCCTCTATGTCTCTATGTCTCTATGTCTCGATGACTCGATGACTCGATGACTCGATGTCTCGATGACTCGATGTCTCGATGTCTCGATGTCTCGATGACTCGATGTCTCGATGTCTCGATGTCTCGAGGACTCGAGGACTCGAGGTCTCGATGACTCGAGGTCTCGAGGTCTCGATGACTCGATGACTCGATGACTCGATGTCTCGATGACTCGATGTCTCGATGTCTCGATGTCTCGATGTCTCGATGTCTCTCTGTCTCTCTGTCTCTATGTCTCTATGTCTCTATGTCTCTATGTCTCTATGTCTCTATGTCTCTATGTCTCTATGTCTCGATGTCTCGATGTCTCGATGTCTCGATGTCTCGATGTCTCGATGACTCGATGACTCGATGACTCGATGACTCGATGACTCGATGTCTCTATGTCTCTATGACTCTATGACTCTATGACTCTACGTCTCTATGACTCTACGTCTCTATGACTCTATGACTCTACGTCTCTATGACTCTATGACTCTATGACTCTACGTCTCTATGTCTCTATGTCTCTATGTCTCTATGTCTCGATGACTCGATGACTCGATGACTCGATGACTCGATGTCTCGATGACTCGATGTCTCGATGTCTCGATGTCTCGATGACTCGATGTCTCGATGTCTCGATGTCTCGATGACTCGAGGACTCGAGATCTCGATGACTCGAAGTCTCGAGGTCTCGAGGTCTCGAGGTCTCGAGGTCTCGATGACTCGATGACTCGATGACTCGATGTCTCGATGACTCGATGTCTCGATGTCTCGATGTCTCGATGTCTCGATGTCTCTATACCTCGATGTCTCTATGTCTCTATGTCTCTATGTCTCTATGTCTCTATGTCTCTATGTCTCTATGTCTCGATGACTCGATGACTCGATGTCTCGATGACTCGATGTCTCGATGTCTCGATGTCTCGATGACTCGATGTCTCGATGTCTCGATGTCTCGATGTCTCGATGACTTGAGGACTCGAGGTCTCGATGACTCGAAGTCTCGAGGTCTCGAGGTCTCGAGGTCTCGATGACTCGATGACTCGATGACTCGATGTCTCGATGACTCGATGTCTCGATGTCTCGATGTCTCGATGTCTCGATGTCTCGTTGTCTCTTTGTCTCTTTGTCTCTGTGTCTCTTTGTCTCTTTGTCTCGATGACTCGATGACTCGATGTCTCGATGTCTCGATGTCTCGATGACTCGAGGACTCGAGGTCTCGATGACTCGAGGTCTCGAGGTCTCGAGGTCTCGAGGTCTCGATGACTCGATGACTCGATGTCTCGATGACTCGATGACTCGATGTCTCGATGTCTCTATGTCTCTATGTCTCTATGTCTCTATGTCTCTATGTCTCTATGTCTCTATACCTCGATGACTCGATGTCTCTATGTATCTATGTCTCTATGTCTCTATGTCTCTATGTCTCTATGTCTCGATGTCTCGATGACTCGATGACTCGATGTCTCGATGTCTCTATGTCTCTATGTCTCTATGTCTCTATGTCTCTATGTCTCTATGTCTCGATGACTCGATGACTCGATGTCTCGATGACTCGATGTCTCTATGTCTCTATGTCTCTATGTCTCTGTCTCTATATCTCTATGTCTCGATGACTCGATGTCTCTATGACTCGATGTCTCTATTACTCAATGTCTCTAAGACTCTCTGACTCGATGACTCGATATCTCGATGACTCGATGACTCTATGTCTCGATGACTCGATAACTCAATGTCTCGATGACTCGATGTCTCTATGATTCGATGTCTCTATGTCTCTATGTCTCTATGTCTCTATATCTCTATATCTCTATATCTCTATATCTCTATATCTCTATATCTCTATGTCTCGATGACTCGATGTCTCGATGACTCGATGTCTCTATGACTCGATGTCTCTCTGACTCGATGTCTCGATGTCTCTATGTCTCTATGTCTCTATGTCTCTATATCTCTATGTCTCGATTACTCGATGACTCGATGTCTCTAAGACTCTCTGACTCGATGTCTCGATGTCTCGATGACTCGATGACTCGATGACCCGATGTCTCGATGACTCGATGACTCGATAACTCGAAGACTCGATGACTCGATGACTCAATGACTCTATGTCTCTATGTCTCTAGGACTCTATGAATCTATGAATCTATGATCTATGAGTCGATGACTCGATGACTCGATGACTCAATGTCTCTATGTCCATATGTCTCAATGACTCGATGACTTAATGACTCGATGTCTCTATAACTCTCTATGACTCTACGTCTCTGTGACTCTATGATTCTATGACTCTATGACTCGATGACTTGATGACTCGATGACTCGATGTGTCAATGAGTCGATGACTCGATGCCTCGATGACTCTATGTCTCGATGACTCTATGTCTCGATGACTCGATGACTCGATGACTCGATGTCTCTATAACTCTACGTCTCTATGACTCTACGTCTCTGTGACTCTATGATTCTATGACTCTATGTCTCGATGACTCGAAGACTCGATGTCTCGATGTCTCGATGACTCGTTGACTTGATGATTCTATGACTCAATGACTCAATGACTCAATGACTCAATGTCTCTATGTCTCTATGTCTCTATGTCTCTATGTCTCGATGACTCAATGTCTCGATGACTCAATGTCTCGATGACTCAATGTCTCTATGACTCTTTGACTCGATATCTCTATGACTCTATGACTCTATGACTCTCTGATTCTATGACTCGATGTCTCGATGTCTCAATGACTCGAAGACTCGAAGACTCGATGTCTCTAAGACTCTATGACTCTATCATTCTCTGACTCTATGACTCGATGTCTCGATGACTAGATGTTTCGATGACTCGATGTCTCAATGACTCTATGTATCTATGACTCTATGAATCTATGATCTATGACTCGACGACTCGATGACTCGATGACTCAGAGAGATTGAGTCATTGAGTCATTGAGTCATCGACTCATCGACACATCGGGTCATCGGGTCATCAAGTCATCGAGTCATCGAGTCATTGAGACATATGGACATAGAGACATTGAGTCATTGAGTCATTATGTCCATATGTCTCAATGACTCAATGACTCAATGTCTCTATGACTCTATGACTCTCTGATTCTATGACTCGATGTCTCTATGACTCGATGTCTCGATGACTCGATGACTCGATGTCTCGATGACTCAATGACTCAATGACTCAATGACTCAATGACTCAATGACTCAATGACTCAATGACTCAATGACTCAATGACTCTATGTCTCTATGTCTCTATGTCTCTATGTCTCTAGGTCTCTAGGTCTCTAGGTCTCTAGGTCTCTAGGTCTCTAGGTCTCTATGTCTCTATGTCTCTATGTCTCTAGGTCTCTATGTCTCTAGGTCTCTAGGTCTCTAGGTCTCTAGGTCTCTATGTCTCTATGTCTCTAAGTCTCTAGGTCTCTAGGTCTCTAGGTCTCTAGGTCTCTAGGTCTCTAGGTCTCTATGTCTCTATGTTAGGTCTCTAGGTCTCTAGGTCTCTAGGTCTCTAGGTCTCTATGTCTCTATGTCTCTATGTCTCTATGTCTCTATGTCTCTATGTCTCTATGTCTCTAAGTCTCTAAGTCTCTAGGTCTCTAGGTCTCTAGGTCTCTAGGTCTCTAGGTCTCTAGGTCTCTAGGTCTCTAGGTCTCTAGGTCTCTAGGTCTCTAGGTCTCTACGTCTCTACGTCTCTAAGTCTCTAAGTCTCTAAGTCTCTAAGTCTCTAAGTCTCTAAGTCTCTATGACTCTATGACTCTATGACTCGAAGTCTCGATGACTCGATGTCTCGATGACTCTATGACTCTATGACTCTATGACTCTATGACTCTATGTCTCTATGTCTCTATGTCTCTATGACTCTATGACTCTATGACTCTATGACTCTATGACTCTATGACTCGATGACTCGATGTCTCGATGACTCGATGTCTCGATGACTCGATGACTCGATGACTCGATGACTCGATGACTCGATGACTCGATGTCTCTATGTCTCTATGTCTCTATGTCTCTATGTCTCTATGTCTCTATGTCTCTATGTCTCTAAGTCTCTAAGTCTCTAGGTCTCTAAGTCTCTATGTCTCTATGTCTCTAAGTCTCTAAGTCTCTAAGTCTCTACGTCTCTACGTCTCTACGTCTCTACGTCTCTACGTCTCTAAGTCTCTAAGTCTCTAAGTCTCTATGTCACTATGTCTCTATGACTCTATGACAATATGACTCTATGACTCTATGACTCTATGACTCTATGACTCGATGACTCGATGTCTCGATGACTCGATGTCTCGATGACTCGATGACTCGATGACTCGATGACTCGATGACTCGATGACTCGATGTCTCGATGTCTCTATATCTCTATGTCTCTATGTCTCTAAGTCTCTAAGTCTCTAAGTCTCTAAGTCTCTAAGTCTCTATGACTCTATGACTCTATGACTCTATGACTCTATGACTCGAAGTCTCGATGACTCGATGTCTCGATGACTCTATGACTCTATGACTCTATGACTCTATGACTCTATGTCTCTATGTCTCTATGTCTCTATGTCTCTATGACTCTATGACTCTATGACTCTATGACTCTATGACTCTATGACTCGATGACTCGATGTCTCGATGACTCGATGTCTCGATGACTCGATGACTCGATGACTCGATGACTCGATGACTCGATGACTCGATGTCTCTATGTCTCTATGTCTCTATGTCTCTATGTCTCTATGTCTCTAAGTCTCTAAGTCTCTAAGTCTCTAAGTCTCTAAGTCTCTAAGTCTCTATGACTCTATGACTCTATGACTCGATGTCTCGATGACTCGATGTCTCGATGACTCTATGACTCTATGACTCTATGACTCTATGACTCTATGACTCTATGTCTCTATGTCTCTCTGTCTCTCTGTCTCTATGTCTCTATGTCTCTAAGTCTCTAAGTCTCTAAGTCTCTAAGTCTCTAAGTCTCTAAGTCTCTAAGTCTCTATGACTCTATGACTCTATGACTCTATGACCCTATGACCCTCTGACTCTCTGACTCTCTGACTCGATGTCTCGATGTCTCGATGTCTCGATGACTCGATGTCTCTATGTCTCTATGTCTCTATGTCTCTATGTCTCTATGTCTCTAAGTCTCTAAGTCTCTATGTCTCTATGTCTCTAAGTCTCTAAGTCTCTAAGTCTCTATGACTCTATGACTCTATGACTCGATGTCTCGATGACTCGATGTCTCGATGACTCGATGACTCGATGACTCTATGACTCTATGACTCTATGACTCTATGTCTCTATGTCTCTATGTCTCTATGTCTCTAAGTCTCTAAGTCTCTAAGTCTCTAAGTCTCTATGACTCTATGACTCTATGACCCTATGACCCTATGACCCTATGACCCTCTGACTCTCTGACTCTCTGACTCTCTGACTCGATGTCTCGATGTCTCGATGTCTCGATGACTCGATGTCTCTATGTCTCTATGTCTCTATGTCTCTATGTCTCTATGTCTCTAAGTCTCTAAGTCTCTATGTCTCTATGTCTCTAAGTCTCTAAGTCTCTAAGTCTCTATGACTCTATGACTCTATGACTCGATGTCTCGATGACTCGATGTCTCGATGACTCGATGACTCTATGACTCTATGACTCTATGACTCTATGACTCTATGTCTCTATGTCTCTATGTCTCTATGTCTCTATGTCTCTATGTCTCTAAGTCTCTAAGTCTCTAAGTCTCTAAGTCTCTAAGTCTCTATGACTCTATGACTCTATGACCCTATGACCCTATGACCCTATGACTCTCTGACTCTCTGACTCTCTGACTCTCTGACTCTCTGACTCGATGTCTCGATGACTCGATGACTCGATGTCTCTATGTCTCTATGTCTCTATGTCTCTATGTCTCTAAGTCTCTAGGTCTCTAGGTCTCTAAGTCTCTAAGTCTCTATGTCACTATGTCTCTATGACTCTATGACAATATGACTCTATGACTCTATGACTCGATGACTCGATGTCTCTATGTCTCTATGTCTCTATGTCTCTATGTCTCTATGTCTCTAAGTCTCTAAGTCTCTATGTCTCTATGTCTCTAAGTCTCTAAGTCTCTAAGTCTCTATGACTCTATGACTCTATGACTCGATGTCTCGATGACTCGATGTCTCGATGACTCTATGACTCTATGACTCTATGTCTCAATGTCTCTATGTCTCTATGTCTCTATGTCTCTAAGTCTCTAAGTCTCTAAGTCTCTATGACTCTATGACTCGAAGTCTCGATGACTCGATGTCTCGATGACTCTATGACTCTATGACTCTATGACTCTATGACTCTATGTCTCTATGTCTCTATGTCTCTATGTCTCTATGTCTCTATGTCTCTATGTCTCTATGTCTCTAAGTCTCTAAGTCTCTATGTCTCTATGTCTCTTTTTTTCAAGTCTCTATGTCTCTATGTCTCTATGACTCTATGACTCTATGACTCTATGACTCTATGACTCTATGACTCTATGTCTCTATGTCTCTATGTCTCGATGTCTCGATGACTCGATGTCTCGATGACTCGATGTCTCGATGTCTCGATGTCTCTAAGTCTCTAAGTCTCTAAGTCTCTATGTCACTATGTCTCTATGACTCTATGACTCGATGACTCGATGACTCGATGACTCGATGACTCGATGACTCGATGTCTCGATGTCTCGATGTCTCGATGACTCGATGTCTCGATGACTCGATGTCTCGATGTCTCTAAGTCTCTAAGTCTCTAAGTCTCTAAGTCTCTATGTCACTATGTCTCTATGACTCTATGACTCTATGACTCTATGACTCTATGACTCGATGACTCGATGACTCGATGACTCGATGACTCGATGTCTCGATGTCTCGATGACTCGATGTCTCGATGTCTCGATGTCTCTAAGTCTCTAAGTCTCTAAGTCTCTAAGTCTCTAAGTCTCTAAGTCTCTATGTCTCTATGACTCTATGACTCTATGACTCTATGACTCTATGACTCTATGTCTCTATGTCTCTATGTCTCTATGTCTCTATGACTCGATGTCTCGATGTCTCTAAGTCTCTAAGTCTCTAAGTCTCTATGTCTCTATGTCTCTATGTCTCTATGTCTCTATGTCTCTATGTCTCTATGTCTCTAAGTCTCTAAGTCTCTATGTCTCTATGTCTCTATGTCTCTAAGTCTCTAAGTCTCTAAGTCTCTAAGTCTCTAAGTCTCTATGTCTCTATGTCTCTATGACTCTATGACTCTATGACTCTATGACTCTATGTCTCTATGTCTCTATGTCTCTATGTCTCTATGACTCGATGTCTCGATGTCTCTAAGTCTCTAAGTCTCTAAGTCTCTATGTCTCTATGTCTCTATGTCTCTATGTCTCTATGTCTCTATGTCTCTAAGTCTCTAAGTCTCTAAGTCTCTGTGTCACTATGTCTCTATGACTCTATGACTCTATGACTCTATGACTCGATGACTCGATGACTCGATGACTCGATGACTCGATGACTCGATGTCTCGATGTCTCGATGTCTCGATGACTCGATGTCTCGATGACTCGATGTCTCGATGTCTCTAAGTCTCTAAGTCTCTAAGTCTCTAAGTCTCTATGTCACTATGTCTCTATGACTCTATGACTCTATGACTCTATGACTCTATGACTCGATGACTCGATGACTCGATGACTCGATGACTCGATGTCTCGATGTCTCGATGACTCGATGTCTCGATGTCTCGATGTCTCTAAGTCTCTAAGTCTCTAAGTCTCTAAGTCTCTAAGTCTCTAAGTCTCTAAGTCTCTATGTCTCTATGTCTCTATGACTCTATGACTCTATGACTCTATGACTCTATGACTCTATGACTCTATGTCTCTATGTCTCTATGTCTCTATGTCTCTATGACTCGATGTCTCGATGTCTCTAAGTCTCTAAGTCTCTAAGTCTCTATGTCTCTATGTCTCTATGTCTCTATGTCTCTATGTCTCTATGTCTCTATGTCTCTAAGTCTCTAAGTCTCTATGTCTCTATGTCTCTATGTCTCTTAGTCTCTAAGTCTCTAAGTCTCTAAGTCTCTAAGTCTCTATGTCTCTATGTCTCTATGACTCTATGACTCTATGACTCTATGACTCTATGACTCTATGACTCTATGACTCTATGTCTCTATGTCTCTATGTCTCTATGTCTCTATGACTCGATGTCTCGATGTCTCGATGTCTCGATGTCTCTACGTCTCTACGTCTCTAAGTCTCTACGTCTCTACGTCTCTATGTCTCTATGTCTCTAAGTCTCTAAGTCTCTATGTCTCTATGTCTCTAAGTCCCTATGTCTCTATGTCTCTAAGTCGCTATGTCGCTATGTCTCTATGTCTCTATGTCTCTATGTCTCTATGTCTCTATGACTCGATGTCTCGATGTCTCGATGTCTCGATGTCTCTACGTCTCTACGTCTCTAAGTCTCTAAGTCTCTAAGTCTCTATGTCTCTATGTCTCTATGTCTCTATGTCTCTATGTCTCTATGTCTCTAAGTCTCTATGTCTCTATGTCTCTATGTCTCTATGTCTCTATGTCTCTATGTCTCTATGTCTCTATGTCTCTATGTCTCTATGACTCGATGACTCGATGACTCGATGACTCGATGACTCGATGACTCGATGACTCGATGACTCGATGTCTCGATGTCTCGATGTCTCGATGTCTCTAAGTCTCTAAGTCTCTATGTCTCTATGTCTCTATGTCTCTATGTCTCTATGTCTCTATGTCTCTATGTCTCTATGTCTCTAAGTCTCTATGTCTCTATGTCTCTATGTCTCTATGTCTCTATGTCTCTATGTCTCTATGTCTCTATGTCTCTATGACTCGATGACTCGATGACTCGATGACTCGATGACTCGATGACTCGATGTCTCGATGTCTCGATGTCTCGATGTCTCGATGTCTCGATGTCTCGATGTCTCTAAGTCTCTAAGTCTCTAAGTCTCTATGTCTCTATGTCTCTAAGTCTCTAAGTCTCTATGTCTCTATGTCTCTATGTCTCTAAGTCTCTAAGTCTCGATGTCTCGATGTCTCTATGTCTCTAAGTCTCTATGTCTCTATGTCTCTATGTCTCTATGTCTCTATGTCTCTATGTCTCTAAGTCTCTAAGTCTCTATGTCTCTATGTCTCTAAGTCTCTAAGTCTCTATGTCTCTATGTCTCTATGTCTCTAAGTCTCTAAGTCTCTATGTCTCTATGTCTCTATGTCTCTATGTCTCTATGTCTCTATGACTCGATGACTCGATGACTCGATGACTCGATGACTCGATGACTCGATGACTCGATGTCTCGATGTCTCGATGTCTCGATGTCTCGATGTCTCGATGTGTCTATGTCTCTATGTCTCTATGTCTCTATGTCTCTATGTCTCTATGTCTCTAAGTCTCTAAGTCTCTATGTCTCTATGTCTCTATGTCTCTAAGTCTCTAAGTCTCTATGTCTCTATGTCTCTAAGTCTCTAAGTCTCTAAGTCTCTATGTCTCGATGTCTCGATGTCTCGATGTCTCGATGTCTCGATGTCTCGATGTCTCGATGTCTCGATGTCTCGATGTCTCGATGTCTCTAAGTCTCTAAGTCTCTATGTCTCTATGTCTCTATGTCTCTATGTCTCTATGTCTCTATGTCTCTATGTCTCGATGACTCGATGACTCGATGACTCGATGACTCGATGACTCGATGTCTCGATGTCTCGATGTCTCGATGTCTCGATGTCTCGATGTCTCGATGTCTCTAAGTCTCTAAGTCTCTAAGTCTCTATGTCTCTATGTCTCTATGTCTCTAAGTCTCTAAGTCTCTATGTCTCTAAGTCTCTATGTCTCTATGTCTCTATGTCTCTATGTCTCGATGTCTCGATGTCTCGATGTCTCGATGTCTCGATGTCTCTAAGTCTCTAAGTCTCTAAGTCTCTATGTCTCTATGTCTCTATGTCTCTATGTCTCTATGTCTCTATGTCTCGATGACTCGATGACTCGATGACTCGATGACTCGATGACTCGATGACTCGATGACTCGATGTCTCGATGACTCGATGTCTCGATGTCTCGATGTCTCGATGTCTCTAAGTCTCTAAGTCTCTAAGTCTCTATGTCTCTATGTCTCTATGTCTCTAAGTCTCTAAGTCTCTATGTCTCTATGTCTCTATGTCTCTAAGTCTCTATGTCTCTATGTCTCGATGTCTCGATGTCTCGATGTCTCGATGTCTCGATGTCTCGATGTCTCGAAGTCTCGAAGTCTCTATGTCTCTATGTCTCTATGTCTCTATGTCTCTATGTCTCTATGTCTCGATGACTCGATGACTCGATGACTCGATGACTCGATGACTCGATGACTCGATGTCTCGATGACTCGATGTCTCGATGTCTCGATGTCTCGATGTCTCGATGTCTCGATGTCTCTAAGTCTCTAAGTCTCTAAGTCTCTATGTCTCTATGTCTCTATGTCTCTAAGTCTCTAAGTCTCTATGTCTCGATGACTCGATGACTCGATGACTCGATGACTCGATGACTCGATGACTCGATGACTCGATGACTCGATGTCTCGATGTCTCGATGTCTCTAAGTCTCTAAGTCTCTAAGTCTCTATGTCTCTATGTCTCTATGTCTCTAAGTCTCTAAGTCTCTATGTCTCGATGACTCGATGACTCGATGACTCGATGACTCGATGACTCGATGACTCGATGACTCGATGACTCGATGTCTCGATGACTCGATGTCTCGATGTCTCGATGTCTCGATGTCTCTAAGTCTCTAAGTCTCTAAGTCTCTAAGTCTCTATGTCTCTATGTCTCTATGTCTCTAAGTCTCTATGTCTCTATGTCTCGATGACTCGATGACTCGATGACTCGATGACTCGATGACTCGATGACTCGATGACTCGATGACTCGATGTCTCGATGACTCGATGTCTCGATGTCTCGATGTCTCGATGTCTCGATGTCTCTAAGTCTCTAAATCTCTAAGTCTCTATGTCTCTATGTCTCTATGTCTCTAAGTCTCTAAGTCTCTATGTCTCTATGTCTCTAAGTCTCTATGTCTCTATGTCTCGATGTCTCGATGTCTCGATGTCTCGATGTCTCGATGTCTCGATGTCTCGATGTCTCGATGTCTCGATGTCTCTATGTCTCTATGTCTCTATGTCTCTATGTCTCTAAGTCTCGATGACTCGATGACTCGATGACTCGATGACTCGATGACTCGATGACTCGATGACTCGATGTCTCGATGACTCGATGTCTCGATGTCTCGATGTCTCGATGTCTCGATGTCTCTAAGTCTCTAAGTCTCTATGTCTCTATGTCTCTAAGTCTCTAAGTCTCTAAGTCTCTATGTCTCTATGTCTCTAAGTCTCTAAGTCTCTATGTCTCTATGTCTCTATGTCTCTATGTCTCGATGTCTCGATGTCTCTAAGTCTCTATGTCTCTATGTCTCTATGTCTCTAAGTCTCTAAGTCTCTATGTCTCTATGTCTCTAAGTCTCTAAGTCTCTATGTCTCTATGTCTCTATGTCTCTATGTCTCGATGTCTCGATGTCTCGATGTCTCGATGTCTCGATGTCTCGATGTCTCGATGTCTCGATGTCTCGATGTCTCTAAGTCTCTATGTCTCTATGTCTCTATGTCTCTATGTCTCTATGTCTCTATGTCTCGATGACTCGATGACTCGATGACTCGATGACTCGATGACTCGATGTCTCGATGTCTCGATGTCTCGATGTCTCTAAGTCTCTATGTCTCTATGTCTCTATGTCTCTAAGTCTCTAAGTCTCTAAGTCTCTATGTCTCTATGTCTCTAAGTCTCTATGTCTCTATGTCTCTATGTCTCTATGTCTCGATGTCTCGATGTCTCGATGTCTCTAAGTCTCTAAGTCTCTATGTCTCTATGTCTCTATGTCTCTATGTCTCTATGTCTCTATGTCTCTATGTCTCTATGTCTCTATGTCTCTATGTCTCTAAGTCTCTAAGTCTCTAAGTCTCTATGTCTCTATGTCTCTATGTCTCTATGTCTCTATGTCTCTATGTCTCTATGTCTCGATGACTCGATGACTCGATGACTCGATGACTCGATGACTCGATGTCTCGATGACTCGATGTCTCGATGTCTCGATGTCTCGATGTCTCGATGTCTCTAAGTCTCTAAGTCTCTATGTCTCTATGTCTCTATGTCTCTAAGTCTCTAAGTCTCTATGTCTCTATGTCTCTAAGTCTCTATGTCTCGATGTCTCGATGTCTCGATGTCTCGATGTCTCGATGTCTCGATGTCTCGATGTCTCGATGTCTCAATGTCTCTATGTCTCTATGTCTCGATGTCTCGATGTCTCGATGTCTCGATGTCTCGATGTCTCGATGTCTCTAAGTCTCTAAGTCTCTATGTCTCTATGTCTCTATGTCTCTAAGTCTCTATGTCTCTATGTCTCTAAGTCTCTAAGTCTCTAAGTCTCTAAGTCTCTATGTCTCTATGTCTCTAAGTCTCTATGTCTCTATGTCTCTATGTCTCTATGTCTCTATGACTCGATGACTCGATGACTCGATGACTCGATGACTCGATGACTCGATGTCTCGATGTCTCGATGTCTCGATGTCTCGATGTCTCGATGTCTCGATGTCTCGATGTCTCGATGTCTCGATGTCTCTAAGTCTCTAAGACTCTCTGTCTCTATGTCTCTATGTCTCTAAGTCTCTAAGTCTCAATGTCTCTAAGTCTCTAAGTCTCTAAGTCTCTATGTCTCTATGTCTCTATGTCTCTAAGTCTCTAAGTCTCTATGTCTCTAAGTCTCTATGTCTCTATGTCTCTATGTCTCTATGTCTCTATGTCTCTATGTCTCTATGTCTCGATGACTCGATGACTCGATGACTCGATGACTCGATGACTCGATGACTCGATGTCTCGATGACTCGATGTCTCGATGTCTCGATGTCTCGATGTCTCTAAGTCTCTAAGTCTCTATGTCTCTATGTCTCTATGTCTCTAAGTCTCTAAGTCTCTAAGTCTCTATGTCTCTATGTCTCTAAGTCTCTATGTCTCTATGTCTCTATGTCTCTATGTCTCGATGTCTCGATGTCTCGATGTCTCTAAGTCTCTAAGTCTCTATGTCTCTATGTCTCTATGTCTCTATGTCTCTATGTCTCTATGTCTCTATGTCTCTATGTCTCTATGTCTCTATGTCTCTAAGTCTCTAAGTCTCTAAGTCTCTATGTCTCTATGTCTCTATGTCTCTATGTCTCTATGTCTCTATGTCTCTATGTCTCGATGACTCGATGACTCGATGACTCGATGACTCGATGTCTCGATGACTCGATGTCTCGATGTCTCGATGTCTCGATGTCTCGATGTCTCTAAGTCTCTAAGTCTCTATGTCTCTATGTCTCTATGTCTCTAAGTCTCTAAGTCTCTATGTCTCTATGTCTCTAAGTCTCTATGTCTCGATGTCTCGATGTCTCGATGTCTCGATGTCTCGATGTCTCGATGTCTCGATGTCTCGATGTCTCAATGTCTCTATGTCTCTATGTCTCGATGTCTCGATGTCTCGATGTCTCGATGTCTCGATGTCTCGATGTCTCTAAGTCTCTAAGTCTCTATGTCTCTATGTCTCTATGTCTCTAAGTCTCTATGTCTCTATGTCTCTAAGTCTCTAAGTCTCTAAGTCTCTAAGTCTCTATGTCTCTATGTCTCTAAGTCTCTATGTCTCTATGTCTCTATGTCTCTATGTCTCTATGACTCGATGACTCGATGACTCGATGACTCGATGACTCGATGACTCGATGTCTCGATGTCTCGATGTCTCGATGTCTCGATGTCTCGATGTCTCGATGTCTCGATGTCTCGATGTCTCGATGTCTCGATGTCTCGATGTCTCTAAGTCTCTAAGACTCTCTGTCTCTATGTCTCTATGTCTCTAAGTCTCTAAGTCTCAATGTCTCTAAGTCTCTAAGTCTCTAAGTCTCTATGTCTCTATGTCTCTATGTCTCTAAGTCTCTAAGTCTCTATGTCTCTAAGTCTCTATGTCTCTATGTCTCTATGTCTCGATGTCTCGATGTCTCGATGTCTCTATGTCTCTATGTCTCTATGTCTCAATGTCTCAATGTCTCTAAGTCTCTAAGTCTCTAAGTCTCTAAGTCTCTATGTCTCTATGTCTCTATGTCTCTAAGTCTCTAAGTCTCTATGTCTCTAAGTCTCTAAGTCTCTAAGTCTCTAAGTCTCAATGTCTCTAAGTCTCTAAGTCTCTAAGTCTCTATGTCTCTATGTCTCTATGTCTCTAAGTCTCTAAGTCTCTATGTCTCTAAGTCTCTATGTCTCTATGTCTCTATGTCTCGATGTCTCGATGTCTCGATGTCTCTATGTCTCTATGTCTCTATGTCTCAATGTCTCAATGTCTCTAAGTCTCTAAGTCTCTAAGTCTCTAAGTCTCTATGTCTCTATGTCTCTATGTCTCTAAGTCTCTAAGTCTCTATGTCTCTAAGTCTCTAAGTCTCTAAGTCTCTAAGTCTCAATGTCTCTAAGTCTCTAAGTCTCTAAGTCTCTATGTCTCTATGTCTCTATGTCTCTAAGTCTCTAAGTCTCTATGTCTCTAAGTCTCTATGTCTCTATGTCTCTATGTCTCGATGTCTCGATGTCTCGATGTCTCTATGTCTCTATGTCTCTATGTCTCAATGTCTCAATGTCTCTAAGTCTCTAAGTCTCTAAGTCTCTAAGTCTCTATGTCTCTATGTCTCTATGTCTCTAAGTCTCTAAGTCTCTATGTCTCTATGTCTCTAAGTCTCTATGTCTCTATGTCTCTATGTCTCTATGTCTCGATGTCTCGATGTCTCGATGTCTCGATGTCTCTAAGTCTCTAAGTCTCTATGTCTCTATGTCTCTATGTCTCTAAGTCTCTAAGTCTCTATGTCTCTATGTCTCGATGTCTCGATGTCTCGATGTCTCGATGTCTCGATGTCTCAATGTCTCAATGTCTCTATGTCTCTATGTCTCTAAGTCTCTAAGTCTCTAAGTCTCTAAGTCTCTATGTCTCTATGTCTCTATGTCTCTATGTCTCGATGTCTCGATGTCTCGATGTCTCGATGTCTCGATGTCTCGATGTCTCTATGTCTCTATGTCTCTATGTCTCTATGTCTCAATGTCTCAATGTCTCTAAGTCTCTAAGTCTCTAAGTCTCTATGTCTCTATGTCTCTAAGTCTCTAAGTCTCTATGTCTCTATGTCTCGATGTCTCTATGTCTCTATGTCTCTATGTCTCTAAGTCTCTAAGTCTCTATGTCTCTATGTCTCGATGTCTCGATGTCTCGATGTCTCGATGTCTCGATGTCTCGATGTCTCGATGTCTCGATGTCTCAATGTCTCTATGTCTCTATGTCTCTAAGTCTCTAAGTCTCTAAGTCTCTAAGTCTCAATGTCTCTAAGTCTCTAAGTCTCTAAGTCTCTATGTCTCTATGTCTCTATGTCTCTAAGTCTCTAAGTCTCTATGTCTCTAAGTCTCTATGTCTCTATGTCTCTATGTCTCGATGTCTCGATGTCTCGATGTCTCTATGTCTCTATGTCTCTATGTCTCAATGTCTCAATGTCTCTAAGTCTCTAAGTCTCTAAGTCTCTATGTCTCTATGTCTCTATGTCTCTAAGTCTCTAAGTCTCTATGTCTCTATGTCTCTAAGTCTCTATGTCTCTATGTCTCTATGTCTCGATGTCTCGATGTCTCGATGTCTCGATGTCTCTAAGTCTCTAAGTCTCTATGTCTCTATGTCTCTATGTCTCTATGTCTCTAAGTCTCTAAGTCTCTAAGTCTCTATGTCTCTATGTCTCGATGTCTCGATGTCTCGATGTCTCGATGTCTCGATGTCTCAATGTCTCAATGTCTCTATGTCTCTATGTCTCTAAGTCTCTAAGTCTCTAAGTCTCTATGTCTCTATGTCTCTAAGTCTCTAAGTCTCTATGTCTCTATGTCTCTATGTCTCTATGTCTCTATGTCTCGATGTCTCGATGTCTCGATGTCTCTATGTCTCTATGTCTCTATGTCTCAATGTCTCAATGTCTCTAAGTCTCTAAGTCTCTAAGTCTCTATGTCTCTATGTCTCTATGTCTCTAAGTCTCTAAGTCTCTATGTCTCTATGTCTCTATGTCTCTAAGTCTCTATGTCTCTATGTCTCTATGTCTCTATGTCTCGATGTCTCGATGTCTCGATGTCTCGATGTCTCTAAGTCTCTAAGTCTCTATGTCTCTATGTCTCTATGTCTCTATGTCTCTAAGTCTCTAAGTCTCTATGTCTCTATGTCTCGATGTCTCGATGTCTCGATGTCTCGATGTCTCGATGTCTCAATGTCTCAATGTCTCTATGTCTCTATGTCTCTAAGTCTCTAAGTCTCTATGTCTCTATGTCTCTATGTCTCTATGTCTCTAAGTCTCTAAGTCTCTATGTCTCTATGTCTCGATGTCTCGATGTCTCGATGTCTCGATGTCTCGATGTCTCAATGTCTCAATGTCTCTATGTCTCTATGTCTCTAAGTCTCTAAGTCTCTAAGTCTCTAAGTCTCAATGTCTCTAAGTCTCTAAGTCTCTAAGTCTCTATGTCTCTATGTCTCTATGTCTCTAAGTCTCTAAGTCTCTATGTCTCTAAGTCTCTATGTCTCTATGTCTCTATGTCTCGATGTCTCGATGTCTCGATGTCTCAATGTCTCAATGTCTCTATGTCTCTATGTCTCTAAGTCTCTAAGTCTCTAAGTCTCTATGTCTCTATGTCTCTAAGTCTCTATGTCTCTATGTCTCTATGTCTCTATGTCTCTATGTCTCGATGTCTCGATGTCTCGATGTCTCTATGTCTCTATGTCTCTATGTCTCAATGTCTCAATGTCTCTAAGTCTCTAAGTCTCTAAGTCTCTATGTCTCTATGTCTCTATGTCTCTAAGTCTCTAAGTCTCTATGTCTCTATGTCTCTATGTCTCTAAGTCTCTATGTCTCTATGTCTCTATGTCTCTATGTCTCGATGTCTCGATGTCTCGATGTCTCGATGTCTCTAAGTCTCTAAGTCTCTATGTCTCTATGTCTCTATGTCTCTATGTCTCTAAGTCTCTAAGTCTCTATGTCTCTATGTCTCGATGTCTCGATGTCTCGATGTCTCGATGTCTCGATGTCTCAATGTCTCAATGTCTCTATGTCTCTATGTCTCTAAGTCTCTAAGTCTCTATGTCTCTATGTCTCTATGTCTCTATGTCTCTAAGTCTCTAAGTCTCTATGTCTCTATGTCTCGATGTCTCGATGTCTCGATGTCTCGATGTCTCGATGTCTCAATGTCTCAATGTCTCTATGTCTCTATGTCTCTAAGTCTCTAAGTCTCTAAGTCTCTAAGTCTCAATGTCTCTAAGTCTCTAAGTCTCTAAGTCTCTATGTCTCTATGTCTCTATGTCTCTAAGTCTCTAAGTCTCTATGTCTCTAAGTCTCTATGTCTCTATGTCTCTATGTCTCGATGTCTCGATGTCTCGATGTCTCTATGTCTCTATGTCTCTATGTCTCAATGTCTCAATGTCTCTAAGTCTCTAAGTCTCTAAGTCTCTATGTCTCTATGTCTCTATGTCTCTAAGTCTCTAAGTCTCTATGTCTCTATGTCTCTAAGTCTCTATGTCTCTATGTCTCTATGTCTCTATGTCTCGATGTCTCGATGTCTCGATGTCTCGATGTCTCTAAGTCTCTAAGTCTCTATGTCTCTATGTCTCTATGTCTCTATGTCTCTAAGTCTCTAAGTCTCTATGTCTCTATGTCTCGATGTCTCGATGTCTCGATGTCTCGATGTCTCGATGTCTCAATGTCTCAATGTCTCTATGTCTCTATGTCTCTAAGTCTCTAAGTCTCTAAGTCTCTATGTCTCTATGTCTCTAAGTCTCTATGTCTCTATGTCTCTATGTCTCTATGTCTCTATGTCTCGATGTCTCGATGTCTCGATGTCTCTATGTCTCTATGTCTCTATGTCTCAATGTCTCAATGTCTCTAAGTCTCTAAGTCTCTAAGTCTCTATGTCTCTATGTCTCTATGTCTCTAAGTCTCTAAGTCTCTATGTCTCTATGTCTCTATGTCTCTAAGTCTCTATGTCTCTATGTCTCTATGTCTCTATGTCTCGATGTCTCGATGTCTCGATGTCTCGATGTCTCTAAGTCTCTAAGTCTCTATGTCTCTATGTCTCTATGTCTCTATGTCTCTAAGTCTCTAAGTCTCTATGTCTCTATGTCTCGATGTCTCGATGTCTCGATGTCTCGATGTCTCGATGTCTCAATGTCTCAATGTCTCTATGTCTCTATGTCTCTAAGTCTCTAAGTCTCTATGTCTCTATGTCTCTAAGTCTCTATGTCTCTATGTCTCGATGTCTCGATGTCTCGATGTCTCGATGTCTCGATGTCTCGATGTCTCGATGTCTCGATGTCTCGATGTCTCGATGTCTCTAAGTCTCTAAGTCTCTATGTCTCTATGTCTCTATGTCTCTATGTCTCTATGTCTCTATGTCTCGATGACTCGATGACTCGATGACTCGATGACTCGATGACTCGATGTCTCGATGACTCGATGTCTCGATGTCTCGATGTCTCGATGTCTCTAAGTCTCTAAGTCTCTAAGTCTCTATGTCTCTATGTCTCTATGTCTCTAAGTCTCTAAGTCTCTATGTCTCTATGTCTCTATGTCTCTAAGTCTCTATGTCTCTATGTCTCTATGTCTCTATGTCTCGATGTCTCGATGTCTCGATGTCTCGATGTCTCTAAGTCTCTAAGTCTCTATGTCTCTATGTCTCTATGTCTCTATGTCTCTAAGTCTCTAAGTCTCTATGTCTCTATGTCTCGATGTCTCGATGTCTCGATGTCTCGATGTCTCGATGTCTCAATGTCTCAATGTCTCTATGTCTCTATGTCTCTAAGTCTCTAAGTCTCTAAGTCTCTATGTCTCTATGTCTCTAAGTCTCTATGTCTCTATGTCTCTATGTCTCGATGTCTCGATGTCTCGATGTCTCGATGTCTCGATGTCTCGATGTCTCGATGTCTCGATGTCTCGATGTCTCTAAGTCTCTAAGTCTCTATGTCTCTATGTCTCTATGTCTCTATGTCTCTATGTCTCTATGTCTCGATGACTCGATGACTCGATGACTCGATGACTCGATGACTCGATGTCTCGATGACTCGATGTCTCGATGTCTCGATGTCTCGATGTCTCTAAGTCTCTAAGTCTCTATGTCTCTATGTCTCTATGTCTCTAAGTCTCTAAGTCTCTAAGTCTCTATGTCTCTATGTCTCTAAGTCTCTATGTCTCTATGTCTCTATGTCTCGATGTCTCGATGTCTCGATGTCTCGATGTCTCTAAGTCTCTAAGTCTCTAAGTCTCTATGTCTCTATGTCTCTATGTCTCTATGTCTCTATGTCTCTATGTCTCTATGTCTCTATGTCTCTAAGTCTCTAAGTCTCTAAGTCTCTATGTCTCTATGTCTCTATGTCTCTATGTCTCTATGTCTCGATGACTCGATGACTCGATGACTCGATGACTCGATGACTCGATGACTCGATGACTCGATGTCTCGATGACTCGATGTCTCGATGTCTCGATGTCTCGATGTCTCGATGTCTCGATGTCTCGATGTCTCAATGTCTCTATGTCTCGATGTCTCAATGTCTCTATGTCTCAATGTCTCTATGTCTCTATGTCTCTATGTCTCGATGTCTCTATGTCTCTATGTCTCTATGTCTCTATGTCTCTAAGTCTCTAAGTCTCTATGTCTCTATGTCTCTAAGTCTCTATGTCTCTATGTCTCTAAGTCTCTATGTCTCTATGTCTCTATGTCTCTATGTCTCGATGACTCGATGACTCGATGTCTCTAAGTCTCTAAGTCTCTAAGTCTCTAAGTCTCTAAGTCTCTATGTCTCTATGTCTCTATGTCTCTAAGTCTCTAAGTCTCTAAGTCTCTAAGTCTCTAAGTCTCTATGTCTCTATGTCTCTATGTCTCTAAGTCTCTAAGTCTCTAAGTCTCTATGTCTCTATGTCTCTATGTCTCTAAGTCTCTAAGTCTCTATGTCTCTATGTCTCTAAGTCTCTAAGTCTCTATGTCTCTATGTCTCTAAGTCTCTATGTCTCTATGTCTCTAAGTCTCTATGTCTCTATGTCTCGATGTCTCGATGTCTCGATGTCTCGATGTCTCGATGTCTCAATGTCTCAATGTCTCAATGTCTCTAAGTCTCTAAGTCTCTAAGTCTCTATGTCTCTATGTCTCTATGTCTCTAAGTCTCTAAGTCTCTATGTCTCTATGTCTCTAAGTCTCTATGTCTCTATGTCTCTAAGTCTCTATGTCTCTATGTCTCTATGTCTCTATGTCTCGATGTCTCGATGTCTCAATGTCTCTAAGTCTCTAAGTCTCTAAGTCTCTAAGTCTCTATGTCTCTATGTCTCTATGTCTCTAAGTCTCTAAGTCTCTAAGTCTCTATGTCTCTATGTCTCTATGTCTCTAAGTCTCTAAGTCTCTATGTCTCTATGTCTCTAAGTCTCTATGTCTCTATGTCTCTATGTCTCTATGTCTCGATGTCTCGATGTCTCGATGTCTCGATGTCTCTAAGTCTCTAAGTCTCTATGTCTCTATGTCTCAATGTCTCTAAGTCTCTAAGTCTCTAAGTCTCTAAGTCTCTAAGTCTCTATGTCTCTATGTCTCTATGTCTCTAAGTCTCTATGTCTCTATGTCTCTATGTCTCAATGTCTCTAAGTCTCTAAGTCTCTATGTCTCTATGTCTCTATGTCTCTAAGTCTCTAAGTCTCTATGTCTCTATGTCTCTAAGTCTCTATGTCTCTATGTCTCTATGTCTCTATGTCTCGATGTCTCGATGACTCGATGACTCGATGACTCGATGACTCGATGTCTCGATGTCTCGATGTCTCGATGTCTCGATGTCTCGATGTCTCGATGTCTCGATGTCTCGATGTCTCGAAGTCTCTAAGTCTCTATGTCTCTATGTCTCGATGTCTCGATGTCTCAATGTCTCTAAGTCTCTAAGTCTCTAAGTCTCTAAGTCTCTAAGTCTCTATGTCTCTATGTCTCTATGTCTCTAAGTCTCTATGTCTCTATGTCTCTATGTCTCAATGTCTCTAAGTCTCTAAGTCTCTAAGTCTCTATGTCTCTATGTCTCTATGTCTCTAAGTCTCTAAGTCTCTATGTCTCTATGTCTCTAAGTCTCTATGTCTCTATGTCTCTATGTCTCTATGTCTCGATGTCTCGATGACTCGATGACTCGATGACTCGATGACTCGATGTCTCGATGTCTCGATGTCTCGATGTCTCGATGTCTCGATGTCTCGATGTCTCGATGTCTCGAAGTCTCTAAGTCTCTATGTCTCTATGTCTCTATGTCTCTATGTCTCAATGTCTCTAAGTCTCTAAGTCTCTAAGTCTCTATGTCTCTATGTCTCTATGTCTCTAAGTCTCTAAGTCTCTATGTCTCTATGTCTCTATGTCTCTATGTCTCTATGTCTCTATGTCTCTATGTCTCAATGTCTCTAAGTCTCTAAGTCTCTAAGTCTCTATGTCTCTATGTCTCTATGTCTCTAAGTCTCTAAGTCTCTATGTCTCTATGTCTCTATGTCTCTATGTCTCTATGTCTCTATGTCTCGATGTCTCGATGTCTCGATGACTCGATGACTCGATGACTCGATGACTCGATGTCTCGATGTCTCGATGTCTCGATGTCTCGATGTCTCGATGTCTCGATGTCTCGATGTCTCGATGTCTCGATGTCTCTAAGTCTCTAAGTCTCTATGTCTCTATGTCTCTATGTCTCTAAGTCTCTATGTCTCTAAGTCTCTAAGTCTCTAAGTCTCTATGTCTCTATGTCTCTATGTCTCTAAGTCTCTAAGTCTCTATGTCTCTAAGTCTCTATGTCTCTATGTCTCGATGTCTCGATGTCTCGATGTCTCGATGTCTCGATGTCTCAATGTCTCTAAGTCTCTAAGTCTCTAAGTCTCTATGTCTCTATGTCTCTATGTCTCTAAGTCTCTAAGTCTCGATGTCTCGATGTCTCGATGTCTCTAAGTCTCTAAGTCTCTATGTCTCTATGTCTCTAAGTCTCTATGTCTCTATGTCTCGATGTCTCGATGTCTCGATGTCTCGATGTCTCTAAGTCTCTAAGTCTCTATGTCTCTATGTCTCTATGTCTCTATGTCTCTAAGTCTCTAAGTCTCTATGTCTCTATGTCTCTAAGTCTCTATGTCTCTAAGTCTCTAAGTCTCTATGTCTCTATGTCTCTAAGTCTCTAAGTCTCTATGTCTCTATGTCTCTAAGTCTCTATGTCTCTATGTCTCTATGTCTCGATGTCTCGATGTCTCGATGTCTCGATGTCTCTAAGTCTCTAAGTCTCTATGTCTCTATGTCTCTATGTCTCTATGTCTCTATGTCTCTAAGTCTCTAAGTCTCTATGTCTCTATGTCTCTAAGTCTCTATGTCTCTAAGTCTCTAAGTCTCTATGTCTCTATGTCTCTAAGTCTCTATGTCTCTATGTCTCTATGTCTCGATGTCTCGATGTCTCGATGTCTCGATGTCTCTAAGTCTCTAAGTCTCTATGTCTCTATGTCTCTATGTCTCTATGTCTCTAAGTCTCTAAGTCTCTATGTCTCTATGTCTCTAAGTCTCAATGTCTCTAAGTCTCTAAGTCTCTAAGTCTCTAAGTCTCTAAGTCTCTATGTCTCTATGTCTCTATGTCTCTAAGTCTCTAAGTCTCTATGTCTCTATGTCTCTAAGTCTCTATGTCTCTATGTCTCTATGTCTCTATGTCTCGATGTCTCGATGTCTCGATGTCTCGATGTCTCGATGTCTCGATGTCTCTAAGTCTCTAAGTCTCTAAGTCTCTATGTCTCTATGTCTCTAAGTCTCTAAGTCTCTAAGTCTCTAAGTCTCTATGTCTCTATGTCTCTATGTCTCTAAGTCTCTAAGTCTCTATGTCTCTATGTCTCTAAGTCTCTATGTCTCTATGTCTCTATGTCTCGATGTCTCGATGTCTCGATGTCTCGATGTCTCTAAGTCTCTAAGTCTCTATGTCTCTATGTCTCTATGTCTCTATGTCTCTAAGTCTCTAAGTCTCTATGTCTCTATGTCTCTAAGTCTCTAAGTCTCTATGTCTCTATGTCTCTAAGTCTCTATGTCTCTATGTCTCTATGTCTCGATGTCTCGATGTCTCGATGTCTCGATGTCTCTAAGTCTCTAAGTCTCTATGTCTCTATGTCTCTATGTCTCTATGTCTCTATGTCTCTAAGTCTCTAAGTCTCTATGTCTCTATGTCTCTAAGTCTCTATGTCTCTAAGTCTCTAAGTCTCTATGTCTCTATGTCTCTAAGTCTCTATGTCTCTATGTCTCTATGTCTCGATGTCTCGATGTCTCGATGTCTCGATGTCTCTAAGTCTCTAAGTCTCTATGTCTCTATGTCTCTATGTCTCTATGTCTCTAAGTCTCTAAGTCTCTATGTCTCTAAGTCTCAATGTCTCTAAGTCTCTAAGTCTCTAAGTCTCTAAGTCTCTAAGTCTCTATGTCTCTATGTCTCTATGTCTCTAAGTCTCTAAGTCTCTATGTCTCTATGTCTCTAAGTCTCTATGTCTCTATGTCTCTATGTCTCGATGTCTCGATGTCTCGATGTCTCGATGTCTCGATGTCTCGATGTCTCTAAGTCTCTAAGTCTCTAAGTCTCTAAGTCTCTATGTCTCAATGTCTCTATGTCTCTAAGTCTCTAAGTCTCTATGTCTCTATGTCTCTAAGTCTCAATGTCTCTAAGTCTCTAAGTCTCTAAGTCTCTAAGTCTCTAAGTCTCTATGTCTCTATGTCTCTATGTCTCTAAGTCTCTAAGTCTCTATGTCTCTATGTCTCTAAGTCTCTATGTCTCTATGTCTCTATGTCTCTATGTCTCGATGTCTCGATGTCTCGATGTCTCGATGTCTCGATGTCTCGATGTCTCTAAGTCTCTAAGTCTCTAAGTCTCTATGTCTCTATGTCTCTAAGTCTCTAAGTCTCTAAGTCTCTAAGTCTCTATGTCTCTATGTCTCTATGTCTCTAAGTCTCTAAGTCTCTATGTCTCTATGTCTCTAAGTCTCTATGTCTCTATGTCTCTATGTCTCGATGTCTCGATGTCTCGATGTCTCGATGTCTCTAAGTCTCTAAGTCTCTATGTCTCTATGTCTCTATGTCTCTATGTCTCTAAGTCTCTAAGTCTCTATGTCTCTATGTCTCTAAGTCTCTAAGTCTCTATGTCTCTATGTCTCTAAGTCTCTATGTCTCTATGTCTCTATGTCTCGATGTCTCGATGTCTCGATGTCTCGATGTCTCTAAGTCTCTAAGTCTCTATGTCTCTATGTCTCTATGTCTCTATGTCTCTATGTCTCTAAGTCTCTAAGTCTCTATGTCTCTATGTCTCTAAGTCTCTATGTCTCTAAGTCTCTAAGTCTCTATGTCTCTATGTCTCTAAGTCTCTATGTCTCTATGTCTCTATGTCTCGATGTCTCGATGTCTCGATGTCTCGATGTCTCTAAGTCTCTAAGTCTCTATGTCTCTATGTCTCTATGTCTCTATGTCTCTAAGTCTCTAAGTCTCTATGTCTCTAAGTCTCAATGTCTCTAAGTCTCTAAGTCTCTAAGTCTCTAAGTCTCTAAGTCTCTATGTCTCTATGTCTCTATGTCTCTAAGTCTCTAAGTCTCTATGTCTCTATGTCTCTAAGTCTCTATGTCTCTATGTCTCTATGTCTCGATGTCTCGATGTCTCGATGTCTCGATGTCTCGATGTCTCGATGTCTCTAAGTCTCTAAGTCTCTAAGTCTCTAAGTCTCTATGTCTCAATGTCTCTAAGTCTCTAAGTCTCTAAGTCTCTATGTCTCTATGTCTCTATGTCTCTAAGTCTCTAAGTCTCTATGTCTCTATGTCTCTATGTCTCTATGTCTCTATGTCTCGATGTCTCGATGTCTCGATGTCTCGATGTCTCTATGTCTCTAAGTCTCTATGTCTCTATGTCTCTATGTCTCTAAGTCTCTATGTCTCTAAGTCTCTAAGTCTCTATGTCTCTATGTCTCTAAGTCTCTAAGTCTCTATGTCTCTATGTCTCTATGTCTCTAAGTCTCTATGTCTCTATGTCTCTATGTCTCTAAGTCTCTAAGTCTCTATGTCTCTATGTCTCTATGTCTCTATGTCTCTAAGTCTCTAAGTCTCTATGTCTCTATGACTCTATGACTCTATGACTCTATGACTCTATGACTCTCTGACTCTCTGACTCTCTGACTCTCTGACTCTCTGACTCGATGTCTCGATGTCTCGATGTCTCGATGTCTCGATGTCTCGATGTCTCGATGTCTCTTTGTCTCTATGTCTCTATGTCTCTAAGTCTCTAAGTCTCTATGTCTCTATGTCTCTATGTCTCTATGTCTCTAAGTCTCTAAGTCTCTAAGTCTCTAAGTCTCTATGTCTCTATGTCTCTATGTCTCTATGTCTCTAAGTCTCTAAGTCTCTATGTCTCTATGTCTCTATGTCTCTATGTCTCTATGACTCGATGACTCGATGACTCGATGACTCGATGACTCGATGACTCGATGTCTCGATGTCTCGATGTCTCGATGTCTCGATGTCTCGATGTCTCGATGTCTCGATGTCTCTAAGTCTCTAAGTCTCTAAGTCTCGATGTCTCTATGTCTCTATGTCTCTAAGTCTCTAAGTCTCTATGTCTCTATGTCTCTAAGTCTCTATGTCTCTATGTCTCTATGTCTCTATGTCTCGATGTCTCGATGTCTCGATGTCTCGATGTCTCGATGTCTCTAAGTCTCTAAGTCTCTATGTCTCTATGTCTCTATGTCTCTATGTCTCTAAGTCTCTAAGTCTCTATGTCTCTATGTCTCTAAGTCTCAATGTCTCTAAGTCTCTAAGTCTCTATGTCTCTATGTCTCTATGTCTCTAAGTCTCTAAGTCTCTAAGTCTCTAAGTCTCTATGTCTCTATGTCTCTAAGTCTCTAAGTCTCTAAGTCTCTATGTCTCTATGTCTCTATGTCTCGATGTCTCGATGTCTCGATGTCTCGATGTCTCTAAGTCTCTAAGTCTCTATGTCTCTATGTCTCTATGTCTCTATGTCTCTAAGTCTCTAAGTCTCTATGTCTCTATGTCTCTAAGTCTCAATGTCTCTAAGTCTCTAAGTCTCTATGTCTCTATGTCTCTATGTCTCTAAGTCTCTAAGTCTCTAAGTCTCTAAGTCTCTATGTCTCTATGTCTCTAAGTCTCTAAGTCTCTAAGTCTCTATGTCTCTATGTCTCTATGTCTCTAAGTCTCTAAGTCTCTAAGTCTCTATGTCTCTAAGTCTCTATGTCTCGATGTCTCGATGTCTCGATGTCTCGATGTCTCGATGTCTCGATGTCTCTAAGTCTCTAAGTCTCTATGTCTCTATGTCTCTAAGTCTCTAAGTCTCTAAGTCTCTAAGTCTCTAAGTCTCTATGTCTCTATGTCTCTAAGTCTCAATGTCTCTAAGTCTCTAAGTCTCTAATTCTCTATGTCTCTATGTCTCTATGTCTCTAAGTCTCTAAGTCTCTATGTCTCTATGTCTCTATGTCTCTATGTCTCTATGTCTCTATGTCTCTATGTCTCGATGTCTCGATGTCTCGATGTCTCTAAGTCTCTAAGTCTCTATGTCTCTAAGTCTCTAAGTCTCTAAGTCTCTATGTCTCTATGTCTCTAAGTCTCTAAGTCTCTATGTCTCTATGTCTCTATGTCTCTAAGTCTCTAAGTCTCTATGTCTCTATGTCTCTAAGTCTCTATGTCTCTATGTCTCTATGTCTCTATGTCTCGATGTCTCGATGTCTCGATGTCTCGATGTCTCTAAGTCTCTAAGTCTCTATGTCTCTATGTCTCTAAGTCTCTAAGTCTCTATGTCTCTATGTCTCTAAGTCTCTATGTCTCTATGTCTCTATGTCTCTATGTCTCTAAGTCTCTATGTCTCTATGTCTCTATGTCTCTAAGTCTCTAAGTCTCTAAGTCTCTAAGTCTCTATGTCTCTATGTCTCTATGTCTCTATGTCTCTAAGTCTCTATGTCTCTATGTCTCTATGTCTCTATGTCTCTATGACTCGATGACTCGATGACTCGATGACTCGATGACTCGATGACTCGATGTCTCGATGTCTCGATGTCTCGATGTCTCGATGTCTCGATGTCTCGATGTCTCGATGTCTCGATGTCTCTAAGTCTCTAAGTCTCTAAGTCTCTATGTCTCTAAGTCTCTAAGTCTCTATGTCTCTATGTCTCTATGTCTCTATGTCTCTATGTCTCTATGTCTCTATGTCTCTAAGTCTCTAAGTCTCTATGTCTCTATGTCTCTATGTCTCTATGTCTCTAAGTCTCTATGTCTCTAAGTCTCTAAGTCTCTATGTCTCTATGTCTCTAAGTCTCTATGTCTCTATGTCTCTATGTCTCTAAGTCTCTATGTCTCTATGTCTCTATGTCTCTAAGTCTCTAAGTCTCTATGTCTCTATGTCTCTATGTCTCTATGTCTCTAAGTCTCTAAGTCTCTATGTCTCTATGACTCTATGACTCTCTGACTCTCTGACTCTCTGACTCTCTGACTCTCTGACTCTCTGACTCGATGTCTCGATGTCTCGATGTCTCGATGTCTCTATGTCTCTATGTCTCTATGTCTCTAAGTCTCTATGTCTCTATGTCTCTAAGTCTCTAAGTCTCTAAGTCTCTATGTCTCTATGTCTCTATGTCTCTATGTCTCTAAGTCTCTATGTCTCTATGTCTCTATGTCTCTAAGTCTCTAAGTCTCTAAGTCTCTATGTCTCTATGTCTCTATGTCTCTATGTCTCTAAGTCTCTAAGTCTCTATGTCTCTATGTCTCTATGTCTCTATGTCTCTATGACTCGATGACTCGATGACTCGATGACTCGATGACTCGATGACTCGATGTCTCGATGTCTCGATGTCTCGATGTCTCGATGTCTCGATGTCTCGATGTCTCGATGTCTCGATGTCTCTAAGTCTCTAAGTCTCTATGTCTCTAAGTCTCTATGTCTCTATGTCTCTATGTCTCTATGTCTCTATGTCTCTATGTCTCTAAGTCTCTATGTCTCTATGTCTCTATGTCTCTAAGTCTCTAAGTCTCTATGTCTCTATGTCTCTATGTCTCTATGTCTCTATGTCTCTAAGTCTCTATGTCACTATGTCTCTATGACTCTATGACTCTATGACTCTATGACTCTATGACTCTATGACTCTATGACTCTATGTCTCTATGTCTCTATGACTCGATGACTCGATGACTCGATGACTCGATGACTCGATGACTCGATGTCTCGATGTCTCGATGTCTCGATGTCTCGATGTCTCGATGTCTCGATGTCTCGATGTCTCTAAGTCTCTAAGTCTCGATGTCTCTATGTCTCTATGTCTCTATGTCTCTATGTCTCTATGTCTCTATGTCTCTAAGTCTCTAAGTCTCTATGTCTCTATGTCTCTAAGTCTCTATGTCTCTATGTCTCTATGTCTCTATGTCTCGATGTCTCTAAGTCTCTAAGTCTCTAAGTCTCTAAGCCTCTAAGTCTCTAAGTCTCTAAGTCTCTAAGTCTCTAAGTCTCTATGACTCTATGACTCTATGACTCTCTGACTCTCTGACTCTCTGACTCTCTGACTCGATGTCTCGATGACTCGATGTCTCGATGTCTCGATGTCTCGATGTCTCGATGTCTCGATGTCTCGATGTCTCTAAGTCTCTAAGTCTCTAAGTCTCTAAGTCTCTATGTCTCTATGTCTCTATGTCTCTAAGTCTCGATGTCTCGATGTCTCGATGTCTCGATGTCTCTATGTCTCTATGTCTCTAAGTCTCTAAGTCTCTAAGTCTCTAAGTCTCTAAGTCTCTAAGTCTCTATGACTCTATGACTCTATGACTCTCTGACTCTCTGACTCTCTGACTCTCTGACTCGATGTCTCGATGACTCGATGTCTCGATGTCTCTAAGTCTCTAAGTCTCTATGTCTCTATGTCTCTATGTCTCTAAGTCTCTATGTCTCTATGTCTCTATGTCTCTAAGTCTCTAAGTCTCTATGTCTCTATGTCTCTATGTCTCTATGTCTCTAAGTCTCTATGTCTCTATGACTCTATGACTCTATGACTCTCTGACTCTCTGACTCTCTGACTCTCTGACTCTCTGACTCGATGTCTCGATGTCTCGATGTCTCGATGTCTCTATGTCTCTATGTCTCTATGTCTCTATGTCTCTAAGTCTCTAAGTCTCTAAGTCTCTAAGTCTCTAAGTCTCTATGACTCTATGACTCTATGACTCTATGACTCTCTGACTCTCTGACTCTCTGACTCGATGTCTCGATGACTCGATGTCTCGATGTCTCTAAGTCTCTAAGTCTCTATGTCACTATGTCTCTATGACTCTATGACTCTATGACTCTATGACTCTATGACTCTATGACTCTATGACTCTATGACTCGATGACTCGATGACTCGATGACTCGATGTCTCGATGTCTCGATGTCTCGATGTCTCGATGTCTCGATGTCTCTAAGTCTCTAAGTCTCTAAGTCTCTAAGTCTCTAAGTCTCTAAGTCTCTAAGTCTCTAAGTCTCTATGACTCTATGACTCTATGACTCTATGACTCTCTGACTCTCTGACTCTCTGACTCGATGTCTCGATGACTCGATGTCTCGATGTCTCGATGTCTCGATGTCTCGATGTCTCGATGTCTCGATGTCTCGATGTCTCGATGTCTCTAAGTCTCTAAGTCTCTAAGTCTCTAAGTCTCTAAGTCTCTATGTCTCTATGTCTCTATGTCTCTATGTCTCTAAGTCTCTAAGTCTCTATGTCTCTATGTCTCTAAGTCTCTATGTCTCTATGTCTCTAAGTCTCTAAGTCTCTATGTCTCTATGTCTCTAAGTCTCTATGTCTCTAAGTCTCTATGTCTCTAAGTCTCGATGTCTCGATGTCTCGATGTCTCTATGTCTCTATGTCTCTATGTCTCTAAGTCTCTAAGTCTCTAAGTCTCTAAGTCTCTAAGTCTCTAAGTCTCTATGACTCTATGACTCTATGACTCTATGACTCTCTGACTCTCTGACTCTCTGACTCGATGTCTCGATGACTCGATGTCTCGATGTCTCTAAGTCTCTAAGTCTCTATGTCACTATGTCTCTATGACTCTATGACTCTATGACTCTATGACTCTATGACTCGATGACTCGATGACTCGATGACTCGATGACTCGATGTCTCGATGTCTCGATGTCTCGATGTCTCGATGTCTCGATGTCTCGATGTCTCGATGTCTCGATGTCTCGATGTCTCGATGTCTCTAAGTCTCTAAGACTCTCTGTCTCTATGTCTCTATGTCTCTAAGTCTCTAAGTCTCAATGTCTCTAAGTCTCTAAGTCTCTAAGTCTCTATGTCTCTAAGTCTCAATGTCTCTAAGTCTCTAAGTCTCTAAGTCTCTATGTCTCTATGTCTCTATGTCTCTAAGTCTCTAAGTCTCTAAGTCTCTATGTCTCTAAGTCTCTATGTCTCTATGTCTCGATGTCTCGATGTCTCGATGTCTCTATGTCTCGATGTCTCTATGTCTCTAAGTCTCTATGTCTCTATGTCTCTATGTCTCGATGTCTCAATGTCTCAATGTCTCAATGTCTCTAAGTCTCTAAGTCTCTAAGTCTCTAAGTCTCTAAGTCTCTATGTCTCTATGTCTCTATGTCTCTAAGTCTCTAAGTCTCTATGTCTCTATGTCTCTAAGTCTCTATGTCTCTATGTCTCTAAGTCTCTATGTCTCTATGTCTCTATGTCTCTATGTCTCGATGTCTCGATGTCTCAATGTCTCTAAGTCTCTAAGTCTCTAAGTCTCTAAGTCTCTAAGTCTCTATGTCTCTATGTCTCTATGTCTCTAAGTCTCTAAGTCTCTATGTCTCTATGTCTCTATGTCTCAATGTCTCTAAGTCTCTAAGTCTCTAAGTCTCTATGTCTCTATGTCTCTATGTCTCTAAGTCTCTAAGTCTCTATGTCTCTATGTCTCTAAGTCTCAATGTCTCTAAGTCTCTAAGTCTCTAAGTCTCTATGTCTCTATGTCTCTATGTCTCTAAGTCTCTAAGTCTCTATGTCTCTAAGTCTCTATGTCTCTATGTCTCGATGTCTCGATGTCTCTAAGTCTCTATGTCTCTATGTCTCTATGTCTCGATGTCTCGATGTCTCGATGTCTCGATGTCTCGATGTCTCTAAGTCTCTAAGTCTCTAAGTCTCTATGTCTCTATGTCTCTATGTCTCTAAGTCTCTAAGTCTCTATGTCTCTATGTCTCTAAGTCTCTAAGTCTCTAAGTCTCTATGTCTCTATGTCTCTATGTCTCTAAGTCTCTAAGTCTCTATGTCTCTAAGTCTCTATGTCTCTATGTCTCGATGTCTCGATGTCTCGATGTCTCTATGTCTCTATGTCTCTATGTCTCTATGTCTCGATGTCTCGATGTCTCGATGTCTCGATGTCTCGATGTCTCTAAGTCTCTAAGTCTCTAAGTCTCTATGTCTCTATGTCTCTATGTCTCTAAGTCTCTAAGTCTCTATGTCTCTATGTCTCTAAGTCTCTAAGTCTCTATGTCTCTATGTCTCTAAGTCTCTATGTCTCTATGTCTCTATGTCTCTATGTCTCGATGTCTCGATGTCTCAATGTCTCAATGTCTCTAAGTCTCTAAGTCTCTAAGTCTCTAAGTCTCTAAGTCTCTATGTCTCTATGTCTCTATGTCTCTATGTCTCGATGTCTCTATGTCTCTAAGTCTCTATGTCTCTATGTCTCTATGTCTCGATGTCTCAATGTCTCAATGTCTCAATGTCTCTAAGTCTCTAAGTCTCTAAGTCTCTAAGTCTCTAAGTCTCTATGTCTCTATGTCTCTATGTCTCTAAGTCTCTAAGTCTCTATGTCTCTATGTCTCTAAGTCTCTATGTCTCTATGTCTCTAAGTCTCTATGTCTCTATGTCTCTATGTCTCTATGTCTCGATGTCTCGATGTCTCAATGTCTCTAAGTCTCTAAGTCTCTAAGTCTCTAAGTCTCTAAGTCTCTATGTCTCTATGTCTCTATGTCTCTAAGTCTCTAAGTCTCTATGTCTCTATGTCTCTATGTCTCAATGTCTCTAAGTCTCTAAGTCTCTAAGTCTCTATGTCTCTATGTCTCTATGTCTCTAAGTCTCTAAGTCTCTATGTCTCTATGTCTCTAAGTCTCAATGTCTCTAAGTCTCTAAGTCTCTAAGTCTCTATGTCTCTATGTCTCTATGTCTCTAAGTCTCTAAGTCTCTATGTCTCTAAGTCTCTATGTCTCTATGTCTCGATGTCTCGATGTCTCTAAGTCTCTATGTCTCTATGTCTCTATGTCTCGATGTCTCGATGTCTCGATGTCTCGATGTCTCGATGTCTCTAAGTCTCTAAGTCTCTAAGTCTCTATGTCTCTATGTCTCTATGTCTCTAAGTCTCTAAGTCTCTATGTCTCAATGTCTCTAAGTCTCTAAGTCTCTAAGTCTCTATGTCTCTATGTCTCTATGTCTCTAAGTCTCTAAGTCTCTATGTCTCTATGTCTCTAAGTCTCAATGTCTCTAAGTCTCTAAGTCTCTAAGTCTCTATGTCTCTATGTCTCTATGTCTCTAAGTCTCTAAGTCTCTATGTCTCTAAGTCTCTATGTCTCTATGTCTCGATGTCTCGATGTCTCTAAGTCTCTATGTCTCTATGTCTCTATGTCTCGATGTCTCGATGTCTCGATGTCTCGATGTCTCGATGTCTCTAAGTCTCTAAGTCTCTAAGTCTCTATGTCTCTATGTCTCTATGTCTCTAAGTCTCTAAGTCTCTATGTCTCTATGTCTCTAAGTCTCTAAGTCTCTAAGTCTCTATGTCTCTATGTCTCTATGTCTCTAAGTCTCTAAGTCTCTATGTCTCTAAGTCTCTATGTCTCTATGTCTCGATGTCTCGATGTCTCTAAGTCTCTATGTCTCTATGTCTCTATGTCTCTATGTCTCGATGTCTCGATGTCTCGATGTCTCGATGTCTCGATGTCTCTAAGTCTCTAAGTCTCTAAGTCTCTATGTCTCTATGTCTCTATGTCTCTAAGTCTCTAAGTCTCTATGTCTCTATGTCTCTAAGTCTCTAAGTCTCTATGTCTCTATGTCTCTAAGTCTCTATGTCTCTATGTCTCTATGTCTCTATGTCTCGATGTCTCGATGTCTCAATGTCTCAATGTCTCTAAGTCTCTAAGTCTCTAAGTCTCTAAGTCTCTAAGTCTCTATGTCTCTATGTCTCTATGTCTCTAAGTCTCTATGTCTCTATGTCTCGATGTCTCTATGTCTCTAAGTCTCTATGTCTCTATGTCTCTATGTCTCTATGTCTCGATGTCTCGATGTCTCGATGTCTCTAAGTCTCTAAGTCTCTAAGTCTCTATGTCTCTATGTCTCTATGTCTCTAAGTCTCTAAGTCTCTAAGTCTCAATGTCTCTAAGTCTCTAAGTCTCTAAGTCTCTAAGTCTCTATGTCTCTATGTCTCTAAGTCTCTAAGTCTCGATGTCTCTATGTCTCTATGTCTCAATGTCTCTAAGTCTCTAAGTCTCTAAGTCTCTATGTCTCTATGTCTCTATGTCTCTAAGTCTCTAAGTCTCTATGTCTCTATGTCTCTAAGTCTCTATGTCTCTAAGTCTCTATGTCTCTAAGTCTCAATGTCTCTAAGTCTCTAAGTCTCTATGTCTCTATGTCTCTATGTCTCAATGTCTCTAAGTCTCTAAGTCTCTAAGTCTCTATGTCTCTATGTCTCTATGTCTCTAAGTCTCTAAGTCTCTATGTCTCTATGTCTCTAAGTCTCTATGTCTCTATGTCTCTATGTCTCTAAGTCTCAATGTCTCTAAGTCTCTAAGTCTCTAAGTCTCTATGTCTCTATGTCTCTATGTCTCTAAGTCTCTAAGTCTCTATGTCTCTAAGTCTCTATGTCTCTATGTCTCGATGTCTCGATGTCTCGATGTCTCGATGTCTCTAAGTCTCTAAGTCTCTATGTCTCTATGTCTCTATGTCTCTAAGTCTCTAAGTCTCTATGTCTCTATGTCTCTATGTCTCTAAGTCTCAATGTCTCTAAGTCTCTAAGTCTCTAAGTCTCTAAGTCTCTAAGTCTCTAAGTCTCTATGTCTCTATGTCTCTATGTCTCTAAGTCTCTATGTCTCTATGTCTCTAAGTCTCTATGTCTCTATGTCTCTATGTCTCTATGTCTCGATGTCTCGATGTCTCTATGTCTCTAAGTCTCTAAGTCTCTATGTCTCAATGTCTCAATGTCTCTAAGTCTCTAAGTCTCTAAGTCTCTAAGTCTCTAAGTCTCTATGTCTCTATGTCTCTATGTCTCTAAGTCTCTATGTCTCTATGTCTCTATGTCTCAATGTCTCTAAGTCTCTAAGTCTCTAAGTCTCTATGTCTCTATGTCTCTATGTCTCTAAGTCTCTAAGTCTCTATGTCTCTATGTCTCTAAGTCTCTATGTCTCTATGTCTCTATGTCTCTATGTCTCGATGTCTCGATGACTCGATGACTCGATGACTCGATGACTCGATGTCTCGATGTCTCGATGTCTCGATGTCTCGATGTCTCCATGTCTCGATGTCTCGATGTCTCGATGTCTCGATGTCTCGAAGTCTCGAAGTCTCGAAGTCTCTATGTCTCTATGTCTCTATGTCTCTATGTCTCGATGTCTCGATGTCTCGATGTCTCTAAGTCTCTAAGTCTCTAAGTCTCTATGTCTCTATGTCTCTATGTCTCTAAGTCTCTAAGTCTCTATGTCTCTATGTCTCTAAGTCTCTAAGTCTCTATGTCTCTATGTCTCTATGTCTCTATGTCTCTATGTCTCTATGTCTCGATGTCTCGATGTCTCAATGTCTCAATGTCTCTAAGTCTCTAAGTCTCTAAGTCTCTAAGTCTCTAAGTCTCTATGTCTCTATGTCTCTATGTCTCTAAGTCTCTATGTCTCTATGTCTCGATGTCTCTATGTCTCTAAGTCTCTATGTCTCTATGTCTCTATGTCTCTATGTCTCGATGACTCGATGACTCGATGACTCGATGACTCGATGACTCGATGTCTCGATGTCTCGATGTCTCGATGTCTCGATGTCTCGATGTCTCGATGTCTCGATGTCTCGATGTCTCGATGTCTCTAAGTCTCTAAGTCTCTAAGTCTCTATGTCTCTATGTCTCTATGTCTCTATGTCTCTAAGTCTCTAAGTCTCTATGTCTCTATGTCTCTATGTCTCTAAGTCTCTAAGTCTCTATGTCTCTATGTCTCTATGTCTCAATGTCTCTAAGTCTCTAAGTCTCTAAGTCTCTATGTCTCTATGTCTCTATGTCTCTAAGTCTCTAAGTCTCTATGTCTCTATGTCTCTAAGTCTCTATGTCTCTAAGTCTCTATGTCTCTAAGTCTCAATGTCTCTAAGTCTCTAAGTCTCTATGTCTCTATGTCTCTATGTCTCAATGTCTCTAAGTCTCTAAGTCTCTAAGTCTCTATGTCTCTATGTCTCTATGTCTCTAAGTCTCTAAGTCTCTATGTCTCTATGTCTCTAAGTCTCTATGTCTCTATGTCTCTATGTCTCTAAGTCTCAATGTCTCTAAGTCTCTAAGTCTCTAAGTCTCTATGTCTCTATGTCTCTATGTCTCTAAGTCTCTAAGTCTCTATGTCTCTAAGTCTCTATGTCTCTATGTCTCGATGTCTCGATGTCTCGATGTCTCGATGTCTCTAAGTCTCTAAGTCTCTATGTCTCTATGTCTCTATGTCTCTATGTCTCTAAGTCTCTAAGTCTCTATGTCTCTATGTCTCTATGTCTCTAAGTCTCAATGTCTCTAAGTCTCTAAGTCTCTAAGTCTCTAAGTCTCTAAGTCTCTATGTCTCTATGTCTCTATGTCTCTAAGTCTCTAAGTCTCTATGTCTCTAAGTCTCTATGTCTCTATGTCTCTATGTCTCGATGTCTCGATGTCTCTAAGTCTCTAAGTCTCTATGTCTCAATGTCTCAATGTCTCTAAGTCTCTAAGTCTCTAAGTCTCTAAGTCTCTATGTCTCTATGTCTCTATGTCTCTAAGTCTCTATGTCTCTATGTCTCTATGTCTCAATGTCTCTAAGTCTCTAAGTCTCTAAGTCTCTATGTCTCTATGTCTCTATGTCTCTAAGTCTCTAAGTCTCTATGTCTCTATGTCTCTAAGTCTCTATGTCTCTATGTCTCTATGTCTCTATGTCTCGATGTCTCGATGACTCGATGACTCGATGACTCGATGACTCGATGACTCGATGTCTCGATGTCTCGATGTCTCGATGTCTCGATGTCTCGATGTCTCGATGTCTCGATGTCTCGATGTCTCGATGTCTCGATGTCTCGAAGTCTCGAAGTCTCTATGTCTCTATGTCTCTATGTCTCTAAGTCTCAATGTCTCTAAGTCTCTAAGTCTCTAAGTCTCTATGTCTCTATGTCTCTATGTCTCTAAGTCTCTAAGTCTCTATGTCTCTAAGTCTCTATGTCTCTATGTCTCGATGTCTCGATGTCTCGATGTCTCGATGTCTCTAAGTCTCTAAGTCTCTATGTCTCTATGTCTCTATGTCTCTATGTCTCTAAGTCTCTAAGTCTCTATGTCTCTATGTCTCTATGTCTCTAAGTCTCTATGTCTCTATGTCTCTATGTCTCTATGTCTCGATGTCTCGATGACTCGATGACTCGATGTCTCTAAGTCTCTATGTCTCTATGTCTCTATGTCTCAATGTCTCAATGTCTCTAAGTCTCTAAGTCTCTAAGTCTCTATGTCTCTATGTCTCTATGTCTCTAAGTCTCTAAGTCTCTATGTCTCTATGTCTCTAAGTCTCTATGTCTCTATGTCTCTATGTCTCTATGTCTCGATGTCTCGATGACTCGATGACTCGATGACTCGATGACTCGATGACTCGATGTCTCGATGTCTCGATGTCTCGATGTCTCGATGTCTCGATGTCTCGATGTCTCGATGTCTCGATGTCTCGAAGTCTCGAAGTCTCTATGTCTCTATGTCTCTATGTCTCTAAGTCTCAATGTCTCTAAGTCTCTAAGTCTCTAAGTCTCTATGTCTCTATGTCTCTATGTCTCTAAGTCTCTAAGTCTCTATGTCTCTAAGTCTCTATGTCTCTATGTCTCGATGTCTCGATGTCTCGATGTCTCGATGTCTCTAAGTCTCTAAGTCTCTATGTCTCTATGTCTCTATGTCTCTATGTCTCTAAGTCTCTAAGTCTCTATGTCTCTATGTCTCTATGTCTCTAAGTCTCAATGTCTCTAAGTCTCTAAGTCTCTAAGTCTCTAAGTCTCTAAGTCTCTATGTCTCTATGTCTCTATGTCTCTAAGTCTCTAAGTCTCTAAGTCTCTATGTCTCTATGTCTCTAAGTCTCTATGTCTCTATGTCTCGATGTCTCGATGTCTCGATGTCTCGATGTCTCGATGTCTCTAAGTCTCTAAGTCTCTATGTCTCTATGTCTCTAAGTCTCTAAGTCTCTATGTCTCTATGTCTCTATGTCTCTAAGTCTCTATGTCTCTATGTCTCTATGTCTCTATGTCTCTAAGTCTCTATGTCTCTATGTCTCTATGTCTCTAAGTCTCTAAGTCTCTAAGTCTCTAAGTCTCTATGTCTCTATGTCTCTATGTCTCTATGTCTCTATGTCTCTATGTCTCTATGTCTCTATGTCTCTAAGTCTCTATGTCTCTATGTCTCTATGTCTCTATGTCTCTATGACTCGATGACTCGATGACTCGATGACTCGATGACTCGATGACTCGATGACTCGATGACTCGATGACTCGATGACTCGATGTCTCGATGTCTCGATGTCTCTAAGTCTCTAAGTCTCTATGTCTCTAAGTCTCTAAGTCTCTATGTCTCTAAGTCTCTATGTCTCTATGTCTCTATGTCTCTATGTCTCTATGTCTCTAAGTCTCTATGTCTCTATGTCTCGATGTCTCTAAGTCTCTAAGTCTCGATGTCTCGATGTCTCTATGTCTCTATGTCTCTATGTCTCTATGTCTCTATGTCTCTATGTCTCTAAGTCTCTAAGTCTCTATGTCTCTATGTCTCTAAGTCTCTATGTCTCTATGTCTCTAAGTCTCTAAGTCTCTATGTCTCTATGTCTCTAAGTCTCTATGTCTCTATGTCTCTATGTCTCTATGTCTCGATGTCTCGATGACTCGATGACTCGATGACTCGATGACTCGATGACTCGATGTCTCGATGTCTCGATGTCTCGATGTCTCGATGTCTCGATGTCTCGATGTCTCGATGTCTCGATGTCTCGAAGTCTCTAAGTCTCTATGTCTCTATGTCTCTATGTCTCTAAGTCTCAATGTCTCTAAGTCTCTAAGTCTCTAAGTCTCTATGTCTCTATGTCTCTATGTCTCTAAGTCTCTAAGTCTCTATGTCTCTAAGTCTCTATGTCTCTATGTCTCGATGTCTCGATGTCTCGATGTCTCGATGTCTCTAAGTCTCTAAGTCTCTATGTCTCTATGTCTCTATGTCTCTAAGTCTCTAAGTCTCTAAGTCTCGATGTCTCTATGTCTCGATGTCTCTATGTCTCTATGTCTCTATGTCTCTATGTCTCTAAGTCTCTAAGTCTCTAAGTCTCTATGTCTCTATGTCTCTAAGTCTCTATGTCTCTATGTCTCTAAGTCTCTAAGTCTCTATGTCTCTATGTCTCTATGTCTCGATGTCTCGATGACTCGATGACTCGATGACTCGATGACTCGATGACTCGATGTCTCGATGTCTCGATGTCTCGATGTCTCGATGTCTCGATGTCTCGATGTCTCGATGTCTCGATGTCTCGAAGTCTCTAAGTCTCTATGTCTCTATGTCTCTATGTCTCTAAGTCTCAATGTCTCTAAGTCTCTAAGTCTCTAAGTCTCTATGTCTCTATGTCTCTATGTCTCTAAGTCTCTAAGTCTCTATGTCTCTAAGTCTCTATGTCTCTATGTCTCGATGTCTCGATGTCTCGATGTCTCGATGTCTCTAAGTCTCTAAGTCTCTATGTCTCTATGTCTCTATGTCTCTATGTCTCTAAGTCTCTAAGTCTCTATGTCTCTATGTCTCTATGTCTCTAAGTCTCTATGTCTCTATGTCTCTATGTCTCTATGTCTCTATGTCTCTATGTCTCTAAGTCTCTATGTCTCGATGTCTCGATGTCTCGATGTCTCTAAGTCTCTAAGTCTCTAAGTCTCGATGTCTCTATGTCTCTATGTCTCTATGTCTCTATGTCTCTATGTCTCTAAGTCTCTAAGTCTCTATGTCTCTATGTCTCTAAGTCTCTATGTCTCTATGTCTCTAAGTCTCTATGTCTCGATGTCTCTAAGTCTCTAAGTCTCTAAGTCTCTAAGTCTCTATGTCTCTATGTCTCTATGTCTCTAAGTCTCTAAGTCTCTAAGTCTCTAAGTCTCTAAGTCTCTATGTCTCTATGTCTCTATGTCTCTAAGTCTCTATGTCTCTAAGTCTCTATGTCTCTATGTCTCTATGTCTCTAAGTCTCTAAGTCTCTAAGTCTCTAAGTCTCTAAGTCTCGATGTCTCTATGTCTCTATGTCTCTATGTCTCTATGTCTCTATGTCTCTAAGTCTCTAAGTCTCTATGTCTCTATGTCTCTAAGTCTCTATGTCTCTATGTCTCTAAGTCTCTATGTCTCGATGTCTCTAAGTCTCTAAGTCTCTAAGTCTCTAAGTCTCTATGTCTCTATGTCTCTATGTCTCTAAGTCTCTAAGTCTCTAAGTCTCTAAGTCTCTAAGTCTCTATGTCTCTATGTCTCTATGTCTCTAAGTCTCTAAGTCTCTATGTCTCTATGTCTCTAAGTCTCTATGTCTCTATGTCTCTATGTCTCTATGTCTCGATGTCTCGATGTCTCGATGTCTCGATGTCTCTAAGTCTCTAAGTCTCTATGTCTCTAAGTCTCTAAGTCTCTAAGTCTCTATGTCTCTATGTCTCTATGTCTCTAAGTCTCTAAGTCTCTATGTCTCTATGTCTCTAAGTCTCTATGTCTCTATGTCTCTATGTCTCGATGTCTCGATGTCTCGATGTCTCGATGTCTCGATGTCTCGATGTCTCTATGTCTCTATGTCTCTATGTCTCTATGTCTCTAAGTCTCTAAGTCTCTATGTCTCTATGTCTCTAAGTCTCAATGTCTCTAAGTCTCTAAGTCTCTAAGTCTCTAAGTCTCTAAGTCTCTATGTCTCTAAGTCTCTAAGTCTCTATGTCTCTATGTCTCTAAGTCTCTATGTCTCTATGTCTCTATGTCTCGATGTCTCTAAGTCTCTATGTCTCTATGTCTCTATGTCTCTAAGTCTCTAAGTCTCTAAGTCTCTAAGTCTCTATGTCTCTATGTCTCTAAGTCTCAATGTCTCTAAGTCTCTAAGTCTCTAAGTCTCTATGTCTCTATGTCTCTATGTCTCTAAGTCTCTATGTCTCTATGTCTCTATGTCTCTATGTCTCTAAGTCTCTATGTCTCTATGTCTCTATGTCTCTAAGTCTCTAAGTCTCTAAGTCTCTAAGTCTCTATGTCTCTATGTCTCTATGTCTCTATGTCTCTAAGTCTCTATGTCTCTATGTCTCTATGTCTCTATGTCTCTATGACTCGATGACTCGATGACTCGATGACTCGATGACTCGATGACTCGATGTCTCGATGTCTCGATGTCTCGATGTCTCGATGTCTCGATGTCTCGATGTCTCGATGTCTCGATGTCTCTAAGTCTCTAAGTCTCTATGTCTCTAAGTCTCTAAGTCTCTATGTCTCTAAGTCTCTAAGTCTCTAAGTCTCTAAGTCTCTATGTCTCTATGTCTCTATGTCTCTAAGTCTCTAAGTCTCTATGTCTCTATGTCTCTAAGTCTCTATGTCTCTATGTCTCTAAGTCTCTAAGTCTCTATGTCTCTATGTCTCTAAGTCTCTATGTCTCTATGTCTCTATGTCTCGATGTCTCGATGTCTCGATGTCTCGATGTCTCTAAGTCTCTAAGTCTCTATGTCTCTATGTCTCTATGTCTCTATGTCTCTAAGTCTCTAAGTCTCTATGTCTCTATGTCTCTAAGTCTCAATGTCTCTAAGTCTCTAAGTCTCTAAGTCTCTAAGTCTCTAAGTCTCTATGTCTCTATGTCTCTATGTCTCTAAGTCTCTAAGTCTCTATGTCTCTATGTCTCTAAGTCTCGATGTCTCGATGTCTCGATGTCTCGATGTCTCGATGTCTCGATGTCTCGATGTCTCGATGTCTCGATGTCTCTAAGTCTCTATGTCTCTATGTCTCTATGTCTCTAAGTCTCTAAGTCTCTATGTCTCTATGTCTCTAAGTCTCTAAGTCTCTAAGTCTCTAAGTCTCTAAGTCTCTAAGTCTCTATGTCTCTATGTCTCTATGTCTCTAAGTCTCTAAGTCTCTAAGTCTCTATGTCTCTATGTCTCTATGTCTCTAAGTCTCTAAGTCTCTAAGTCTCTATGTCTCTATGTCTCTAAGTCTCTATGTCTCTATGTCTCTAAGTCTCTAAGTCTCTATGTCTCTATGTCTCTAAGTCTCTATGTCTCTATGTCTCTATGTCTCGATGTCTCGATGTCTCGATGTCTCGATGTCTCTAAGTCTCTAAGTCTCTATGTCTCTATGTCTCTATGTCTCTATGTCTCTAAGTCTCTAAGTCTCTATGTCTCTATGTCTCTAAGTCTCAATGTCTCTAAGTCTCTAAGTCTCTAAGTCTCTAAGTCTCTAAGTCTCTATGTCTCTATGTCTCTATGTCTCTAAGTCTCTAAGTCTCTATGTCTCTATGTCTCTAAGTCTCGATGTCTCGATGTCTCGATGTCTCGATGTCTCGATGTCTCGATGTCTCGATGTCTCTATGTCTCTATGTCTCTATGTCTCTAAGTCTCTAAGTCTCTATGTCTCTATGTCTCTAAGTCTCTAAGTCTCTAAGTCTCTAAGTCTCTAAGTCTCTAAGTCTCTATGTCTCTATGTCTCTATGTCTCTAAGTCTCTAAGTCTCTAAGTCTCTATGTCTCTATGTCTCTATGTCTCTAAGTCTCTAAGTCTCTATGTCTCTATGTCTCTAAGTCTCAATGTCTCTAAGTCTCTAAGTCTCTAAGTCTCTATGTCTCTATGTCTCTATGTCTCTAAGTCTCTATGTCTCTATGTCTCTATGTCTCTATGTCTCTAAGTCTCTATGTCTCTATGTCTCTAAGTCTCTAAGTCTCTATGTCTCTATGTCTCTAAGTCTCTATGTCTCTATGTCTCTATGTCTCGATGTCTCGATGTCTCGATGTCTCGATGTCTCTAAGTCTCTAAGTCTCTATGTCTCTATGTCTCTATGTCTCTATGTCTCTAAGTCTCTAAGTCTCTATGTCTCTATGTCTCTAAGTCTCAATGTCTCTAAGTCTCTAAGTCTCTAAGTCTCTAAGTCTCTATGTCTCTATGTCTCTATGTCTCTAAGTCTCTAAGTCTCTATGTCTCTATGTCTCTAAGTCTCGATGTCTCGATGTCTCGATGTCTCGATGTCTCGATGTCTCGATGTCTCGATGTCTCTATGTCTCTATGTCTCTATGTCTCTAAGTCTCTAAGTCTCTATGTCTCTATGTCTCTAAGTCTCTAAGTCTCTAAGTCTCTAAGTCTCTAAGTCTCTAAGTCTCTATGTCTCTATGTCTCTATGTCTCTAAGTCTCTAAGTCTCTAAGTCTCTATGTCTCTATGTCTCTATGTCTCTAAGTCTCTAAGTCTCTATGTCTCTATGTCTCTAAGTCTCAATGTCTCTAAGTCTCTAAGTCTCTAAGTCTCTATGTCTCTATGTCTCTATGTCTCTAAGTCTCTATGTCTCTATGTCTCTATGTCTCTATGTCTCTAAGTCTCTATGTCTCTAAGTCTCTAAGTCTCTAAGTCTCTAAGTCTCTAAGTCTCTATGTCTCTATGTCTCTATGTCTCTATGTCTCTAAGTCTCTATGTCTCTATGTCTCTATGACTCGATGACTCGATGACTCGATGACTCGATGACTCGATGTCTCGATGTCTCGATGTCTCGATGTCTCGATGTCTCGATGTCTCGATGTCTCGATGTCTCGATGTCTCGATGTCTCGATGTCTCGATGTCTCTAAGTCTCTAAGTCTCTATGTCTCTAAGTCTCTAAGTCTCTATGTCTCTAAGTCTCTAAGTCTCTAAGTCTCTAAGTCTCTATGTCTCTATGTCTCTATGTCTCTAAGTCTCTAAGTCTCTAAGTCTCTATGTCTCTATGTCTCTATGTCTCTAAGTCTCTAAGTCTCTATGTCTCTATGTCTCTAAGTCTCAATGTCTCTAAGTCTCTAAGTCTCTAAGTCTCTATGTCTCTATGTCTCTATGTCTCTAAGTCTCTATGTCTCTATGTCTCTATGTCTCTATGTCTCTAAGTCTCTATGTCTCTAAGTCTCTAAGTCTCTAAGTCTCTAAGTCTCTAAGTCTCTATGTCTCTATGTCTCTATGTCTCTATGTCTCTAAGTCTCTATGTCTCTATGTCTCTATGACTCGATGACTCGATGACTCGATGACTCGATGACTCGATGTCTCGATGTCTCGATGTCTCGATGTCTCGATGTCTCGATGTCTCGATGTCTCGATGTCTCGATGTCTCGATGTCTCTAAGTCTCTAAGTCTCTATGTCTCTAAGTCTCTAAGTCTCTATGTCTCTAAGTCTCTATGTCTCTATGTCTCTAAGTCTCTAAGTCTCTATGTCTCAATGTCTCTAAGTCTCTAAGTCTCTAAGTCTCTATGTCTCTATGTCTCTATGTCTCTAAGTCTCTAAGTCTCTATGTCTCTATGTCTCTAAGTCTCTATGTCTCTATGTCTCTATGTCTCGATGTCTCGATGTCTCGATGTCTCGATGTCTCTAAGTCTCTAAGTCTCTATGTCTCTATGTCTCTATGTCTCTATGTCTCTAAGTCTCTAAGTCTCTATGTCTCTATGTCTCTAAGTCTCAATGTCTCTAAGTCTCTAAGTCTCTAAGTCTCTAAGTCTCTAAGTCTCTAAGTCTCTATGTCTCTATGTCTCTATGTCTCTAAGTCTCTAAGTCTCTATGTCTCTATGTCTCTAAGTCTCTATGTCTCTATGTCTCTAAGTCTCTATGTCTCTATGTCTCTATGTCTCGATGTCTCGATGTCTCGATGTCTCGATGTCTCTAAGTCTCTAAGTCTCTATGTCTCTATGTCTCTATGTCTCTATGTCTCTAAGTCTCTAAGTCTCTATGTCTCTATGTCTCTAAGTCTCAATGTCTCTAAGTCTCTAAGTCTCTAAGTCTCTAAGTCTCTAAGTCTCTAAGTCTCTATGTCTCTATGTCTCTATGTCTCTAAGTCTCTAAGTCTCTATGTCTCTATGTCTCTAAGTCTCTATGTCTCTATGTCTCGATGTCTCGATGTCTCGATGTCTCGATGTCTCGATGTCTCGATGTCTCGATGTCTCGATGTCTCTAAGTCTCTAAGTCTCTATGTCTCTATGTCTCTAAGTCTCTAAGTCTCTAAGTCTCTATGTCTCTATGTCTCTATGTCTCTAAGTCTCTAAGTCTCTATGTCTCTATGTCTCTATGTCTCTATGTCTCTATGACTCGATGACTCGATGACTCGATGACTCGATGACTCGATGACTCGATGACTCGATGTCTCGATGTCTCGATGTCTCGATGTCTCGATGTCTCGATGTCTCGATGTCTCGATGTCTCTAAGTCTCTAAGTCTCTATGTCTCTATGTCTCTATGTCTCTAAGTCTCTATGTCTCTATGTCTCTATGTCTCTATGTCTCTAAGTCTCTATGTCTCTATGTCTCTAAGTCTCTAAGTCTCTAAGTCTCTAAGTCTCTATGTCTCTATGTCTCTATGTCTCTATGTCTCTAAGTCTCTATGTCTCTATGTCTCTATGTCTCTATGACTCGATGACTCGATGACTCGATGACTCGATGACTCGATGTCTCGATGTCTCGATGTCTCGATGTCTCGATGTCTCGATGTCTCGATGTCTCGATGTCTCTAAGTCTCTATGTCTCTAAGTCTCTAAGTCTCTAAGTCTCTATGTCTCTATGTCTCTAAGTCTCTAAGTCTCTATGTCTCTATGTCTCTAAGTCTCTAAGTCTCTAAGTCTCTATGTCTCTATGTCTCTATGTCTCTAAGTCTCTAAGTCTCTATGTCTCTATGTCTCTAAGTCTCTATGTCTCTATGTCTCTATGTCTCGATGTCTCGATGTCTCGATGTCTCGATGTCTCGATGTCTCTAAGTCTCTAAGTCTCTATGTCTCTATGTCTCTATGTCTCTATGTCTCTAAGTCTCTAAGTCTCTATGTCTCTATGTCTCTAAGTCTCAATGTCTCTAAGTCTCTAAGTCTCTAAGTCTCTAAGTCTCTAAGTCTCTAAGTCTCTATGTCTCTATGTCTCTATGTCTCTAAGTCTCTAAGTCTCTATGTCTCTATGTCTCTAAGTCTCTATGTCTCTATGTCTCTATGTCTCGATGTCTCGATGTCTCGATGTCTCGATGTCTCGATGTCTCGATGTCTCGATGTCTCGATGTCTCTAAGTCTCTAAGTCTCTAAGTCTCTATGTCTCTATGTCTCTAAGTCTCTAAGTCTCTAAGTCTCTAAGTCTCTATGTCTCTATGTCTCTATGTCTCTAAGTCTCTATGTCTCTATGTCTCTATGTCTCTATGTCTCTATGACTCGATGACTCGATGACTCGATGACTCGATGACTCGATGACTCGATGACTCGATGTCTCGATGTCTCGATGTCTCGATGTCTCGATGTCTCGATGTCTCTAAGTCTCTAAGTCTCTATGTCTCTAAGTCTCTAAGTCTCTAAGTCTCTAAGTCTCTATGTCTCTAAGTCTCTATGTCTCTATGTCTCTATGTCTCTATGTCTCTATGTCTCTATGTCTCTATGTCTCTAAGTCTCTATGTCTCTATGTCTCTAAGTCTCTATGTCTCTATGTCTCTATGTCTCTAAGTCTCTATGTCTCTAAGTCTCTATGTCTCTATGTCTCTAAGTCTCTAAGTCTCTATGTCTCTATGTCTCTAAGTCTCTATGTCTCTATGTCTCTATGTCTCTAAGTCTCTAAGTCTCTATGTCTCTATGTCTCTATGTCTCTATGTCTCTAAGTCTCTAAGTCTCTATGTCTCTATGACTCTATGACTCTATGACTCTCTGACTCTCTGACTCTCTGACTCTCTGACTCTCTGACTCTCTGACTCTCTGACTCGATGTCTCGATGTCTCGATGTCTCGATGTCTCGATGTCTCGATGTCTCGATGTCTCTTTGTCTCTATGTCTCTATGTCTCTAAGTCTCTAAGTCTCTATGTCTCTATGTCTCTATGTCTCTATGTCTCTAAGTCTCTAAGTCTCTAAGTCTCTAAGTCTCTATGTCTCTATGTCTCTATGTCTCTATGTCTCTAAGTCTCTAAGTCTCTATGTCTCTATGTCTCTATGTCTCTATGTCTCTATGACTCGATGACTCGATGACTCGATGACTCGATGACTCGATGACTCGATGTCTCGATGTCTCGATGTCTCGATGTCTCGATGTCTCGATGTCTCGATGTCTCGATGTCTCGATGTCTCTAAGTCTCTAAGTCTCTAAGTCTCGATGTCTCGATGTCTCGATGTCTCTAAGTCTCTAAGTCTCTATGTCTCTATGTCTCTAAGTCTCTATGTCTCTATGTCTCTATGTCTCTATGTCTCGATGTCTCGATGTCTCGATGTCTCGATGTCTCGATGTCTCGATGTCTCTAAGTCTCTAAGTCTCTATGTCTCTAAGTCTCTAAGTCTCTAAGTCTCTATGTCTCTATGTCTCTAAGTCTCTAAGTCTCTATGTCTCAATGTCTCTAAGTCTCTAAGTCTCTAAGTCTCTATGTCTCTATGTCTCTATGTCTCTAAGTCTCTAAGTCTCTATGTCTCTATGTCTCTAAGTCTCTATGTCTCTATGTCTCTATGTCTCGATGTCTCGATGTCTCGATGTCTCGATGTCTCTAAGTCTCTAAGTCTCTATGTCTCTATGTCTCTATGTCTCTATGTCTCTAAGTCTCTAAGTCTCTATGTCTCTATGTCTCTAAGTCTCAATGTCTCTAAGTCTCTAAGTCTCTAAGTCTCTAAGTCTCTAAGTCTCTAAGTCTCTATGTCTCTATGTCTCTATGTCTCTAAGTCTCTAAGTCTCTATGTCTCTATGTCTCTAAGTCTCTATGTCTCTATGTCTCTATGTCTCTATGTCTCTATGTCTCGATGTCTCGATGTCTCGATGTCTCGATGTCTCGATGTCTCGATGTCTCTAAGTCTCTAAGTCTCTATGTCTCTAAGTCTCTAAGTCTCTAAGTCTCTATGTCTCTATGTCTCTAAGTCTCTAAGTCTCTATGTCTCAATGTCTCTAAGTCTCTAAGTCTCTAAGTCTCTATGTCTCTATGTCTCTATGTCTCTAAGTCTCTAAGTCTCTATGTCTCTATGTCTCTAAGTCTCTATGTCTCTATGTCTCTATGTCTCGATGTCTCGATGTCTCGATGTCTCGATGTCTCTAAGTCTCTAAGTCTCTATGTCTCTATGTCTCTATGTCTCTATGTCTCTAAGTCTCTAAGTCTCTATGTCTCTATGTCTCTAAGTCTCAATGTCTCTAAGTCTCTAAGTCTCTAAGTCTCTAAGTCTCTAAGTCTCTAAGTCTCTATGTCTCTATGTCTCTATGTCTCTAAGTCTCTAAGTCTCTATGTCTCTATGTCTCTAAGTCTCTATGTCTCTATGTCTCTATGTCTCTATGTCTCGATGTCTCGATGTCTCGATGTCTCGATGTCTCGATGTCTCGATGTCTCTAAGTCTCTAAGTCTCTAAGTCTCTAAGTCTCTAAGTCTCTAAGTCTCTAAGTCTCTAAGTCTCTATGTCTCTATGTCTCTATGTCTCTAAGTCTCTATGTCTCTATGTCTCTATGTCTCTATGTCTCTATGACTCGATGACTCGATGACTCGATGACTCGATGACTCGATGACTCGATGACTCGATGTCTCGATGTCTCGATGTCTCGATGTCTCGATGTCTCGATGTCTCGATGTCTCTAAGTCTCTAAGTCTCTATGTCTCTAAGTCTCTAAGTCTCTAAGTCTCTAAGTCTCTATGTCTCTAAGTCTCTATGTCTCTATGTCTCTATGTCTCTATGTCTCTATGTCTCTATGTCTCTATGTCTCTAAGTCTCTATGTCTCTATGTCTCTAAGTCTCTATGTCTCTATGTCTCTATGTCTCTAAGTCTCTATGTCTCTAAGTCTCTAAGTCTCTATGTCTCTATGTCTCTAAGTCTCTAAGTCTCTATGTCTCTATGTCTCTAAGTCTCTATGTCTCTATGTCTCTATGTCTCTAAGTCTCTAAGTCTCTATGTCTCTATGTCTCTATGTCTCTATGTCTCTAAGTCTCTAAGTCTCTATGTCTCTATGACTCTATGACTCTCTGACTCTCTGACTCTCTGACTCTCTGACTCTCTGACTCTCTGACTCTCTGACTCGATGTCTCGATGTCTCGATGTCTCGATGTCTCGATGTCTCGATGTCTCGATGTCTCTTTGTCTCTATGTCTCTATGTCTCTAAGTCTCTAAGTCTCTATGTCTCTATGTCTCTATGTCTCTATGTCTCTAAGTCTCTAAGTCTCTAAGTCTCTAAGTCTCTATGTCTCTATGTCTCTATGTCTCTATGTCTCTAAGTCTCTAAGTCTCTATGTCTCTATGTCTCTATGTCTCTATGTCTCTATGACTCGATGACTCGATGACTCGATGACTCGATGACTCGATGACTCGATGTCTCGATGTCTCGATGTCTCGATGTCTCGATGTCTCGATGTCTCGATGTCTCGATGTCTCGATGTCTCGATGTCTCTAAGTCTCTAAGTCTCTAAGTCTCGATGTCTCGATGTCTCGATGTCTCTAAGTCTCTAAGTCTCTATGTCTCTATGTCTCTAAGTCTCTATGTCTCTATGTCTCTATGTCTCTATGTCTCGATGTCTCGATGTCTCGATGTCTCGATGTCTCGATGTCTCGATGTCTCTAAGTCTCTAAGTCTCTATGTCTCTATGTCTCTATGTCTCTATGTCTCTAAGTCTCTAAGTCTCTATGTCTCTATGTCTCTAAGTCTCAATGTCTCTAAGTCTCTAAGTCTCTAAGTCTCTATGTCTCTATGTCTCTATGTCTCTAAGTCTCTAAGTCTCTAAGTCTCTAAGTCTCTATGTCTCTATGTCTCTAAGTCTCAATGTCTCTAAGTCTCTAAGTCTCTAAGTCTCTATGTCTCTATGTCTCTATGTCTCTAAGTCTCTAAGTCTCTATGTCTCTATGTCTCTAAGTCTCTATGTCTCTATGTCTCTATGTCTCGATGTCTCGATGTCTCGATGTCTCGATGTCTCTAAGTCTCTAAGTCTCTATGTCTCTATGTCTCTAAGTCTCTAAGTCTCTAAGTCTCTAAGTCTCTAAGTCTCTATGTCTCTATGTCTCTAAGTCTCAATGTCTCTAAGTCTCTAAGTCTCTAAGTCTCTATGTCTCTATGTCTCTAAGTCTCAATGTCTCTAAGTCTCTAAGTCTCTAAGTCTCTATGTCTCTATGTCTCTATGTCTCTAAGTCTCTAAGTCTCTAAGTCTCTAAGTCTCTATGTCTCTATGTCTCTAAGTCTCAATGTCTCTAAGTCTCTAAGTCTCTAAGTCTCTATGTCTCTATGTCTCTATGTCTCTAAGTCTCTAAGTCTCTATGTCTCTATGTCTCTAAGTCTCTATGTCTCTATGTCTCTATGTCTCGATGTCTCGATGTCTCGATGTCTCGATGTCTCTAAGTCTCTAAGTCTCTATGTCTCTATGTCTCTAAGTCTCTAAGTCTCTAAGTCTCTAAGTCTCTATGTCTCTATGTCTCTAAGTCTCAATGTCTCTAAGTCTCTAAGTCTCTAAGTCTCTATGTCTCTATGTCTCTATGTCTCTAAGTCTCTAAGTCTCTATGTCTCTATGTCTCTAAGTCTCTATGTCTCTATGTCTCTATGTCTCTATGTCTCGATGTCTCGATGTCTCGATGTCTCGATGTCTCTAAGTCTCTAAGTCTCTATGTCTCTATGTCTCTAAGTCTCTATGTCTCTATGTCTCTAAGTCTCTAAGTCTCTATGTCTCTATGTCTCTAAGTCTCTATGTCTCTAAGTCTCTATGTCTCTATGTCTCTATGTCTCTAAGTCTCTAAGTCTCTAAGTCTCGATGTCTCGATGTCTCTAAGTCTCTAAGTCTCTATGTCTCTATGTCTCTAAGTCTCTAAGTCTCTATGTCTCTATGTCTCTAAGTCTCTATGTCTCTATGTCTCTATGTCTCTATGTCTCTAAGTCTCTATGTCTCTATGTCTCTATGTCTCTAAGTCTCTAAGTCTCTAAGTCTCTAAGTCTCTATGTCTCTATGTCTCTATGTCTCTATGTCTCTAAGTCTCTATGTCTCTATGTCTCTATGTCTCTATGTCTCGATGACTCGATGACTCGATGACTCGATGACTCGATGACTCGATGACTCGATGTCTCGATGTCTCGATGTCTCGATGTCTCGATGTCTCGATGTCTCGATGTCTCGATGTCTCTAAGTCTCTAAGTCTCTAAGTCTCTATGTCTCTAAGTCTCTAAGTCTCTATGTCTCTATGTCTCTATGTCTCTATGTCTCTATGTCTCTATGTCTCTAAGTCTCTAAGTCTCTATGTCTCTATGTCTCTAAGTCTCTATGTCTCTATGTCTCTAAGTCTCTAAGTCTCTATGTCTCTATGTCTCTAAGTCTCTATGTCTCTAAGTCTCTATGTCTCTATGTCTCTATGTCTCTAAGTCTCTAAGTCTCTAAGTCTCGATGTCTCGATGTCTCGATGTCTCTAAGTCTCTAAGTCTCTATGTCTCTATGTCTCTAAGTCTCTAAGTCTCTATGTCTCTATGTCTCTAAGTCTCTATGTCTCTATGTCTCTATGTCTCTATGTCTCTAAGTCTCTATGTCTCTATGTCTCTATGTCTCTAAGTCTCTAAGTCTCTAAGTCTCTAAGTCTCTATGTCTCTATGTCTCTATGTCTCTATGTCTCTAAGTCTCTATGTCTCTATGTCTCTATGTCTCTATGTCTCGATGACTCGATGACTCGATGACTCGATGACTCGATGACTCGATGACTCGATGTCTCGATGTCTCGATGTCTCGATGTCTCGATGTCTCGATGTCTCGATGTCTCGATGTCTCTAAGTCTCTAAGTCTCTAAGTCTCTATGTCTCTAAGTCTCTAAGTCTCTATGTCTCTATGTCTCTAAGTCTCTAAGTCTCTAAGTCTCTAAGTCTCTAAGTCTCTATGTCTCTATGTCTCTAAGTCTCAATGTCTCTAAGTCTCTAAGTCTCTAAGTCTCTATGTCTCTATGTCTCTAAGTCTCAATGTCTCTAAGTCTCTAAGTCTCTAAGTCTCTATGTCTCTATGTCTCTATGTCTCTAAGTCTCTAAGTCTCTAAGTCTCTAAGTCTCTATGTCTCTATGTCTCTAAGTCTCAATGTCTCTAAGTCTCTAAGTCTCTATGTCTCTATGTCTCTATGTCTCTAAGTCTCTAAGTCTCTATGTCTCTATGTCTCTAAGTCTCTATGTCTCTATGTCTCTATGTCTCGATGTCTCGATGTCTCGATGTCTCGATGTCTCGATGTCTCGATGTCTCGATGTCTCTAAGTCTCTAAGTCTCTATGTCTCTATGTCTCTAAGTCTCTAAGTCTCTAAGTCTCTAAGTCTCTAAGTCTCTATGTCTCTATGTCTCTAAGTCTCAATGTCTCTAAGTCTCTAAGTCTCTAAGTCTCTATGTCTCTATGTCTCTAAGTCTCTAAGTCTCTATGTCTCTATGTCTCTAAGTCTCTATGTCTCTATGTCTCTATGTCTCTATGTCTCGATGTCTCGATGTCTCGATGTCTCGATGTCTCGATGTCTCTAAGTCTCTATGTCTCTATGTCTCTAAGTCTCTATGTCTCTATGTCTCTAAGTCTCTAAGTCTCTATGTCTCTATGTCTCTAAGTCTCTATGTCTCTAAGTCTCTATGTCTCTATGTCTCTATGTCTCTAAGTCTCTAAGTCTCTAAGTCTCGATGTCTCGATGTCTCTAAGTCTCTAAGTCTCTATGTCTCTATGTCTCTAAGTCTCTAAGTCTCTATGTCTCTATGTCTCTAAGTCTCTAAGTCTCTATGTCTCTATGTCTCTATGTCTCTATGTCTCTAAGTCTCTATGTCTCTATGTCTCTATGTCTCTAAGTCTCTAAGTCTCTAAGTCTCTAAGTCTCTATGTCTCTATGTCTCTATGTCTCTATGTCTCTAAGTCTCTATGTCTCTATGTCTCTATGTCTCTATGTCTCGATGACTCGATGACTCGATGACTCGATGACTCGATGACTCGATGACTCGATGTCTCGATGTCTCGATGTCTCGATGTCTCGATGTCTCGATGTCTCGATGTCTCGATGTCTCTAAGTCTCTAAGTCTCTATGTCTCTAAGTCTCTAAGTCTCTATGTCTCTATGTCTCTATGTCTCTATGTCTCTATGTCTCTATGTCTCTAAGTCTCTAAGTCTCTATGTCTCTATGTCTCTAAGTCTCTATGTCTCTATGTCTCTAAGTCTCTAAGTCTCTATGTCTCTATGTCTCTAAGTCTCTATGTCTCTAAGTCTCTATGTCTCTATGTCTCTATGTCTCTAAGTCTCTAAGTCTCTAAGTCTCGATGTCTCGATGTCTCGATGTCTCTAAGTCTCTAAGTCTCTATGTCTCTATGTCTCTAAGTCTCTAAGTCTCTATGTCTCTATGTCTCTAAGTCTCTAAGTCTCTATGTCTCTATGTCTCTATGTCTCTATGTCTCTAAGTCTCTATGTCTCTATGTCTCTATGTCTCTAAGTCTCTAAGTCTCTAAGTCTCTAAGTCTCTATGTCTCTATGTCTCTATGTCTCTATGTCTCTAAGTCTCTATGTCTCTATGTCTCTATGTCTCTATGTCTCGATGACTCGATGACTCGATGACTCGATGACTCGATGACTCGATGACTCGATGTCTCGATGTCTCGATGTCTCGATGTCTCGATGTCTCGATGTCTCGATGTCTCGATGTCTCTAAGTCTCTAAGTCTCTAAGTCTCTATGTCTCTATGTCTCTAAGTCTCTAAGTCTCTATGTCTCTATGTCTCTAAGTCTCTAAGTCTCTATGTCTCTATGTCTCTATGTCTCTATGTCTCTAAGTCTCTATGTCTCTATGTCTCTATGTCTCTAAGTCTCTAAGTCTCTAAGTCTCTAAGTCTCTATGTCTCTATGTCTCTATGTCTCTATGTCTCTAAGTCTCTATGTCTCTATGTCTCTATGTCTCTATGTCTCGATGACTCGATGACTCGATGACTCGATGACTCGATGACTCGATGACTCGATGTCTCGATGTCTCGATGTCTCGATGTCTCGATGTCTCGATGTCTCGATGTCTCTAAGTCTCTAAGTCTCTAAGTCTCTATGTCTCTAAGTCTCTAAGTCTCTATGTCTCTATGTCTCTAAGTCTCTAAGTCTCTAAGTCTCTAAGTCTCTAAGTCTCTATGTCTCTATGTCTCTAAGTCTCAATGTCTCTAAGTCTCTAAGTCTCTAAGTCTCTATGTCTCTATGTCTCTAAGTCTCAATGTCTCTAAGTCTCTAAGTCTCTAAGTCTCTATGTCTCTATGTCTCTATGTCTCTAAGTCTCTAAGTCTCTAAGTCTCTAAGTCTCTATGTCTCTATGTCTCTAAGTCTCAATGTCTCTAAGTCTCTAAGTCTCTAAGTCTCTATGTCTCTATGTCTCTATGTCTCTAAGTCTCTAAGTCTCTATGTCTCTATGTCTCTAAGTCTCTATGTCTCTATGTCTCTATGTCTCGATGTCTCGATGTCTCGATGTCTCGATGTCTCGATGTCTCTAAGTCTCTAAGTCTCTATGTCTCTATGTCTCTAAGTCTCTAAGTCTCTAAGTCTCTAAGTCTCTAAGTCTCTATGTCTCTATGTCTCTAAGTCTCAATGTCTCTAAGTCTCTAAGTCTCTAAGTCTCTATGTCTCTATGTCTCTAAGTCTCTAAGTCTCTATGTCTCTATGTCTCTAAGTCTCTATGTCTCTATGTCTCTAAGTCTCTAAGTCTCTATGTCTCTATGTCTCTAAGTCTCTATGTCTCTATGTCTCTATGTCTCGATGTCTCGATGTCTCGATGTCTCGATGTCTCGATGTCTCTAAGTCTCTAAGTCTCTATGTCTCTATGTCTCTAAGTCTCTAAGTCTCTAAGTCTCTAAGTCTCTAAGTCTCTATGTCTCTATGTCTCTAAGTCTCAATGTCTCTAAGTCTCTAAGTCTCTATGTCTCTATGTCTCTAAGTCTCTAAGTCTCTAAGTCTCGATGTCTCGATGTCTCTAAGTCTCTAAGTCTCTATGTCTCTATGTCTCTAAGTCTCTAAGTCTCTATGTCTCTATGTCTCTAAGTCTCTAAGTCTCTATGTCTCTATGTCTCTATGTCTCTATGTCTCTAAGTCTCTATGTCTCTATGTCTCTAAGTCTCTAAGTCTCTAAGTCTCTAAGTCTCTATGTCTCTATGTCTCTATGTCTCTATGTCTCTAAGTCTCTATGTCTCTATGTCTCTATGTCTCGATGACTCGATGACTCGATGACTCGATGACTCGATGACTCGATGACTCGATGTCTCGATGTCTCGATGTCTCGATGTCTCGATGTCTCGATGTCTCGATGTCTCTAAGTCTCTAAGTCTCTATGTCTCTAAGTCTCTAAGTCTCTATGTCTCTATGTCTCTATGTCTCTATGTCTCTATGTCTCTAAGTCTCTAAGTCTCTATGTCTCTATGTCTCTAAGTCTCTATGTCTCTATGTCTCTAAGTCTCTAAGTCTCTATGTCTCTATGTCTCTAAGTCTCTATGTCTCTAAGTCTCTATGTCTCTATGTCTCTATGTCTCTAAGTCTCTAAGTCTCTAAGTCTCGATGTCTCGATGTCTCTAAGTCTCTAAGTCTCTATGTCTCTATGTCTCTAAGTCTCTAAGTCTCTATGTCTCTATGTCTCTAAGTCTCTAAGTCTCTATGTCTCTATGTCTCTATGTCTCTATGTCTCTAAGTCTCTATGTCTCTATGTCTCTATGTCTCTAAGTCTCTAAGTCTCTATGTCTCTATGTCTCTAAGTCTCTAAGTCTCTATGTCTCTATGTCTCTATGTCTCTATGTCTCTAAGTCTCTATGTCTCTATGTCTCTATGTCTCTAAGTCTCTAAGTCTCTAAGTCTCTAAGTCTCTATGTCTCTATGTCTCTATGTCTCTATGTCTCTAAGTCTCTATGTCTCTATGTCTCTATGTCTCTATGTCTCGATGACTCGATGACTCGATGACTCGATGACTCGATGACTCGATGACTCGATGTCTCGATGTCTCGATGTCTCGATGTCTCGATGTCTCGATGTCTCGATGTCTCGATGACTCGATGACTCGATGTCTCTAAGTCTCTAAGTCTCTAAGTCTCTAAGTCTCTATGTCTCTATGTCTCTAAGTCTCAATGTCTCTAAGTCTCTAAGTCTCTAAGTCTCTATGTCTCTATGTCTCTATGTCTCTAAGTCTCTAAGTCTCTATGTCTCTATGTCTCTAAGTCTCTATGTCTCTATGTCTCTATGTCTCGATGTCTCGATGTCTCGATGTCTCGATGTCTCTAAGTCTCTAAGTCTCTATGTCTCTATGTCTCTAAGTCTCTAAGTCTCTAAGTCTCTAAGTCTCTATGTCTCTATGTCTCTAAGTCTCAATGTCTCTAAGTCTCTAAGTCTCTAAGTCTCTATGTCTCTATGTCTCTATGTCTCTAAGTCTCTAAGTCTCTATGTCTCTATGTCTCTAAGTCTCTATGTCTCTATGTCTCTATGTCTCTATGTCTCGATGTCTCGATGTCTCGATGTCTCGATGTCTCTAAGTCTCTAAGTCTCTATGTCTCTATGTCTCTAAGTCTCTATGTCTCTATGTCTCTAAGTCTCTAAGTCTCTATGTCTCTATGTCTCTAAGTCTCTATGTCTCTATGTCTCTATGTCTCTATGTCTCTAAGTCTCTAAGTCTCTAAGTCTCGATGTCTCGATGTCTCTAAGTCTCTAAGTCTCTATGTCTCTATGTCTCTAAGTCTCTAAGTCTCTATGTCTCTATGTCTCTAAGTCTCTATGTCTCTATGTCTCTATGTCTCTATGTCTCTAAGTCTCTATGTCTCTATGTCTCTATGTCTCTAAGTCTCTAAGTCTCTAAGTCTCTAAGTCTCTATGTCTCTATGTCTCTATGTCTCTATGTCTCTAAGTCTCTATGTCTCTATGTCTCTATGTCTCTATGTCTCGATGACTCGATGACTCGATGACTCGATGACTCGATGACTCGATGACTCGATGTCTCGATGTCTCGATGTCTCGATGTCTCGATGTCTCGATGTCTCGATGTCTCTAAGTCTCTAAGTCTCTAAGTCTCTATGTCTCTAAGTCTCTAAGTCTCTATGTCTCTATGTCTCTATGTCTCTATGTCTCTATGTCTCTATGTCTCTAAGTCTCTAAGTCTCTATGTCTCTATGTCTCTAAGTCTCTATGTCTCTATGTCTCTAAGTCTCTAAGTCTCTATGTCTCTATGTCTCTAAGTCTCTATGTCTCTAAGTCTCTATGTCTCTATGTCTCTATGTCTCTAAGTCTCTAAGTCTCTAAGTCTCGATGTCTCGATGTCTCGATGTCTCTAAGTCTCTAAGTCTCTATGTCTCTATGTCTCTAAGTCTCTAAGTCTCTATGTCTCTATGTCTCTAAGTCTCTAAGTCTCTATGTCTCTATGTCTCTATGTCTCTATGTCTCTAAGTCTCTATGTCTCTATGTCTCTATGTCTCTAAGTCTCTAAGTCTCTAAGTCTCTAAGTCTCTATGTCTCTATGTCTCTATGTCTCTATGTCTCTAAGTCTCTATGTCTCTATGTCTCTATGTCTCTATGTCTCGATGACTCGATGACTCGATGACTCGATGACTCGATGACTCGATGACTCGATGTCTCGATGTCTCGATGTCTCGATGTCTCGATGTCTCGATGTCTCGATGTCTCGATGTCTCTAAGTCTCTAAGTCTCTAAGTCTCTATGTCTCTAAGTCTCTAAGTCTCTATGTCTCTATGTCTCTAAGTCTCTAAGTCTCTAAGTCTCTAAGTCTCTAAGTCTCTATGTCTCTATGTCTCTAAGTCTCAATGTCTCTAAGTCTCTAAGTCTCTAAGTCTCTATGTCTCTATGTCTCTAAGTCTCAATGTCTCTAAGTCTCTAAGTCTCGATGTCTCGATGTCTCGATGTCTCGATGTCTCGATGTCTCTAAGTCTCTAAGTCTCTAAGTCTCTATGTCTCTATGTCTCTAAGTCTCAATGTCTCTAAGTCTCTAAGTCTCTAAGTCTCTATGTCTCTATGTCTCTAAGTCTCTAAGTCTCTATGTCTCTATGTCTCTAAGTCTCTATGTCTCTATGTCTCTATGTCTCTATGTCTCGATGTCTCGATGTCTCGATGTCTCGATGTCTCGATGTCTCGATGTCTCTAAGTCTCTATGTCTCTATGTCTCTAAGTCTCTATGTCTCTATGTCTCTAAGTCTCTAAGTCTCTATGTCTCTATGTCTCTAAGTCTCTATGTCTCTAAGTCTCTATGTCTCTATGTCTCTATGTCTCTAAGTCTCTAAGTCTCTAAGTCTCGATGTCTCGATGTCTCTAAGTCTCTAAGTCTCTATGTCTCTATGTCTCTAAGTCTCTAAGTCTCTATGTCTCTATGTCTCTAAGTCTCTAAGTCTCTATGTCTCTATGTCTCTATGTCTCTATGTCTCTAAGTCTCTATGTCTCTATGTCTCTATGTCTCTAAGTCTCTAAGTCTCTAAGTCTCTAAGTCTCTATGTCTCTATGTCTCTATGTCTCTATGTCTCTAAGTCTCTATGTCTCTATGTCTCTATGTCTCTATGTCTCGATGACTCGATGACTCGATGACTCGATGACTCGATGACTCGATGACTCGATGTCTCGATGTCTCGATGTCTCGATGTCTCGATGTCTCGATGTCTCGATGTCTCGATGTCTCTAAGTCTCTAAGTCTCTATGTCTCTAAGTCTCTAAGTCTCTATGTCTCTATGTCTCTATGTCTCTATGTCTCTATGTCTCTATGTCTCTAAGTCTCTAAGTCTCTATGTCTCTATGTCTCTAAGTCTCTATGTCTCTATGTCTCTAAGTCTCTAAGTCTCTATGTCTCTATGTCTCTAAGTCTCTATGTCTCTAAGTCTCTATGTCTCTATGTCTCTATGTCTCTAAGTCTCTAAGTCTCTAAGTCTCGATGTCTCGATGTCTCGATGTCTCTAAGTCTCTAAGTCTCTATGTCTCTATGTCTCTAAGTCTCTAAGTCTCTATGTCTCTATGTCTCTAAGTCTCTAAGTCTCTATGTCTCTATGTCTCTATGTCTCTATGTCTCTAAGTCTCTATGTCTCTATGTCTCTATGTCTCTAAGTCTCTAAGTCTCTAAGTCTCTAAGTCTCTATGTCTCTATGTCTCTATGTCTCTATGTCTCTAAGTCTCTATGTCTCTATGTCTCTATGTCTCTATGTCTCGATGACTCGATGACTCGATGACTCGATGACTCGATGACTCGATGACTCGATGTCTCGATGTCTCGATGTCTCGATGTCTCGATGTCTCGATGTCTCGATGTCTCGATGTCTCTAAGTCTCTAAGTCTCTAAGTCTCTATGTCTCTATGTCTCTAAGTCTCTAAGTCTCTATGTCTCTATGTCTCTAAGTCTCTAAGTCTCTATGTCTCTATGTCTCTATGTCTCTATGTCTCTAAGTCTCTATGTCTCTATGTCTCTATGTCTCTAAGTCTCTAAGTCTCTAAGTCTCTAAGTCTCTAAGTCTCTATGTCTCTATGTCTCTATGTCTCTATGTCTCTAAGTCTCTATGTCTCTAAGTCTCTATGTCTCTATGTCTCTATGTCTCTAAGTCTCTAAGTCTCTAAGTCTCGATGTCTCGATGTCTCGATGTCTCTAAGTCTCTAAGTCTCTATGTCTCTATGTCTCTAAGTCTCTAAGTCTCTATGTCTCTATGTCTCTAAGTCTCTAAGTCTCTATGTCTCTATGTCTCTATGTCTCTATGTCTCTAAGTCTCTATGTCTCTATGTCTCTATGTCTCTAAGTCTCTAAGTCTCTAAGTCTCTAAGTCTCTATGTCTCTATGTCTCTATGTCTCTATGTCTCTAAGTCTCTATGTCTCTATGTCTCTATGTCTCTATGTCTCGATGACTCGATGACTCGATGACTCGATGACTCGATGACTCGATGACTCGATGTCTCGATGTCTCGATGTCTCGATGTCTCGATGTCTCGATGTCTCGATGTCTCGATGTCTCTAAGTCTCTAAGTCTCTAAGTCTCTATGTCTCTAAGTCTCTAAGTCTCTATGTCTCTATGTCTCTAAGTCTCTAAGTCTCTAAGTCTCTAAGTCTCTAAGTCTCTATGTCTCTATGTCTCTAAGTCTCAATGTCTCTAAGTCTCTAAGTCTCTAAGTCTCTATGTCTCTATGTCTCTAAGTCTCAATGTCTCTAAGTCTCTAAGTCTCGATGTCTCGATGTCTCGATGTCTCGATGTCTCGATGTCTCTAAGTCTCTAAGTCTCTAAGTCTCTATGTCTCTATGTCTCTAAGTCTCAATGTCTCTAAGTCTCTAAGTCTCTAAGTCTCTATGTCTCTATGTCTCTAAGTCTCTAAGTCTCTATGTCTCTATGTCTCTAAGTCTCTATGTCTCTATGTCTCTATGTCTCTATGTCTCGATGTCTCGATGTCTCGATGTCTCGATGTCTCGATGTCTCGATGTCTCTAAGTCTCTATGTCTCTATGTCTCTAAGTCTCTATGTCTCTATGTCTCTAAGTCTCTAAGTCTCTATGTCTCTATGTCTCTAAGTCTCTATGTCTCTAAGTCTCTATGTCTCTATGTCTCTATGTCTCTAAGTCTCTAAGTCTCTAAGTCTCGATGTCTCGATGTCTCTAAGTCTCTAAGTCTCTATGTCTCTATGTCTCTAAGTCTCTAAGTCTCTATGTCTCTATGTCTCTAAGTCTCTAAGTCTCTATGTCTCTATGTCTCTATGTCTCTATGTCTCTAAGTCTCTATGTCTCTATGTCTCTATGTCTCTAAGTCTCTAAGTCTCTAAGTCTCTAAGTCTCTATGTCTCTATGTCTCTATGTCTCTATGTCTCTAAGTCTCTATGTCTCTATGTCTCTATGTCTCTATGTCTCGATGACTCGATGACTCGATGACTCGATGACTCGATGACTCGATGACTCGATGTCTCGATGTCTCGATGTCTCGATGTCTCGATGTCTCGATGTCTCGATGTCTCGATGTCTCTAAGTCTCTAAGTCTCTATGTCTCTAAGTCTCTAAGTCTCTATGTCTCTATGTCTCTATGTCTCTATGTCTCTATGTCTCTATGTCTCTAAGTCTCTAAGTCTCTATGTCTCTATGTCTCTAAGTCTCTATGTCTCTATGTCTCTAAGTCTCTAAGTCTCTATGTCTCTATGTCTCTAAGTCTCTATGTCTCTAAGTCTCTATGTCTCTATGTCTCTATGTCTCTAAGTCTCTAAGTCTCTAAGTCTCGATGTCTCGATGTCTCGATGTCTCTAAGTCTCTAAGTCTCTATGTCTCTATGTCTCTAAGTCTCTAAGTCTCTATGTCTCTATGTCTCTAAGTCTCTAAGTCTCTATGTCTCTATGTCTCTATGTCTCTATGTCTCTAAGTCTCTATGTCTCTATGTCTCTATGTCTCTAAGTCTCTAAGTCTCTAAGTCTCTAAGTCTCTATGTCTCTATGTCTCTATGTCTCTATGTCTCTAAGTCTCTATGTCTCTATGTCTCTATGTCTCTATGTCTCGATGACTCGATGACTCGATGACTCGATGACTCGATGACTCGATGACTCGATGTCTCGATGTCTCGATGTCTCGATGTCTCGATGTCTCGATGTCTCGATGTCTCGATGTCTCTAAGTCTCTAAGTCTCTAAGTCTCTATGTCTCTATGTCTCTAAGTCTCTAAGTCTCTATGTCTCTATGTCTCTAAGTCTCTAAGTCTCTATGTCTCTATGTCTCTATGTCTCTATGTCTCTAAGTCTCTATGTCTCTATGTCTCTATGTCTCTAAGTCTCTAAGTCTCTAAGTCTCTAAGTCTCTAAGTCTCTATGTCTCTATGTCTCTATGTCTCTATGTCTCTAAGTCTCTATGTCTCTATGTCTCTATGTCTCTATGTCTCGATGACTCGATGACTCGATGACTCGATGACTCGATGACTCGATGACTCGATGTCTCGATGTCTCGATGTCTCGATGTCTCGATGTCTCGATGTCTCTAAGTCTCTAAGTCTCTAAGTCTCTATGTCTCTAAGTCTCTAAGTCTCTATGTCTCTATGTCTCTAAGTCTCTAAGTCTCTAAGTCTCTAAGTCTCTAAGTCTCTATGTCTCTATGTCTCTAAGTCTCAATGTCTCTAAGTCTCTAAGTCTCTAAGTCTCTATGTCTCTATGTCTCTAAGTCTCAATGTCTCTAAGTCTCTAAGTCTCTAAGTCTCTATGTCTCTATGTCTCTATGTCTCTAAGTCTCTAAGTCTCTAAGTCTCTAAGTCTCTATGTCTCTATGTCTCTAAGTCTCAATGTCTCTAAGTCTCTAAGTCTCTAAGTCTCTATGTCTCTATGTCTCTATGTCTCTAAGTCTCTAAGTCTCTATGTCTCTATGTCTCTAAGTCTCTATGTCTCTATGTCTCTATGTCTCGATGTCTCGATGTCTCGATGTCTCGATGTCTCGATGTCTCTAAGTCTCTAAGTCTCTATGTCTCTATGTCTCTAAGTCTCTAAGTCTCTAAGTCTCTAAGTCTCTAAGTCTCTATGTCTCTATGTCTCTAAGTCTCAATGTCTCTAAGTCTCTAAGTCTCTAAGTCTCTATGTCTCTATGTCTCTAAGTCTCTAAGTCTCTATGTCTCTATGTCTCTAAGTCTCTATGTCTCTATGTCTCTAAGTCTCTAAGTCTCTATGTCTCTATGTCTCTAAGTCTCTATGTCTCTATGTCTCTATGTCTCGATGTCTCGATGTCTCGATGTCTCGATGTCTCGATGTCTCTAAGTCTCTAAGTCTCTATGTCTCTATGTCTCTAAGTCTCTAAGTCTCTAAGTCTCTAAGTCTCTAAGTCTCTATGTCTCTATGTCTCTAAGTCTCAATGTCTCTAAGTCTCTAAGTCTCTATGTCTCTATGTCTCTAAGTCTCTAAGTCTCTAAGTCTCGATGTCTCGATGTCTCTAAGTCTCTAAGTCTCTATGTCTCTATGTCTCTAAGTCTCTAAGTCTCTATGTCTCTATGTCTCTAAGTCTCTAAGTCTCTAAGTCTCTAAGTCTCTAAGTCTCTATGTCTCTATGTCTCTAAGTCTCAATGTCTCTAAGTCTCTAAGTCTCTAAGTCTCTATGTCTCTATGTCTCTAAGTCTCTAAGTCTCTATGTCTCTATGTCTCTAAGTCTCTATGTCTCTATGTCTCTAAGTCTCTAAGTCTCTATGTCTCTATGTCTCTAAGTCTCTATGTCTCTATGTCTCTATGTCTCGATGTCTCGATGTCTCGATGTCTCGATGTCTCGATGTCTCTAAGTCTCTAAGTCTCTATGTCTCTATGTCTCTAAGTCTCTAAGTCTCTAAGTCTCTAAGTCTCTAAGTCTCTATGTCTCTATGTCTCTAAGTCTCAATGTCTCTAAGTCTCTAAGTCTCTATGTCTCTATGTCTCTAAGTCTCTAAGTCTCTAAGTCTCGATGTCTCGATGTCTCTAAGTCTCTAAGTCTCTATGTCTCTATGTCTCTAAGTCTCTAAGTCTCTATGTCTCTATGTCTCTAAGTCTCTAAGTCTCTATGTCTCTATGTCTCTATGTCTCTATGTCTCTAAGTCTCTATGTCTCTATGTCTCTAAGTCTCTAAGTCTCTAAGTCTCTAAGTCTCTATGTCTCTATGTCTCTATGTCTCTAAGTCTCTATGTCTCTATGTCTCTATGTCTCGATGACTCGATGACTCGATGACTCGATGACTCGATGACTCGATGACTCGATGTCTCGATGTCTCGATGTCTCGATGTCTCGATGTCTCGATGTCTCGATGTCTCGATGTCTCGATGTCTCTAAGTCTCTAAGTCTCTATGTCTCTAAGTCTCTAAGTCTCTATGTCTCTATGTCTCTATGTCTCTATGTCTCTATGTCTCTAAGTCTCTAAGTCTCTATGTCTCTATGTCTCTAAGTCTCTATGTCTCTATGTCTCTAAGTCTCTAAGTCTCTATGTCTCTATGTCTCTAAGTCTCTATGTCTCTAAGTCTCTATGTCTCTATGTCTCTATGTCTCTAAGTCTCTAAGTCTCTAAGTCTCGATGTCTCGATGTCTCTAAGTCTCTATGTCTCTATGTCTCTAAGTCTCTAAGTCTCTATGTCTCTATGTCTCTAAGTCTCTAAGTCTCTATGTCTCTATGTCTCTATGTCTCTATGTCTCTAAGTCTCTATGTCTCTATGTCTCTATGTCTCTAAGTCTCTAAGTCTCTAAGTCTCTAAGTCTCTATGTCTCTATGTCTCTATGTCTCTATGTCTCTAAGTCTCTAAGTCTCTATGTCTCTAAGTCTCTATGTCTCTATGTCTCTATGTCTCTAAGTCTCTAAGTCTCTAAGTCTCGATGTCTCGATGTCTCTAAGTCTCTAAGTCTCTATGTCTCTATGTCTCTAAGTCTCTAAGTCTCTATGTCTCTATGTCTCTAAGTCTCTAAGTCTCTATGTCTCTATGTCTCTATGTCTCTATGTCTCTAAGTCTCTATGTCTCTATGTCTCTATGTCTCTAAGTCTCTAAGTCTCTAAGTCTCTAAGTCTCTATGTCTCTATGTCTCTATGTCTCTATGTCTCTAAGTCTCTATGTCTCTATGTCTCTATGTCTCGATGTCTCGATGACTCGATGACTCGATGACTCGATGACTCGATGACTCGATGACTCGATGTCTCGATGTCTCGATGTCTCGATGTCTCGATGTCTCGATGTCTCTAAGTCTCTAAGTCTCTAAGTCTCTAAGTCTCTAAGTCTCTATGTCTCTAAGTCTCTAAGTCTCTATGTCTCTATGTCTCTATGTCTCTATGTCTCTATGTCTCTATGTCTCTAAGTCTCTATGTCTCTATGTCTCTATGTCTCTATGTCTCTATGTCTCTAAGTCTCTATGTCTCTAAGTCTCTAAGTCTCTATGTCTCTATGTCTCTAAGTCTCTATGTCTCTATGTCTCTATGTCTCTAAGTCTCTATGTCTCTATGTCTCTATGTCTCTAAGTCTCTAAGTCTCTATGTCTCTATGTCTCTATGTCTCTATGTCTCTAAGTCTCTAAGTCTCTATGTCTCTATGACTCTATGACTCTATGACTCTCTGACTCTCTGACTCTCTGACTCTCTGACTCTCTGACTCTCTGACTCGATGTCTCGATGTCTCGATGTCTCGATGTCTCGATGTCTCGATGTCTCTATGTCTCTATGTCTCTAAGTCTCTATGTCTCTATGTCTCTAAGTCTCTAAGTCTCTAAGTCTCTATGTCTCTATGTCTCTATGTCTCTATGTCTCTAAGTCTCTATGTCTCTATGTCTCTATGTCTCTAAGTCTCTAAGTCTCTATGTCTCTATGTCTCTATGTCTCTAAGTCTCTAAGTCTCTATGTCTCTATGTCTCTATGTCTCTATGTCTCTATGACTCGATGACTCGATGACTCGATGACTCGATGACTCGATGACTCGATGTCTCGATGTCTCGATGTCTCGATGTCTCGATGTCTCGATGTCTCGATGTCTCGATGTCTCGATGTCTCGATGTCTCTAAGTCTCTATGTCTCTAAGTCTCTATGTCTCTATGTCTCTATGTCTCTATGTCTCTATGTCTCTATGTCTCTATGTCTCTAAGTCTCTAAGTCTCTATGTCTCTATGTCTCTAAGTCTCTATGTCTCTATGTCTCTATGTCTCTATGTCTCTAAGTCTCTATGTCTCTAAGTCTCTAAGTCTCTATGTCTCTATGTCTCTAAGTCTCTATGTCTCTATGTCTCTAAGTCTCTAAGTCTCTATGTCTCTATGTCTCTATGTCTCTATGTCTCTAAGTCTCTATGTCTCTATGACTCTATGACTCTATGACTCTATGACTCTCTGACTCTCTGACTCTCTGACTCTCTGACTCTCTGACTCGATGTCTCGATGTCTCGATGTCTCGATGTCTCTATGTCTCTATGTCTCTATGTCTCTATGTCTCTAAGTCTCTAAGTCTCTATGTCTCTATGTCTCTAAGTCTCTATGTCTCTATGTCTCTATGTCTCTATGTCTCTAAGTCTCTATGTCTCTATGACTCTATGACTCTATGACTCTATGACTCTCTGACTCTCTGACTCTCTGACTCTCTGACTCTCTGACTCGATGTCTCGATGTCTCGATGTCTCGATGTCTCTATGTCTCTATGTCTCTATGTCTCTATGTCTCTAAGTCTCTAAGTCTCTATGTCTCTATGTCTCTAAGTCTCTATGTCTCTATGTCTCTATGTCTCTATGTCTCTAAGTCTCTATGTCTCTAAGTCTCTAAGTCTCTATGTCTCTATGTCTCTAAGTCTCTATGTCTCTATGTCTCTATGTCTCTATGTCTCTAAGTCTCTATGTCTCTATGTCTCTAAGTCTCTAAGTCTCTAAGTCTCTATGTCTCTATGTCTCTATGTCTCTATGTCTCTAAGTCTCTATGTCTCTATGTCTCTATGTCTCTAAGTCTCTAAGTCTCTATGTCTCTATGTCTCTATGTCTCTAAGTCTCTAAGTCTCTATGTCTCTATGTCTCTATGTCTCTATGTCTCTATGACTCGATGACTCGATGACTCGATGACTCGATGACTCGATGACTCGATGTCTCGATGTCTCGATGTCTCGATGTCTCGATGTCTCGATGTCTCGATGTCTCGATGTCTCGATGTCTCGATGTCTCTAAGTCTCTATGTCTCTAAGTCTCTATGTCTCTATGTCTCTATGTCTCTATGTCTCTATGTCTCTATGTCTCTATGTCTCTAAGTCTCTAAGTCTCTAAGTCTCTATGTCTCTATGTCTCTAAGTCTCTATGTCTCTATGTCTCTATGTCTCTATGTCTCTAAGTCTCTATGTCTCTATGTCTCTAAGTCTCTAAGTCTCTATGTCTCTATGTCTCTAAGTCTCTATGTCTCTATGTCTCTATGTCTCTATGTCTCTAAGTCTCTATGTCTCTATGTCTCTAAGTCTCTAAGTCTCTAAGTCTCTATGTCTCTATGTCTCTATGTCTCTATGTCTCTAAGTCTCTATGTCTCTATGTCTCTATGTCTCTAAGTCTCTAAGTCTCTATGTCTCTATGTCTCTATGTCTCTAAGTCTCTAAGTCTCTATGTCTCTATGTCTCTATGTCTCTATGTCTCTATGACTCGATGACTCGATGACTCGATGACTCGATGACTCGATGACTCGATGTCTCGATGTCTCGATGTCTCGATGTCTCGATGTCTCGATGTCTCGATGTCTCGATGTCTCGATGTCTCGATGTCTCTAAGTCTCTATGTCTCTAAGTCTCTATGTCTCTATGTCTCTATGTCTCTATGTCTCTATGTCTCTATGTCTCTAAGTCTCTAAGTCTCTAAGTCTCTATGTCTCTATGTCTCTAAGTCTCTATGTCTCTATGTCTCTATGTCTCTATGTCTCTAAGTCTCTATGTCTCTAAGTCTCTAAGTCTCTATGTCTCTATGTCTCTAAGTCTCTATGTCTCTATGTCTCTAAGTCTCTATGTCTCTATGTCTCTATGTCTCTATGTCTCTATGTCTCTAAGTCTCTATGTCTCTATGACTCTATGACTCTATGACTCTATGACTCTCTGACTCTCTGACTCTCTGACTCTCTGACTCTCTGACTCGATGTCTCGATGTCTCGATGTCTCGATGTCTCGATGTCTCTATGTCTCTATGTCTCTATGTCTCTAAGTCTCTATGTCTCTATGTCTCTAAGTCTCTATGTCTCTATGTCTCTATGTCTCTATGTCTCTAAGTCTCTATGTCTCTAAGTCTCTAAGTCTCTATGTCTCTATGTCTCTAAGTCTCTATGTCTCTATGTCTCTAAGTCTCTAAGTCTCTATGTCTCTATGTCTCTATGTCTCTATGTCTCTATGTCTCTATGTCTCTAAGTCTCTATGTCTCTATGTCTCTAAGTCTCTAAGTCTCTATGTCTCTATGTCTCTATGTCTCTATGTCTCTAAGTCTCTATGTCTCTATGTCTCTATGTCTCTAAGTCTCTAAGTCTCTATGTCTCTATGTCTCTATGTCTCTAAGTCTCTAAGTCTCTATGTCTCTATGTCTCTATGTCTCTATGTCTCTATGACTCGATGACTCGATGACTCGATGACTCGATGACTCGATGACTCGATGTCTCGATGTCTCGATGTCTCGATGTCTCGATGTCTCGATGTCTCGATGTCTCGATGTCTCGATGTCTCTAAGTCTCTAAGTCTCTATGTCTCTATGTCTCTAAGTCTCTAAGTCTCTATGTCTCTATGTCTCTATGTCTCTATGTCTCTAAGTCTCTAAGTCTCTATGTCTCTATGACTCTATGACTCTCTGACTCTCTGACTCTCTGACTCTCTGACTCTCTGACTCTCTGACTCTCTGACTCGATGTCTCGATGTCTCTATGTCTCTATGTCTCTATGTCTCTATGTCTCTAAGTCTCTAAGTCTCTATGTCTCTATGTCTCTAAGTCTCTAAGTCTCTATGTCTCTATGTCTCTATGTCTCTAAGTCTCTAAGTCTCTATGTCTCTATGTCTCTATGTCTCTATGTCTCTATGACTCGATGACTCGATGACTCGATGACTCGATGACTCGATGACTCGATGTCTCGATGTCTCGATGTCTCGATGTCTCGATGTCTCGATGTCTCGATGTCTCGATGTCTCGATGTCTCGATGTCTCTAAGTCTCTAAGTCTCTATGTCTCTAAGTCTCTATGTCTCTATGTCTCTATGTCTCTATGTCTCTATGTCTCTATGTCTCTATGTCTCTAAGTCTCTATGTCTCTATGTCTCTAAGTCTCTATGTCTCTATGTCTCTATGTCTCTATGTCTCTAAGTCTCTATGTCTCTAAGTCTCTAAGTCTCTATGTCTCTATGTCTCTAAGTCTCTATGTCTCTATGTCTCTATGTCTCTATGTCTCTAAGTCTCTATGTCTCTAAGTCTCTAAGTCTCTATGTCTCTATGTCTCTAAGTCTCTATGTCTCTATGTCTCTAAGTCTCTAAGTCTCTATGTCTCTATGTCTCTAAGTCTCTAAGTCTCTAAGTCTCTAAGTCTCTATGACTCTATGACTCTATGACTCTATGACTCTCTGACTCTCTGACTCTCTGACTCGATGTCTCGATGACTCGATGTCTCGATGTCTCTAAGTCTCTAAGTCTCTATGTCACTATGTCTCTATGACTCTATGACTCTATGACTCTATGACTCTATGACTCTATGACTCTATGACTCTATGACTCGATGACTCGATGACTCGATGACTCGATGACTCGATGACTCGATGTCTCGATGTCTCGATGTCTCGATGTCTCGATGTCTCGATGTCTCTAAGTCTCTAAGTCTCTAAGTCTCTAAGTCTCTAAGTCTCTAAGTCTCTAAGTCTCTATGACTCTATGACTCTATGACTCTCTGACTCTCTGACTCTCTGATTCTCTGACTCGATGTCTCGATGACTCGATGTCTCGATGTCTCGATGTCTCGATGTCTCGATGTCTCGATGTCTCGATGTCTCTAAGTCTCTAAGTCTCTAAGTCTCTATGTCTCTATGTCTCTATGTCTCTATGTCTCTATGTCTCTATGTCTCTATGTCTCTAAGTCTCTAAGTCTCTAAGTCTCTAAGTCTCTAAGTCTCTATGACTCTATGACTCTATGACTCTATGACTCTCTGACTCTCTGACTCGATGTCTCGATGACTCGATGTCTCGATGTCTCTAAGTCTCTAAGTCTCTATGTCACTATGTCTCTATGACTCTATGACTCTATGACTCTATGACTCTATGACTCGATGACTCGATGACTCGATGACTCGATGTCTCGATGTCTCGATGTCTCGATGTCTCTAAGTCTCTAAGTCTCTAAGTCTCTAAGTCTCTATGACTCTCTGACTCTCTGACTCTCTGACTCTCTGACTCGATGTCTCGATGACTCGATGTCTCGATGTCTCGATGTCTCGATGTCTCGATGTCTCTAAGTCTCTAAGTCTCTAAGTCTCTAAGTCTCTATGTCTCTATGTCTCTATGTCTCTAAGTCTCGATGTCTCTATGTCTCTATGTCTCTAAGTCTCTAAGTCTCTAAGTCTCTAAGTCTCTATGACTCTATGACTCTATGACTCTATGACTCTCTGACTCTCTGACTCAATGTCTCGATGACTCGATGTCTCGATGTCTCTAAGTCTCTAAGTCTCTATGACTCTATGACTCTATGACTCTATGACTCTATGACTCTATGACTCGATGACTCGATGACTCGATGACTCGATGTCTCGATGACTCGATGACTCGATGTCTCGATGTCTCGATGTCTCGATGTCTCTAAGTCTCTAAGTCTCTATGACTCTCTGACTCTCTGACTCTCTGACTCTCTGACTCGATGTCTCGATGACTCGATGTCTCGATGTCTCGATGTCTCGATGTCTCGATGTCTCGATGTCTCTAAGTCTCTAAGTCTCTAAGTCTCTAAGTCTCTAAGTCTCTATGTCTCTATGTCTCTAAGTCTCTATGTCTCTATGTCTCTATGTCTCTAAGTCTCTATGTCTCTATGACTCTATGACTCTATGACTCTCTGACTCTCTGACTCTCTGACTCTCTGACTCTCTGACTCTCTGACTCTCTGACTCTCTGACTCGATGTCTCGATGTCTCGATGTCTCGATGTCTCTATGTCTCTATGTCTCTAAGTCTCTAAGTCTCTAAGTCTCTAAGTCTCTAAGTCTCTAAGTCTCTATGACTCTATGACTCTATGACTCTATGACTCTCTGACTCTCTGACTCTCTGACTCGATGTCTCGATGACTCGATGTCTCGATGTCTCGATGTCTCGATGACTCGATGTCTCGATGTCTCGATGTCTCGATGTCTCGATGTCTCGATGTCTCTAAGTCTCTAAGTCTCTAAGTCTCTAAGTCTCTATGTCTCTATGTCTCTATGACTCTATGACTCTATGACTCTATGACTCTCTGACTCTCTGACTCTCTGACTCTCTGACTCGATGACTCGATGTCTCGATGACTCGATGACTCGATGTCTCGATGTCTCGATGTCTCGATGTCTCTAAGTCTCTAAGTCTCTAAGTTTCTATGACTCTCTGACTCTCTGACTCTCTGACTCTCTGACTCGATGACTCGATGTCTCGATGACTCGATGTCTCGATGTCTCGATGTCTCGATGTCTCTAAGTCTCTAAGTCTCTAAGTCTCTAAGTCTCTATGTCACTATGACTCTATGACTCTATGACTCGATGACTCGATGACTCGATGTCTCGATGACTCGATGACTCGATGACTCGATGACTCGATGTCTCGATGACTCGATGTCTCGATGTCTCGATGTCTCGATGACTCGATGTCTCGATGTCTCGATGTCTCTAAGTCTCTAAGTCTCTAAGTCTCTATGTCTCTATGACTCTATGACTCTATGACTCTATGACTCTATGACTCTCTGACTCTCTGACTCTCTGACTCGATGACTCGATGTCTCGATGACTCGATGACTCGATGTCTCGATGTCTCTAAGTCTCTAAGTCTCTAAGTCTCTATGTCACTATGTCTCTATGACTCTATGACTCTATGACTCTATGACTCTATGACTCTATGACTCGATGACTCGATGACTCGATGACTCGATGACTCGAGGTCTCGAGGTCTCGATGACTCGATGTCTCGATGTCTCGATGTCTCGATGTCTCTAAGTCTCTAAGTCTCTAAGTCTCTAAGTCTCTATGTCTCTATGTCTCTATGACTCTATGACTCTATGTCTCTATGACTCTATGACTCTATGACTCTATGACTCTATGACTCTCTGACTCTCTGACTCGATGACTCGATGTCTCGATGACTCGATGACTCGATGTCTCGATGTCTCGATGTCTCTACGTCTCTACGTCTCTACGTCTCTAAGTCTCTAAGTCTCTAAGTCTCTAAGTCTCTATGTCTCTATGACTCTATGACTCTATGACTCTATGACTCTATGACTCTCTGACTCTCTGACTCTCTGACTCTCTGACTCGATGTCTCGATGACTCGATGTCTCGATGTCTCTAAGTCTCTCAGTCTCTAAGTCTCTAAGTCTCTAAGTCTCTATGTCACTATGTCTCTATGACTCTATGACTCTATGACTCTATGACTCGATGACTCGATGACTCGATGACTCGATGACTCGATGTCTCGATGTCTCGATGTCTCGATGACTCGATGTCTCGATGTCTCGATGTCTCGAAGTCTCTAAGTCTCTAAGTCTCTAAGTCTCTATGTCTCTATGTCTCTATGACTCTATGACTCTATGACTCGATGACTCGATGACTCGATGACTCGATGACTCGATGTCTCGATGTCTCGATGACTCGATGTCTCGATGTCTCGATGTCTCGATGTCTCTAAGTCTCTAAGTCTCTAAGTCTCTAAGTCTCTAAGTCTCTATGTCTCTATGTCTCTATGACTCTATGTCTCTATGACTCTATGACTCTATGACTCTATGACTCTATGACTCTCTGACTCTCTGACTCTCTGACTCGATGACTCGATGTCTCGATGACTCGATGACTCGATGACTCGATGTCTCGATGTCTCGATGTCTCGATGTCTCTACGTCTCTACGTCTCTAAGTCTCTAAGTCTCTATGTCTCTATGACTCTATGACTCTATGACTCTCTGACTCTCTGACTCTCTGACTCTCTGACTCGATGACTCGATGTCTCGATGACTCGATGTCTCGATGACTCGATGTCTCGATGTCTCGATGTCTCTAAGTCTCTAAGTCTCTAAGTCTCTAAGTCTCTAAGTCTCTATGACTCTATGACTCTATGACTCTATGACTCTCTGACTCTCTGACTCTCTGACTCGATGTCTCGATGACTCGATGTCTCGATGTCTCGATGTCTCGATGACTCGATGTCTCGATGTCTCGATGTCTCGATGTCTCGATGTCTCTAAGTCTCTAAGTCTCTAAGTCTCTAAGTCTCTATGACTCTATGACTCTCTGACTCTCTGACTCTCTGACTCTCTGACTCGATGACTCGATGTCTCGATGACTCGATGACTCGATGTCTCGATGTCTCGATGTCTCGATGTCTCTAAGTCTCTAAGTCTCTAAGTCTCTATGACTCTCTGACTCTCTGACTCTCTGACTCGATGACTCGATGTCTCGATGACTCGATGTCTCGATGTCTCGATGTCTCTAAGTCTCTAAGTCTCTAAGTCTCTATGTCACTATGACTCTATGACTCTATGACTCGATGACTCGATGACTCGATGTCTCGATGACTCGATGACTCGATGTCTCGATGACTCGATGTCTCGATGTCTCGATGTCTCTAAGTCTCTAAGTCTCTATGACTCTATGACTCTATGACTCTCTGACTCTCTGACTCTCTGACTCGATGACTCGATGTCTCGATGACTCGATGACTCGATGTCTCGATGTCTCTAAGTCTCTAAGTCTCTAAGTCTCTAAGTCTCTAAGTCTCTATGTCACTATGTCTCTATGACTCTATGACTCTATGACTCTATGACTCTATGACTCTATGACTCGATGACTCGATGACTCGATGACTCGATGACTCGAGGTCTCGAGGTCTCGATGACTCGATGTCTCGATGTCTCGATGTCTCGATGTCTCTAAGTCTCTAAGTCTCTAAGTCTCTATGTCTCTATGTCTCTATGACTCTATGACTCTATGTCTCTATGACTCTATGACTCTATGACTCTCTGACTCTCTGACTCTCTGACTCGATGACTCGATGTCTCGATGACTCGATGACTCGATGTCTCGATGTCTCGATGTCTCTACGTCTCTACGTCTCTACGTCTCTAAGTCTCTAAGTCTCTAAGTCTCTATGACTCTATGACTCTATGACTCTATGACTCTATGACTCTATGACTCTCTGACTCTCTGACTCTCTGACTCTCTGACTCTCTGACTCGATGTCTCGATGACTCGATGTCTCGATGTCTCTAAGTCTCTAAGTCTCTAAGTCTCTAAGTCTCTAAGTCTCTATGTCACTATGTCTCTATGACTCTATGACTCTATGACTCTATGACTCGATGACTCGATGACTCGATGACTCGATGACTCGATGTCTCGATGTCTCGATGTCTCGATGACTCGATGTCTCGATGTCTCGATGTCTCTAAGTCTCTAAGTCTCTAAGTCTCTAAGTCTCTATGTCTCTATGTCTCTATGACTCTATGACTCGATGACTCGATGACTCGATGACTCGATGACTCGATGTCTCGATGACTCGATGACTCGATGACTCGATGTCTCGATGTCTCGATGTCTCGATGTCTCTACGTCTCTACGTCTCTAAGTCTCTAAGTCTCTATGTCTCTATGACTCTATGACTCTATGACTCTCTGACTCTCTGACTCTCTGACTCTCTGACTCGATGACTCGATGTCTCGATGACTCGATGACTCGATGACTCGATGTCTCGATGTCTCGATGTCTCGATGTCTCTACGTCTCTACGTCTCTAAGTCTCTAAGTCTCTATGTCTCTATGACTCTATGACTCTCTGACTCTCTGACTCTCTGACTCTCTGACTCTCTGACTCGATGACTCGATGTCTCGATGACTCGATGTCTCGATGTCTCTAAGTCTCTAAGTCTCTAAGTCTCTAAGTCTCTAAGTCTCTATGTCACTATGTCTCTATGACTCTATGACTCTATGACTCTATGACTCGATGACTCGATGACTCGATGACTCGATGACTCGATGTCTCGATGTCTCGATGACTCGATGACTCGATGTCTCTAAGTCTCTAAGTCTCTAAGTCTCTAAGTCTCTAAGTCTCTAAGTCTCTATGTCTCTATGACTCTATGACTCTATGACTCTATGACTCTATGACTCTCTGACTCTCTGACTCTCTGACTCGATGACTCGATGACTCGATGTCTCGATGTCTCGATGTCTCTAAGTCTCTAAGTCTCTAAGTCTCTAAGTCTCTATGTCTCTATGTCTCTATGACTCTATGTCTCTATGACTCTATGACTCTATGACTCTCTGACTCTCTGACTCTCTGACTCTCTGACTCGATGACTCGATGTCTCGATGACTCGATGACTCGATGACTCGATGTCTCGATGTCTCGATGTCTCGATGTCTCTAAGTCTCTAAGTCTCTAAGTCTCTAAGTCTCTAAGTCTCTATGTCTCTATGTCTCTATGACTCTATGTCTCTATGACTCTATGACTCTATGACTCTATGACTCTCTGACTCTCTGACTCTCTGACTCGATGACTCGATGTCTCGATGACTCGATGACTCGATGACTCGATGTCTCGATGTCTCTAAGTCTCTAAGTCTCTATGTCTCTATGTCTCTATGACTCTATGACTCTATGACTCTATGACTCTATGACTCTCTGACTCTCTGACTCTCTGACTCGATGACTCGATGTCTCGATGACTCGATGACTCGATGACTCGATGTCTCGATGTCTCGATGTCTCGATGTCTCGATGTCTCGATGTCTCTACGTCTCTACGTCTCTAAGTCTCTAAGTCTCTATGTCTCTATGACTCTATGACTCTATGACTCTCTGACTCTCTGACTCTCTGACTCTCTGACTCGATGACTCGATGTCTCGATGACTCGATGTCTCGATGTCTCTAAGTCTCTAAGTCTCTAAGTCTCTAAGTCTCTAAGTCTCTAAGTCTCTATGTCACTATGTCTCTATGACTCTATGACTCTATGACTCTATGACTCGATGACTCGATGACTCGATGACTCGATGACTCGATGTCTCGATGTCTCGATGACTCGATGACTCGATGTCTCTAAGTCTCTAAGTCTCTAAGTCTCTAAGTCTCTAAGTCTCTAAGTCTCTATGTCTCTATGACTCTATGACTCTATGACTCTATGACTCTATGACTCTCTGACTCTCTGACTCTCTGACTCGATGACTCGATGACTCGATGTCTCGATGTCTCTATGTCTCTAAGTCTCTAAGTCTCTAAGTCTCTAAGTCTCTAAGTCTCTATGTCTCTATGTCTCTATGACTCTATGTCTCTATGACTCTATGACTCTATGACTCTCTGACTCTCTGACTCTCTGACTCTCTGACTCGATGACTCGATGTCTCGATGACTCGATGACTCGATGACTCGATGACTCGATGTCTCGATGTCTCGATGTCTCGATGTCTCGATGTCTCTAAGTCTCTAAGTCTCTAAGTCTCTAAGTCTCTAAGTCTCTATGTCTCTATGACTCTATGTCTCTATGACTCTATGACTCTATGACTCTCTGACTCTCTGACTCTCTGACTCTCTGACTCGATGACTCGATGTCTCGATGACTCGATGACTCGATGACTCGATGACTCGATGTCTCGATGTCTCGATGTCTCGATGTCTCGATGTCTCTACGTCTCTACGTCTCTACGTCTCTAAGTCTCTAAGTCTCTATGTCTCTATGTCTCTATGACTCTATGACTCTATGACTCTATGACTCTATGACTCTATGACTCTCTGACTCTCTGACTCTCTGACTCGATGACTCGATGTCTCGATGACTCGATGACTCGATGACTCGATGTCTCGATGTCTCGATGTCTCGATGTCTCGATGTCTCGATGTCTCGATGTCTCTACGTCTCTACGTCTCTAAGTCTCTAAGTCTCTAAGTCTCTATGTCTCTATGACTCTATGACTCTATGACTCTATGACTCTATGACTCTATGACTCTATGACTCTCTGACTCTCTGACTCTCTGACTCGATGACTCGATGTCTCGATGACTCGATGACTCGATGACTCGATGTCTCGATGTCTCGATGTCTCGATGTCTCGATGTCTCGATGTCTCGATGTCTCGATGTCTCGATGTCTCGATGTCTCGATGTCTCTACGTCTCTACGTCTCTAAGTCTCTAAGTCTCTAAGTCTCTATGTCTCTATGACTCTATGACTCTATGACTCTATGACTCTATGACTCTATGACTCTATGACTCTCTGACTCTCTGACTCTCTGACTCGATGACTCGATGTCTCGATGACTCGATGACTCGATGACTCGATGTCTCGATGTCTCGATGTCTCGATGTCTCGATGTCTCGATGTCTCGATGTCTCTACGTCTCTACGTCTCTAAGTCTCTAAGTCTCTAAGTCTCTATGTCTCTATGACTCTATGACTCTATGACTCTATGACTCTATGACTCGATGACTCGATGACTCGATGACTCGATGTCTCGATGTCTCGATGACTCGATGACTCGATGACTCGATGACTCGATGTCTCGATGTCTCGATGACTCGATGTCTCGATGTCTCGATGTCTCGATGTCTCGATGTCTCGATGTCTCGATGTCTCGATGTCTCGATGTCTCTAAGTCTCTAAGTCTCTAAGTCTCTAAGTCTCTATGACTCTATGACTCTATGACTCTATGACTCTATGACTCTCTGACTCTCTGACTCTCTGACTCTCTGACTCTCTGACTCGATGACTCGATGTCTCGATGTCTCGATGTCTCGATGTCTCTATGTCTCTATGTCTCTAAGTCTCTAAGTCTCTAAGTCTCTATGACTCTCTGACTCTCTGACTCTCTGACTCTCTGACTCTCTGACTCGATGTCTCGATGACTCGATGTCTCGATGTCTCGATGTCTCTAAGTCTCTAAGTCTCTAAGTCTCTAAGTCTCTAAGTCTCTAAGTCTCTAAGTCTCTAAGTCTCTAAGTCTCTATGTCACTATGTCTCTATGACTCTATGACTCTATGACTCTATGACTCTATGACTCGATGACTCGATGACTCGATGACTCGATGACTCGATGACTCGATGTCTCGATGTCTCGATGACTCGATGTCTCGATGTCTCGATGTCTCGATGTCTCGATGTCTCGATGTCTCGATGTCTCGATGTCTCTAAGTCTCTAAGTCTCTAAGTCTCTAAGTCTCTAAGTCTCTATGTCTCTATGACTCTATGTCTCTATGACTCTATGACTCTATGACTCTCTGACTCTCTGACTCTCTGACTCTCTGACTCGATGACTCGATGTCTCGATGACTCGATGACTCGATGACTCGATGACTCGATGTCTCGATGTCTCGATGTCTCGATGTCTCGATGTCTCTACGTCTCTACGTCTCTAAGTCTCTAAGTCTCTAAGTCTCTATGTCTCTATGACTCTATGACTCTATGACTCTATGACTCTCTGACTCTCTGACTCTCTGACTCGATGACTCGATGTCTCGATGACTCGATGACTCGATGACTCGATGTCTCGATGTCTCGATGTCTCGATGTCTCGATGTCTCTACGTCTCTACGTCTCTAAGTCTCTAAGTCTCTAAGTCTCTATGTCTCTATGACTCTATGACTCTATGACTCTATGACTCTATGACTCGATGACTCGATGACTCGATGTCTCGATGTCTCGATGACTCGATGACTCGATGACTCGATGACTCGATGTCTCGATGTCTCGATGACTCGATGTCTCGATGTCTCGATGTCTCGATGTCTCGATGTCTCGATGTCTCGATGTCTCGATGTCTCTAAGTCTCTAAGTCTCTAAGTCTCTAAGTCTCTAAGTCTCTAAGTCTCTATGACTCTATGACTCTATGACTCTATGACTCTATGACTCTATGACTCTCTGACTCTCTGACTCTCTGACTCTCTGACTCTCTGACTCGATGACTCGATGTCTCGATGTCTCGATGTCTCGATGTCTCTATGTCTCTATGTCTCTAAGTCTCTAAGTCTCTAAGTCTCTATGACTCTCTGACTCTCTGACTCTCTGACTCTCTGACTCTCTGACTCGATGTCTCGATGACTCGATGTCTCGATGTCTCGATGTCTCTAAGTCTCTAAGTCTCTAAGTCTCTAAGTCTCTAAGTCTCTAAGTCTCTAAGTCTCTATGTCACTATGTCTCTATGACTCTATGACTCTATGACTCTATGACTCTATGACTCGATGACTCGATGACTCGATGACTCGATGACTCGATGACTCGATGTCTCGATGTCTCGATGACTCGATGTCTCGATGTCTCGATGTCTCGATGTCTCGATGTCTCGATGTCTCGATGTCTCTAAGTCTCTAAGTCTCTAAGTCTCTATGTCTCTATGTCTCTATGACTCTATGACTCTATGACTCTATGACTCTATGACTCTATGACTCTCTGACTCTCTGACTCTCTGACTCGATGTCTCGATGACTCGATGACTCGATGTCTCGATGTCTCGATGTCTCTAAGTCTCTAAGTCTCTATGTCACTATGTCTCTATGACTCTATGACTCTATGACTCTATGACTCGATGACTCGATGACTCGATGTCTCGATGTCTCGATGACTCGATGTCTCGATGTCTCGATGTCTCGATGTCTCGAAGTCTCGAAGTCTCTAAGTCTCTATGTCTCTATGTCTCTATGACTCTATGACTCTATGTCTCTATGACTCTATGACTCTATGACTCTCTGACTCTCTGACTCTCTGACTCGATGACTCGATGACTCGATGACTCGATGTCTCGATGTCTCGATGTCTCGATGTCTCTACGTCTCTACGTCTCTAAGTCTCTAAGTCTCTAAGTCTCTATGACTCTATGACTCTATGACTCTCTGACTCTCTGACTCTCTGACTCTCTGACTCTCTGACTCTCTGACTCGATGACTCGATGTCTCGATGTCTCGATGTCTCGATGTCTCGATGTCTCGATGTCTCTAAGTCTCTAAGTCTCTAAGTCTCTATGACTCTCTGACTCTCTGACTCTCTGACTCTCTGACTCTCTGACTCGATGTCTCGATGACTCGATGTCTCGATGACTCGATGTCTCGATGTCTCTAAGTCTCTAAGTCTCTAAGTCTCTAAGTCTCTAAGTCTCTAAGTCTCTAAGTCTCTATGTCACTATGTCTCTATGACTCTATGACTCTATGACTCTATGACTCTATGACTCGATGACTCGATGACTCGATGACTCGATGACTCGATGACTCGATGACTCGATGTCTCGATGTCTCGATGACTCGATGTCTCGATGTCTCGATGTCTCGATGTCTCGATGTCTCGATGTCTCTAAGTCTCTAAGTCTCTAAGTCTCTATGTCTCTATGTCTCTATGACTCTATGACTCTATGACTCTATGACTCTATGACTCTATGACTCTCTGACTCTCTGACTCTCTGACTCGATGTCTCGATGACTCGATGACTCGATGTCTCGATGTCTCGATGTCTCTAAGTCTCTAAGTCTCTATGTCACTATGTCTCTATGACTCTATGACTCTATGACTCGATGACTCGATGACTCGATGTCTCGATGTCTCGATGACTCGATGTCTCGATGTCTCGATGTCTCTAAGTCTCTAAGTCTCTAAGTCTCTATGTCTCTATGTCTCTATGACTCTATGACTCTATGTCTCTATGACTCTATGACTCTATGACTCTATGACTCTCTGACTCTCTGACTCGATGACTCGATGACTCGATGACTCGATGTCTCGATGTCTCGATGTCTCTACGTCTCTACGTCTCTAAGTCTCTAAGTCTCTAAGTCTCTATGACTCTATGACTCTATGACTCTATGACTCTCTGACTCGATGTCTCGATGTCTCGATGACTCGATGACTCGATGACTCGATGTCTCGATGTCTCGATGTCTCGATGTCTCTAAGTCTCTAAGTCTCTATGACTCTATGACTCGATGACTCGATGACTCGATGACTCGATGACTCGATGACTCGATGTCTCGATGACTCGATGTCTCGATGTCTCGATGTCTCGATGTCTCTAAGTCTCTAAGTCTCTATGACTCTCTGACTCTCTGACTCTCTGACTCTCTGACTCTCTGACTCGATGTCTCGATGACTCGATGTCTCGATGTCTCGATGTCTCGATGTCTCGATGTCTCTAAGTCTCTAAGTCTCTAAGTCTCTAAGTCTCTAAGTCTCTAAGTCTCTATGTCACTATGTCTCTATGACTCTATGACTCTATGACTCGATGACTCGATGACTCGATGACTCGATGACTCGATGACTCGATGACTCGATGTCTCGATGTCTCGATGACTCGATGTCTCGATGTCTCGATGTCTCGATGTCTCGATGTCTCGATGTCTCTAAGTCTCTAAGTCTCTAAGTCTCTATGTCTCTATGTCTCTATGACTCTATGACTCTATGACTCTATGACTCTATGACTCTATGACTCTCTGACTCTCTGACTCTCTGACTCGATGTCTCGATGACTCGATGACTCGATGTCTCGATGTCTCGATGTCTCTAAGTCTCTAAGTCTCTATTTCACTATGTCTCTATGACTCTATGACTCTATGACTCTATGACTCGATGACTCGATGACTCGATGACTCGATGTCTCGATGTCTCGATGACTCGATGTCTCGATGTCTCGATGTCTCGATGTCTCGATGTCTCGATGTCTCGATGTCTCGATGTCTCTAAGTCTCTAAGTCTCTATGTCTCTATGTCTCTATGACTCTATGACTCTATGTCTCTATGACTCTCTGACTCTCTGACTCGATGACTCGATGTCTCGATGACTCGATGACTCGATGTCTCGATGTCTCGATGTCTCGATGTCTCGATGTCTCTACGTCTCTACGTCTCTACGTCTCTAAGTCTCTAAGTCTCTAAGTCTCTAAGTCTCTATGTCTCTATGACTCTATGACTCTCTGACTCTCTGACTCGATGACTCGATGACTCGATGACTCGATGACTCGATGTCTCGATGACTCGATGACTCGATGTCTCGATGTCTCGATGTCTCGATGTCTCGATGTCTCGATGTCTCTACGTCTCTACGTCTCTAAGTCTCTATGTCTCTATGTCTCTATGACTCTATGACTCTATGACTCTATGACTCTATGACTCTATGACTCTCTGACTCGATGTCTCGATGACTCGATGACTCGATGTCTCGATGTCTCGATGTCTCGATGTCTCTACGTCTCTACGTCTCTACGTCTCTAAGTCTCTAAGTCTCTATGACTCTATGACTCGATGACTCGATGACTCGATGACTCGATGACTCGATGTCTCGATGACTCGATGTCTCGATGTCTCGATGTCTCGATGTCTCGATGTCTCGAAGTCTCGAAGTCTCTATGTCTCTATGTCTCTATGACTCTATGACTCTATGACTCTATGACTCTATGACTCTATGACTCTATGACTCTATGACTCTCTGACTCGATGACTCGATGACTCGATGTCTCGATGACTCGATGTCTCTATGTCTCTATGTCTCGATGTCTCGATGTCTCTAAGTCTCTAAGTCTCTAAGTCTCTAAGTCTCTAAGTCTCTAAGTCTCTACGTCTCTACGTCTCTACGTCTCTACGTCTCTAAGTCTCTAAGTCTCTAAGTCTCTAAGTCTCTATGTCTCTATGTCTCTATGTCTCTATGTCTCTACGTCTCTACGTCTCTACGTCTCTAAGTCTCTAAGTCTCTAAGTCTCTATGTCTCTATGTCTCTATGACTCTATGACTCTATGACTCTATGACTCTATGACTCTATGACTCTATGACTCTATGACTCTATGACTCTCTGACTCGATGACTCGATGACTCGATGACTCGATGTCTCGATGACTCGATGACTCGATGTCTCTATGTCTCTATGTCTCTATGTCTCTATGTCTCGATGTCTCGATGTCTCGATGTCTCGATGTCTCGATGTCTCGATGTCTCGATGTCTCTAAGTCTCTAAGTCTCTATGTCTCTAAGTCTCTAAGTCTCTAAGTCTCTATGTCTCTATGTCTCTACGTCTCTACGTCTCTAAGTCTCTAAGTCTCTATGTCTCTATGTCTCTACGTCTCTACGTCTCTACGTCTCTAAGTCTCTAAGTCTCTAAGTCTCTAAGTCTCTATGTCTCTATGTCTCTATGTCTCTACGTCTCTACGTCTCTAAGTCTCTAAGTCTCTATGTCTCTATGACTCTATGACTCTATGACTCTATGACTCTATGACTCTATGACTCTATGACTCTATGACTCTATGACTCTATGACTCTCTGACTCGATGACTCGATGACTCGATGTCTCGATGACTCGATGACTCGATGTCTCTATGTCTCTATGTCTCTATGTCTCTACGTCTCTACGTCTCTACGTCTCTACGTCTCTAAGTCTCTAAGTCTCTAAGTCTCTATGTCTCTATGTCTCTACGTCTCTACGTCTCTAAGTCTCGAAGTCTCTAAGTCTCTAAGTCTCTAAGTCTCTAAGTCTCTATGTCTCTATGACTCTATGACTCTATGACTCTATGACTCTATGACTCTATGACTCTATGACTCTATGACTCTATGACTCTCTGACTCGATGACTCGATGACTCGATGTCTCGATGACTCGATGACTCGATGTCTCTAAGTCTCTAAGTCTCTAAGTCTCTAAGTCTCTAAGTCTCTATGACTCTATGACTCTCTGACTCTCTGACTCTCTGACTCTCTGACTCTCTGACTCTCTGACTCGATGTCTCGATGACTCGATGTCTCGATGACTCGATGTCTCGATGTCTCGATGTCTCGATGTCTCGATGTCTCGATGTCTCGATGTCTCGATGTCTCGATGTCTCGATGTCTCGATGTCTCGATGTCTCGATGTCTCGATGTCTCTAAGTCTCTAAGTCTCTATGTCACTATGTCTCTATGACTCTATGACTCTATGACTCTATGACTCTATGACTCTATGACTCGATGACTCGATGACTCGATGACTCGATGACTCGATGACTCGATGTCTCGATGTCTCGATGACTCGATGTCTCGATGTCTCGATGTCTCGAAGTCTCTAAGTCTCTAAGTCTCTAAGTCTCTAAGTCTCTAAGTCTCTAAGTCTCTATGTCTCTATGTCTCTATGACTCTATGACTCTATGACTCTATGACTCTATGACTCTATGACTCTATGTCTCTATGTCTCTATGTCTCTATGTCTCTATGACTCGATGACTCGATGACTCGATGACTCGATGACTCGATGACTCGATGACTCGATGTCTCGATGTCTCGATGTCTCGATGTCTCGATGTCTCGATGTCTCGATGTCTCGATGTCTCGATGTCTCGATGTCTCTAAGTCTCTAAGTCTCTAAGTCTCTATGACTCTATGACTCTCTGACTCTCTGACTCGATGACTCGATGACTCGATGTCTCGATGACTCGATGACTCGATGTCTCTATGTCTCTATGTCTCTATGTCTCTACGTCTCTACGTCTCTACGTCTCTACGTCTCTAAGTCTCTAAGTCTCTAAGTCTCTATGTCTCTATGTCTCTATGTCTCTATGTCTCTACGTCTCTACGTCTCTAAGTCTCTAAGTCTCTAAGTCTCTATGTCTCTATGACTCTATGACTCTATGACTCTATGACTCTATGACTCTATGACTCTATGACTCTATGACTCTATGACTCTATGACTCTATGACTCTCTGACTCGATGACTCGATGACTCGATGTCTCGATGACTCGATGACTCGATGTCTCTAAGTCTCTAAGTCTCTAAGTCTCTAAGTCTCTATGACTCTATGACTCTATGACTCTCTGACTCGATGTCTCGATGACTCGATGTCTCGATGACTCGATGTCTCGATGTCTCGATGTCTCGATGTCTCGATGTCTCGATGTCTCGATGTCTCGATGTCTCGATGTCTCGATGTCTCTAAGTCTCTAAGTCTCGATGTCACTATGTCTCTATGACTCTATGACTCTATGACTCTATGACTCTATGACTCTATGACTCTATGACTCTATGACTCGATGACTCGATGACTCGATGACTCGATGACTCGATGTCTCGATGTCTCGATGACTCGATGTCTCGATGTCTCGATGTCTCGATGTCTCGATGTCTCGATGTCTCGATGTCTCGATGTCTCGATGTCTCGATGTCTCGATGTCTCTAAGTCTCTAAGTCTCTATGTCACTATGTCACTATGTCTCTATGACTCTATGACTCTATGACTCTATGACTCTATGACTCTATGACTCTATGACTCGATGACTCGATGACTCGATGACTCGATGACTCTATGACTCTATGTCTCTATGTCTCTATGTCTCTATGTCTCTATGACTCGATGACTCGATGACTCGATGACTCGATGACTCGATGACTCGATGTCTCGATGTCTCGATGTCTCGATGTCTCGATGTCTCGATGTCTCGATGTCTCGATGTCTCGATGTCTCTAAGTCTCTAAGTCTCTATGACTCTATGACTCTATGACTCTATGACTCTCTGACTCTCTGACTCTCTGACTCTCTGACTCTCTGACTCGATGTCTCGATGACTCGATGTCTCGATGACTCGATGTCTCGATGTCTCGATGTCTCGATGTCTCGATGTCTCTAAGTCTCTAAGTCTCTAAGTCTCTAAGTCTCTATGTCACTATGTCTCTATGACTCTATGACTCTATGACTCTATGACTCTATGACTCTATGACTCTATGACTCGATGACTCGATGACTCGATGACTCGATGTCTCGATGACTCGATGTCTCGATGACTCGATGTCTCGATGTCTCGATGTCTCGATGTCTCGATGTCTCTAAGTCTCTAAGTCTCTAAGTCTCTAAGTCTCTAAGTCTCTATGTCTCTATGTCTCTATGTCTCTAAGTCTCTATGTCTCTAAGTCTCTAAGTCTCTATGTCTCTATGTCTCTATGACTCTATGACTCTATGTCTCTATGTCTCTATGTCTCTATGTCTCTAAGTCTCTAAGTCTCTAAGTCTCTAAGTCTCTAAGTCTCTAAGTCTCTAAGTCTCTATGACTCTATGACTCTATGACTCTATGACTCTATGACTCTATGACTCTCTGACTCGATGTCTCGATGACTCGATGTCTCGATGTCTCGATGTCTCGATGTCTCTAAGTCTCTAAGTCTCTAAGTCTCTATGTCTCTATGTCTCTATGTCTCTAAGTCTCTAAGTCTCTATGTCTCTAAGTCTCTAAGTCTCTAAGTCTCTAAGTCTCTAAGTCTCTATGACTCTATGACTCTCTGACTCTCTGACTCTCTGACTCGATGTCTCGATGACTCGATGTCTCGATGTCTCGATGTCTCTAAGTCTCTAAGTCTCTAAGTCTCTAAGTCTCTAAGTCTCTATGACTCTATGACTCGATGACTCGATGACTCGATGACTCGATGTCTCGATGTCTCGATGACTCGATGTCTCGATGTCTCTAAGTCTCTAAGTCTCTAAGTCTCTAAGTCTCTAAGTCTCTATGTCTCTATGTCTCTATGTCTCTAAGTCTCTAAGTCTCTATGTCTCTATGTCTCTATGTCTCTAAGTCTCTATGTCTCTAAGTCTCTAAGTCTCTATGTCTCTATGTCTCTAAGTCTCTATGTCTCTAAGTCTCTAAGTCTCTATGTCTCTATGTCTCTATGACTCTATGACTCTATGTCTCTATGTCTCTATGTCTCTAAGTCTCTAAGTCTCTAAGTCTCTATGACTCTATGACTCTATGACTCTATGACTCTATGACTCTATGACTCTCTGACTCTCTGACTCTCTGACTCTCTGACTCGATGTCTCGATGACTCGATGTCTCGATGTCTCTAAGTCTCTAAGTCTCTAAGTCTCTAAGTCTCTAAGTCTCTAAGACTCTAAGTCTCTAAGTCTCTAAGTCTCTAAGTCTCTATGTCACTATGTCTCTATGACTCTATGACTCTATGACTCTATGACTCTATGACTCGATGACTCGATGACTCGATGACTCGATGACTCGATGTCTCGATGTCTCGATGTCTCGATGTCTCGATGTCTCGATGTCTCGATGTCTCGATGTCTCTAAGTCTCTAAGTCTCTAAGTCTCTAAGTCTCTATGACTCTATGACTCTATGACTCTCTGACTCTCTGACTCTCTGACTCTCTGAGTCTCTGACTCGATGACTCGATGTCTCGATGTCTCGATGTCTCGATGTCTCGATGTCTCGATGTCTCGATGTCTCGATGTCTCGATGTCTCGATGTCTCGATGTCTCGATGTCTCGATGTCTCGATGTCTCGATGTCTCGATGTCTCGATGTCTCTAAGTCTCTATGTCTCTATGACTCTATGACTCTATGACTCTCTGACTCTCTGACTCTCTGACTCGATGTCTCGATGACTCGAATACTCGATGTCTCTATGTCTCTATGTCTCTATGTCTCTATGTCTCTATGTCTCTAAGTCTCTAAGTCTCTAAGTCTCTAAGTCTCTATGACTCTATGACTCTATGACTCTATGACTCTATGACTCTCTGACTCTCTGACTCTCTGACTCTCTGAGTCTCTGACTCGATGACTCGATGTCTCGATGTCTCGATGTCTCGATGTCTCGATGTCTCGATGTCTCGATGTCTCTAAGTCTCTAAGTCTCTAAGTCTCTAAGTCTCTATGTCACTATGTCTCTATGACTCTATGACTCTATGACTCTATGACTCTATGACTCTCTGACTCTCTGACTCTCTGACTCTCTGACTCTCTGAGTCTCTGAGTCTCTGACTCGATGTCTCGATGTCTCGATGTCTCGATGTCTCGATGTCTCGATGTCTCGATGTCTCGATGTCTCTAAGTCTCTAAGTCTCTAAGTCTCTAAGTCTCTATGTCACTATGTCTCTATGACTCTATGACTCTATGACTCTATGACTCTATGACTCTATGACTCGATGACTCGATGACTCGATGTCTCGATGACTCGATGTCTCGATGTCTCGAAGTCTCGAAGTCTCGAAGTCTCGAAGTCTCTAAGTCTCTAAGTCTCTAAGTCTCTATGTCACTATGTCTCTATGACTCTATGACTCTATGACTCTATGACTCTATGACTCGATGACTCGATGACTCGATGACTCGATGACTCGATGTCTCGATGTCTCGATGACTCGATGTCTCGATGTCTCGATGTCTCGATGTCTCGATGTCTCTAAGTCTCTAAGTCTCTAAGTCTCTAAGTCTCTAAGTCTCTATGTCACTATGTCTCTAAGTCTCTAAGTCTCTATGTCACTATGTCTCTATGACTCTATGACTCTATGACTCTATGACTCGATGACTCGATGACTCGATGACTCGATGACTCGATGTCTCGATGACTCGATGTCTCGATGTCTCGATGTCTCGATGTCTCGATGACTCGATGTCTCGATGTCTCGATGTCTCTAAGTCTCTAAGTCTCTAAGTCTCTATGTCTCTATGACTCTATGACTCTATGACTCTATGACTCTATGACTCTCTGACTCTCTGACTCTCTGAGTCTCTGACTCGATGACTCGATGTCTCGATGTCTCGATGTCTCGATGTCTCGATGTCTCGATGTCTCGATGTCTCTAAGTCTCTAAGTCTCTAAGTCTCTAAGTCTCTATGTCACTATGTCTCTATGACTCTATGACTCTATGACTCTATGACTCTCTGACTCTCTGACTCTCTGACTCTCTGAGTCTCTGAGTCTCTGACTCGATGTCTCGATGTCTCGATGTCTCGATGTCTCGATGTCTCGATGTCTCGATGTCTCGATGTCTCTAAGTCTCTAAGTCTCTAAGTCTCTAAGTCTCTATGTCACTATGTCTCTATGACTCTATGACTCTATGACTCTATGACTCTATGACTCTATGACTCGATGACTCGATGACTCGATGTCTCGATGACTCGATGTCTCGATGTCTCGAAGTCTCGAAGTCTCGAAGTCTCGAAGTCTCTAAGTCTCTAAGTCTCTAAGTCTCTATGTCACTATGTCTCTATGACTCTATGACTCTATGACTCTATGACTCTATGACTCGATGACTCGATGACTCGATGACTCGATGACTCGATGTCTCGATGTCTCGATGACTCGATGTCTCGATGTCTCGATGTCTCGATGTCTCGATGTCTCTAAGTCTCTAAGTCTCTAAGTCTCTAAGTCTCTATGTCACTATGTCTCTAAGTCTCTAAGTCTCTATGTCACTATGTCTCTATGACTCTATGACTCTATGACTCTATGACTCGATGACTCGATGACTCGATGACTCGATGACTCGATGTCTCGATGACTCGATGTCTCGATGTCTCGATGTCTCGATGTCTCGATGACTCGATGTCTCGATGTCTCGATGTCTCTAAGTCTCTAAGTCTCTAAGTCTCTATGTCTCTATGACTCTATGACTCTATGACTCTATGACTCTATGACTCTATGACTCTCTGACTCTCTGACTCTCTGACTCGATGACTCGATGTCTCGATGTCTCGATGTCTCGATGTCTCGATGTCTCGATGTCTCGATGTCTCGATGTCTCGATGTCTCTAAGTCTCTAAGTCTCTAAGTCTCTATGTCACTATGTCTCTATGACTCTATGACTCTATGACTCTATGACTCTATGACTCGATGACTCGATGACTCGATGACTCGATGTCTCGATGACTCGATGTCTCGATGTCTCGAAGTCTCGAAGTCTCGAAGTCTCGAAGTCTCTAAGTCTCTAAGTCTCTAAGTCTCTAAGTCTCTATGTCACTATGTCTCTATGACTCTATGACTCTATGACTCTATGACTCTATGACTCTATGACTCTATGACTCTATGACTCGATGACTCGATGACTCGATGACTCGATGTCTCGATGTCTCGATGACTCGATGTCTCGATGTCTCGATGTCTCGATGTCTCGATGTCTCTAAGTCTCTAAGTCTCTAAGTCTCTAAGTCTCTAAGTCTCTAAGTCTCTAAGTCTCTAAGTCTCTATGTCACTATGTCTCTATGACTCTATGACTCTATGACTCTATGACTCGATGACTCGATGACTCGATGACTCGATGACTCGATGTCTCGATGACTCGATGTCTCGATGTCTCGATGTCTCGATGTCTCGATGACTCGATGTCTCGATGTCTCGATGTCTCTAAGTCTCTAAGTCTCTAAGTCTCTAAGTCTCTATGTCTCTATGACTCTATGACTCTATGACTCTATGACTCTATGACTCTCTGACTCTCTGACTCTCTGACTCTCTGACTCGATGACTCGATGTCTCGATGTCTCGATGACTCGATGACTCGATGACTCGATGTCTCGATGTCTCGATGACTCGATGTCTCGATGTCTCGATGTCTCGATGTCTCGATGTCTCGATGTCTCGATGTCTCGATGTCTCGATGACTCTATGACTCTATGACTCTATGACTCTATGACTCTATGACTCTCTGACTCTCTGACTCTCTGACTCGATGACTCGATGTCTCGATGACTCGATGACTCGATGTCTCGATGTCTCTAAGTCTCTAAGTCTCGATGTCTCGATGTCTCGATGTCTCGATGTCTCGATGTCTCGATGTCTCGATGTCTCGATGTCTCGATGTCTCGATGTCTCGATGTCTCGATGACTCTATGACTCTATGTCTCTATGACTCTATGACTCTATGACTCTATGACTCTATGACTCTCTGACTCTCTGACTCGATGACTCGATGTCTCGATGACTCGATGACTCGATGTCTCGATGTCTCGATGTCTCGATGTCTCGATGTCTCGATGTCTCTACGTCTCTACGTCTCTACGTCTCTAAGTCTCTAAGTCTCTATGTCTCTATGTCTCTATGACTCTATGACTCTATGACTCTATGACTCTATGACTCTATGACTCTATGACTCTCTGACTCTCTGACTCTCTGACTCGATGACTCGATGTCTCGATGACTCGATGACTCGATGTCTCGATGTCTCTAAGTCTCTAAGTCTCTAAGTCTCTATGTCACTATGTCTCTATGACTCTATGACTCTATGACTCTATGACTCGATGACTCGATGACTCGATGACTCGATGACTCGATGACTCGATGACTCGATGACTCGATGTCTCGATGTCTCGATGTCTCGATGACTCGATGTCTCGATGTCTCGATGTCTCGATGTCTCGATGTCTCGATGTCTCTAAGTCTCTAAGTGTCTAAGTCTCTAAGTCTCTAAGTCTCTATGTCTCTATGTCTCTATGACTCTATGACTCTATGACTCTATGTCTCTATGACTCTATGACTCTCTGACTCTCTGACTCTCTGACTCTCTGACTCGATGACTCGATGTCTCGATGACTCGATGACTCGATGTCTCGATGTCTCGATGTCTCGATGTCTCGATGTCTCGACGTCTCGACGTCTCTAAGTCTCTAAGTCTCTATGTCTCTATGTCTCTATGACTCTATGACTCTATGACTCTATGACTCTATGACTCTATGACTCTATGACTCTATGACTCTCTGACTCTCTGACTCGATGACTCGATGTCTCGATGACTCGATGACTCGATGTCTCGATGTCTCTAAGTCTCTAAGTCTCTAAGTCTCTATGTCACTATGTCTCTATGACTCTATGACTCTATGACTCTATGTCTCTATGACTCTATGACTCTCTGACTCTCTGACTCTCTGACTCTCTGACTCGATGACTCGATGTCTCGATGACTCGATGACTCGATGTCTCGATGTCTCGATGTCTCGATGTCTCGATGTCTCGACGTCTCGACGTCTCTAAGTCTCTAAGTCTCTATGTCTCTATGTCTCTATGACTCTATGACTCTATGACTCTATGACTCTATGACTCTATGACTCTATGACTCTATGACTCTCTGACTCGATGACTCGATGACTCGATGTCTCGATGACTCGATGACTCGATGTCTCGATGTCTCTAAGTCTCTAAGTCTCTAAGTCTCTATGTCACTATGTCTCTATGACTCTATGACTCTATGACTCTATGACTCTATGACTCTATGACTCTATGACTCGATGACTCGATGACTCGATGACTCGATGACTCGATGACTCGATGTCTCGATGTCTCGATGTCTCGATGACTCGATGTCTCGATGTCTCGATGTCTCGATGTCTCGATGTCTCGATGTCTCTAAGTCTCTAAGTCTCTAAGTCTCTAAGTCTCTAAGTCTCTATGTCTCTATGTCTCTATGACTCTATGACTCTATGACTCTATGTCTCTATGACTCTATGACTCTATGACTCTCTGACTCTCTGACTCTCTGACTCGATGACTCGATGTCTCGATGACTCGATGACTCGATGTCTCGATGTCTCGATGTCTCGATGTCTCGACGTCTCGACGTCTCTAAGTCTCTAAGTCTCTAAGTCTCTAAGTCTCTATGACTCTATGACTCTATGACTCTATGACTCTATGACTCTATGACTCTCTGACTCTATGACTCTCTGACTCTCTGACTCTCTGACTCGATGACTCGATGTCTCGATGACTCGATGACTCGATGTCTCGATGTCTCTAAGTCTCTAAGTCTCTAAGTCTCTATGTCACTATGTCTCTATGACTCTATGACTCTATGACTCTATGACTCTATGACTCTATGACTCGATGACTCGATGACTCGATGACTCGATGACTCGATGACTCGATGTCTCGATGTCTCGATGTCTCGGATGACTCGATGTCTCGATGTCTCGATGTCTCGATGTCTCGATGTCTCGATGTCTCTAAGTCTCTAAGTCTCTAAGTCTCTAAGTCTCTAAGTCTCTATGTCTCTATGTCTCTATGACTCTATGACTCTATGTCTCTATGACTCTATGACTCTCTGACTCTCTGACTCTCTGACTCTCTGACTCTCTGACTCGATGACTCGATGTCTCGATGACTCGATGACTCGATGTCTCGATGTCTCGATGTCTCGATGTCTCGACGTCTCGACGTCTCTAAGTCTCTAAGTCTCTAAGTCTCTAAGTCTCTATGACTCTATGACTCTATGACTCTATGACTCTATGACTCTATGACTCTATGACTCTCTGACTCTCTGACTCGATGACTCGATGTCTCGATGACTCGATGACTCGATGTCTCGATGTCTCGATGTCTCGATGTCTCGACGTCTCGACGTCTCTAAGTCTCTAAGTCTCTAAGTCTCTAAGTCTCTATGACTCTATGACTCTATGACTCTATGACTCTCTGACTCTCTGACTCGATGACTCGATGTCTCGATGACTCGATGACTCGATGTCTCGATGTCTCTAAGTCTCTAAGTCTCTATGTCACTATGTCTCTATGACTCTATGACTCTATGACTCTATGACTCTATGACTCTATGACTCGATGACTCGATGACTCGATGACTCGATGACTCGATGTCTCGATGTCTCGATGTCTCGATGACTCGATGTCTCTAAGTCTCTAAGTCTCTAAGTCACTATGTCTCTATGACTCTATGACTCTATGACTCTATGACTCGATGACTCGATGACTCGATGACTCGATGACTCGATGTCTCGATGTCTCGATGACTCGATGTCTCGATGTCTCGATGTCTCTAAGTCTCTAAGTGTCTAAGTCTCTAAGTCTCTAAGTCTCTATGTCTCTATGTCTCTATGACTCTATGACTCTATGACTCTATGACTCTCTGACTCTCTGACTCTCTGACTCGATGACTCGATGTCTCGATGACTCGATGACTCGATGTCTCGATGTCTCGATGTCTCGACGTCTCGACGTCTCGACGTCTCTAAGTCTCTAAGTCTCTAAGTCTCTAAGTCTCTAAGTCTCTATGACTCTATGACTCTATGACTCTATGACTCTATGACTCTATGACTCGATGTCTCGATGACTCGATGACTCGATGTCTCGATGTCTCGATGTCTCGATGTCTCTAAGTCTCTAAGTCTCTAAGTCTCTATGTCACTATGTCTCTATGACTCTATGACTCTATGACTCTATGACTCGATGACTCGATGACTCGATGTCTCGATGTCTCGATGACTCGATGACTCGATGTCTCGATGACTCGATGACTCGATGTCTCGATGTCTCTAAGTCTCTAAGTCTCTAAGTCTCTAAGTCTCTATGTCACTATGTCTCTATGACTCTATGACTCGATGACTCGATGACTCGATGACTCGATGACTCGATGACTCGATGACTCGATGACTCGATGTCTCGATGTCTCGATGTCTCGATGTCTCGATGACTCGATGTCTCGATGACTCGATGACTCGATGTCTCGATGTCTCTAAGTCTCTAAGTCTCTATGTCACTATGTCTCTATGACTCTATGACTCTATGACTCTATGACTCGATGACTCGATGACTCGATGTCTCGATGTCTCGATGACTCGATGACTCGATGTCTCGATGACTCGATGACTCGATGTCTCGATGTCTCTAAGTCTCTAAGTCTCTAAGTCTCTAAGTCTCTATGTCACTATGTCTCTATGACTCTATGACTCGATGACTCGATGACTCGATGACTCGATGACTCGATGACTCGATGACTCGATGACTCGATGTCTCGATGTCTCGATGTCTCGATGTCTCGATGACTCGATGTCTCGATGACTCGATGACTCGATGTCTCGATGTCTCTAAGTCTCTAAGTCTCTAAGTCTCTAAGTCTCTATGTCACTATGTCTCTATGACTCTATGACTCGATGACTCGATGACTCGATGACTCGATGACTCGATGACTCGATGACTCGATGACTCGATGACTCGATGTCTCGATGTCTCGATGTCTCGATGTCTCGATGTCTCGATGTCTCTAAGTCTCTAAGTCTCTATGTCTCTATGTCTCTATGACTCTATGACTCTATGACTCTATGACTCTATGACTCTCTGACTCTCTGACTCTCTGACTCGATGACTCGATGTCTCGATGACTCGATGACTCGATGTCTCGATGTCTCGATGTCTCGATGTCTCGACGTCTCGACGTCTCGACGTCTCGACGTCTCTAAGTCTCTAAGTCTCTAAGTCTCTAAGTCTCTAAGTCTCTAAGTCTCTAAGTCTCTATGTCACTATGTCTCTATGACTCTCTGACTCTCTGACTCTCTGACTCTCTGACTCTCTGTCTCTCTGACTCGATGACTCGATGTCTCGATGACTCGATGACTCGATGTCTCGATGTCTCGATGTCTCGATGTCTCTACGTCTCTACGTCTCTACGTCTCTAAGTCTCTAAGTCTCTAAGTCTCTAAGTCTCTAAGTCTCTAAGTCTCTAAGTCTCTAAGTCTCTAAGTCTCTAAGTCTCTAAGTCTCTATGTCTCTATGACTCTATGACTCTATGACTCTATGACTCTATGACTCTATGACTCTATGACTCTATGACTCTATGACTCTATGACTCTATGACTCTATGACTCTATGACTCTATGACTCTATGACTCTATGACTCTATGACTCCATGACTCCATGACTCCATGACTCCATGACTCCATGACTCCATGACTCCATGACTCCATGACTCCATGACTCCATGACTCCATGACTCGATGTCTCGATGACTCGATGTCTCGATGTCTCGATGACTCGATGTCTCGATGTCTCGATGTCTCGATGTCTCGATGTCTCGACGTCTCTAAGTCTCTAAGTCTCTAAGTCTCTAAGTCTCTAAGTCTCTAAGTCTCTAAGTCTCTAAGTCTCTATGTCACTATGTCTCTATGACTCTATGACTCTCTGACTCTCTGACTCTCTGACTCTCTGTCTCTCTGACTCGATGACTCGATGTCTCGATGACTCGATGACTCGATGTCTCGATGTCTCGATGTCTCGATGTCTCTACGTCTCTACGTCTCTACGTCTCTACGTCTCTAAGTCTCTAAGTCTCTAAGTCTCTAAGTCTCTAAGTCTCTAAGTCTCTATGTCTCTATGACTCTATGACTCTATGACTCTATGACTCTATGACTCTATGACTCTATGACTCTATGACTCTATGACTCTATGACTCTATGACTCTATGACTCTATGACTCTATGACTCTATGACTCTATGACTCTATGACTCTATGACTCCATGACTCCATGACTCCATGACTCCATGACTCCATGACTCCATGACTCCATGACTCCATGACTCCATGACTCCATGACTCCATGACTCGATGTCTCGATGACTCGATGTCTCTAAGTCTCTAAGTCTCTAAGTCTCTAAGTCTCTAAGTCTCTAAGTCTCTATGTCACTATGACTCTATGACTCTATGACTCTATGACTCTATGACTCTATGACTCTATGACTCTATGACTCTATGACTCTATGACTCTATGACTCTATGACTCTATGACTCTATGACTCTATGACTCTATGACTCTATGACTCTATGACTCCATGACTCCATGACTCCATGACTCCATGACTCCATGACTCGATGTCTCGATGTCTCGATGACTCGATGTCTCGATGTCTCGATGTCTCGATGTCTCGATGTCTCGATGTCTCGATGTCTCGATGTCTCGATGACTCTATGACTCTATGACTCTATGACTCTATGACTCTATGACTCTATGACTCTATGACTCTATGACTCTATGACTCTATGACTCTATGACTCTATGACTCCATGACTCCATGACTCCATGACTCGATGACTCGATGTCTCGATGTCTCGATGACTCGATGTCTCGATGTCTCGATGTCTCGACGTCTCGACGTCTCGACGTCTCTAAGTCTCTATGACTCTATGACTCTATGACTCTATGACTCTATGACTCTATGACTCTATGACTCTATGACTCTATGACTCTATGACTCTATGACTCTATGACTCCATGACTCCATGACTCGATGACTCGATGACTCGATGTCTCGATGTCTCGATGACTCGATGTCTCGATGTCTCGATGTCTCGATGTCTCTAAGTCTCTAAGTGTCTAAGTCTCTAAGTCTCTAAGTCTCTAAGTCTCTATGTCTCTATGACTCTATGACTCTATGACTCTATGTCTCTATGACTCTATGACTCTATGACTCTATGACTCTATGACTCTATGACTCTATGACTCGATGACTCGATGTCTCGATGACTCGATGACTCGATGTCTCGATGTCTCGATGTCTCGATGTCTCGATGTCTCGATGTCTCTACGTCTCTACGTCTCTAAGTCTCTAAGTCTCTAAGTCTCTAAGTCTCTATGTCTCTATGTCTCTATGACTCTATGACTCTATGTCTCTATGACTCTATGACTCTATGACTCTATGACTCTCTGACTCTCTGACTCGATGACTCGATGTCTCGATGACTCGATGACTCGATGTCTCGATGTCTCGATGTCTCTACGTCTCTACGTCTCTAAGTCTGTAAGTCTCTAAGTCTCTAAGTCTCTAAGTCTCTAAGTCTCTAAGTCTCTATGACTCTATGTCTCTATGACTCTATGACTCTATGTCTCTATGACTCTATGACTCTATGACTCTATGACTCTCTGACTCTCTGACTCGATGACTCGATGTCTCGATGACTCGATGACTCGATGTCTCGATGTCTCGATGTCTCTACGTCTCTACGTCTCTACGTCTCTAAGTCTCTAAGTCTCTAAGTCTCTAAGTCTCTAAGTCTCTATGACTCTCTGACTCGATGACTCGATGTCTCGATGACTCGATGACTCGATGTCTCGATGTCTCGATGTCTCTACGTCTCTACGTCTCTAAGTCTGTAAGTCTCTAAGTCTCTAAGTCTCTAAGTCTCTAAGTCTCTAAGTCTCTATGACTCTATGTCTCTATGACTCTATGACTCTATGTCTCTATGACTCTATGACTCTATGACTCTATGACTCTATGACTCTCTGACTCTCTGACTCGATGACTCGATGTCTCGATGACTCGATGACTCGATGTCTCGATGTCTCTACGTCTCTACGTCTCTACGTCTCTACGTCTCTAAGTCTCTAAGTCTCTAAGTCTCTAAGTCTCTAAGTCTCTATGACTCTCTGACTCGATGACTCGATGTCTCGATGATTCGATGACTCGATGTCTCGATGTCTCGATGTCTCGATGTCTCTACGTCTCTACGTCTCTAAGTCTGTAAGTCTGTAAGTCTCTAAGTCTCTAAGTCTCTAAGTCTCTAAGTCTCTATGACTCTATGTCTCTATGACTCTATGACTCTATGTCTCTATGACTCTATGACTCTATGACTCTCTGACTCTCTGACTCTCTGACTCGATGACTCGATGTCTCGATGACTCGATGTCTCGATGTCTCTACGTCTCTACGTCTCTACGTCTCTAAGTCTCTAAGTCTCTAAGTCTCTAAGTCTCTAAGTCTCTATGACTCTATGACTCTATGACTCGATGTCTCGATGTCTCGATGTCTCGATGTCTCGATGTCTCTACGTCTCTACGTCTCTACGTCTCTACGTCTCTACGTCTCTAAGTCTCTACGTCTCTAAGTCTCTAAGTCTCTATGTCTCTATGTCTCTATGTCTCTATGACTCTATGACTCTATGTCTCTATGACTCTATGACTCTATGACTCTATGACTCTCTGACTCTCTGACTCTCTGACTCGATGACTCGATGTCTCGATGACTCGATGACTCGATGTCTCGATGTCTCGATGTCTCTACGTCTCTACGTCTCTACGTCTCTAAGTCTCTAAGTCTCTAAGTCTCTAAGTCTCTAAGTCTCTATGACTCTATGACTCTATGACTCGATGTCTCGATGTCTCGATGTCTCGATGTCTCGATGTCTCGATGTCTCTACGTCTCTACGTCTCTACGTCTCTAAGTCTCTATGTCTCTATGTCTCTAAGTCTCTAAGTCTCTATGTCTCTATGTCTCTATGTCTCTATGACTCTATGACTCTATGTCTCTATGACTCTATGACTCTATGACTCTATGACTCTATGACTCTCTGACTCTCTGACTCTCTGACTCGATGACTCGATGTCTCGATGACTCGATGACTCGATGTCTCGATGTCTCGATGTCTCTACGTCTCTACGTCTCTACGTCTCTAAGTCTCTAAGTCTCTAAGTCTCTAAGTCTCTAAGTCTCTATGACTCTCTGACTCGATGACTCGATGTCTCGATGATTCGATGACTCGATGTCTCGATGTCTCGATGTCTCGATGTCTCTACGTCTCTACGTCTCTAAGTCTGTAAGTCTCTAAGTCTCTAAGTCTCTAAGTCTCTAAGTCTCTATGACTCTATGTCTCTATGACTCTATGACTCTATGTCTCTATGACTCTATGACTCTATGACTCTATGACTCTCTGACTCTCTGACTCGATGACTCGATGTCTCGATGACTCGATGTCTCGATGTCTCGATGTCTCTACGTCTCTACGTCTCTACGTCTCTACGTCTCTAAGTCTCTAAGTCTCTAAGTCTCTAAGTCTCTAAGTCTCTATGACTCTATGACTCTATGACTCTATGACTCTATGACTCGATGTCTCGATGTCTCGATGTCTCGATGTCTCTACGTCTCTACGTCTCTACGTCTCTACGTCTCTAAGTCTGTAAGTCTCTAAGTCTCTAAGTCTCTAAGTCTCTAAGTCTCTAAGTCTCTATGACTCTATGTCTCTATGACTCTATGTCTCTATGACTCTATGACTCTATGACTCTATGACTCTCTGACTCTCTGACTCGATGACTCGATGTCTCGATGACTCGATGTCTCGATGTCTCGATGTCTCTACGTCTCTACGTCTCTACGTCTCTACGTCTCTAAGTCTCTAAGTCTCTAAGTCTCTAAGTCTCTAAGTCTCTAAGTCTCTATGACTCTATGACTCGATGTCTCTATGTCTCGATGACTCGATGACTCGATGACTCGATGACTCGATGACTCGATGTCTCGATGACTCGATGTCTCGATGTCTCGACGTCTCGATGTCTCTAAGTCTCTAAGTCTCTAAGTCTCTATGTCTCTATGTCTCTATGTCTCTAAGTCTCTAAGTCTCTATGACTCTATGACTCGATGTCTCGATGTCTCGATGTCTCGATGTCTCGATGTCTCTACGTCTCTACGTCTCTACGTCTCTAAGTCTCTAAGTCTCTATGTCTCTATGTCTCTAAGTCTCTAAGTCTCTATGTCTCTATGTCTCTATGTCTCTAAGTCTCTATGTCTCTAAGTCTCTAAGTCTCTATGTCTCTATGTCTCTATGTCTCTATGACTCTATGACTCGATGTCTCGATGTCTCGATGTCTCGATGTCTCGATGTCTCTACGTCTCTACGTCTCTACGTCTCTAAGTCTCTAAGTCTCTATGTCTCTATGTCTCTAAGTCTCTAAGTCTCTATGTCTCTATGTCTCTAAGTCTCTATGTCTCTAAGTCTCTAAGTCTCTATGTCTCTATGTCTCTATGTCTCTAAGTCTCTATGTCTCGATGTCTCGATGTCTCGATGTCTCGATGTCTCTAAGTCTCTAAGTCTCTACGTCTCTACGTCTCTACGTCTCTAAGTCTCTAAGTCTCTATGTCTCTATGTCTCTATGTCTCTAAGTCTCTAAGTCTCTATGACTCTATGACTCGATGTCTCGATGTCTCGATGTCTCGATGTCTCGATGTCTCTACGTCTCTACGTCTCTACGTCTCTAAGTCTCTAAGTCTCTATGTCTCTATGTCTCTAAGTCTCTAAGTCTCTATGTCTCTATGTCTCTATGTCTCTAAGTCTCTATGTCTCTAAGTCTCTAAGTCTCTATGTCTCTATGTCTCTAAGTCTCTATGTCTCTATGTCTCTAAGTCTCTATGTCTCTATGTCTCTAAGTCTCTAAGTCTCTATGACTCTATGACTCGATGTCTCGATGTCTCGATGTCTCGATGTCTCGATGTCTCTACGTCTCTACGTCTCTACGTCTCTAAGTCTCTAAGTCTCTATGTCTCTATGTCTCTAAGTCTCTAAGTCTCTATGTCTCTATGTCTCTAAGTCTCTATGTCTCTAAGTCTCTAAGTCTCTATGTCTCTATGTCTCTATGTCTCTAAGTCTCTATGTCTCGATGTCTCGATGTCTCGATGTCTCGATGTCTCTAAGTCTCTAAGTCTCTACGTCTCTACGTCTCTACGTCTCTAAGTCTCTAAGTCTCTATGTCTCTATGTCTCTAAGTCTCTAAGTCTCTATGACTCTATGACTCGATGTCTCGATGTCTCGATGTCTCGATGTCTCGATGTCTCTACGTCTCTACGTCTCTACGTCTCTACGTCTCTACGTCTCTACGTCTCTAAGTCTCTAAGTCTCTATGTCTCTATGTCTCTAAGTCTCTAAGTCTCTATGTCTCTATGTCTCTAAGTCTCTATGTCTCTAAGTCTCTAAGTCTCTATGTCTCTATGTCTCTATGTCTCTAAGTCTCTATGTCTCGATGTCTCGATGTCTCGATGTCTCGATGTCTCTAAGTCTCTAAGTCTCTACGTCTCTATGTCTCTATGTCTCTATGTCTCTAAGTCTCTAAGTCTCTATGACTCTATGACTCGATGTCTCGATGTCTCGATGTCTCGATGTCTCGATGTCTCTACGTCTCTACGTCTCTACGTCTCTAAGTCTCTAAGTCTCTATGTCTCTATGTCTCTAAGTCTCTAAGTCTCTATGTCTCTATGTCTCTATGTCTCTAAGTCTCTATGTCTCTAAGTCTCTAAGTCTCTATGTCTCTATGTCTCTATGTCTCTAAGTCTCTATGTCTCTAAGTCTCTATGTCTCGATGTCTCGATGTCTCGATGTCTCGATGTCTCTAAGTCTCTATGTCTCTATGTCTCTATGTCTCTATGTCTCGATGACTCGATGACTCGATGACTCGATGACTCGATGACTCGATGTCTCGATGACTCGATGTCTCGATGTCTCGATGTCTCGATGTCTCTAAGTCTCTAAGTCTCTAAGTCTCTATGTCTCTATGTCTCTATGTCTCTAAGTCTCTAAGTCTCTATGACTCTATGACTCGATGTCTCGATGTCTCGATGTCTCGATGTCTCGATGTCTCTACGTCTCTACGTCTCTACGTCTCTAAGTCTCTAAGTCTCTATGTCTCTATGTCTCTAAGTCTCTAAGTCTCTAAGTCTCTATGTCTCTAAGTCTCTAAGTCTCTATGTCTCTATGTCTCTATGTCTCTAAGTCTCTATGTCTCTAAGTCTCTATGTCTCTATGTCTCTAAGTCTCTATGTCTCTAAGTCTCTAAGTCTCTATGTCTCTATGTCTCTAAGTCTCTAAGTCTCTAAGTCTCTATGTCTCTAAGTCTCTAAGTCTCTATGTCTCTATGTCTCTATGTCTCTAAGTCTCTATGTCTCTAAGTCTCTATGTCTCGATGTCTCGATGTCTCGATGTCTCGATGTCTCTAAGTCTCTATGTCTCTATGTCTCTATGTCTCTATGTCTCGATGACTCGATGACTCGATGACTCGATGACTCGATGACTCGATGTCTCGATGACTCGATGTCTCGATGTCTCGATGTCTCGATGTCTCTAAGTCTCTAAGTCTCTAAGTCTCTATGTCTCTATGTCTCTAAGTCTCTATGTCTCTATGTCTCTATGTCTCTATGTCTCTATGTCTCTATGTCTCTATGTCTCTATGTCTCTATGTCTCTATGTCTCTATGTCTCTATGACTCGATGACTCGATGACTCGATGACTCGATGACTCGATGTCTCGATGACTCGATGTCTCGATGTCTCTACGTCTCTACGTCTCTACGTCTCTACGTCTCTACGTCTCTAAGTCTCTATGTCTCTATGTCTCTATGTCTCTAAGTCTCTAAGTCTCTATGTCTCTATGTCTCTATGTCTCTATGTCTCTAAGTCTCTAAGTCTCTATGTCTCTATGTCTCTATGTCTCTAAGTCTCTAAGTCTCTATGTCTCTATGTCTCTATGTCTCTAAGTCTCTAAGTCTCTAAGTCTCTATGTCTCTATGTCTCTATGTCTCTATGTCTCTAAGTCTCTAAGTCTCTAAGTCTCTAAGTCTCTATGTCTCTATGTCTCTATGTCTCTATGTCTCTATGTCTCTATGTCTCTATGTCTCTATGTCTCTATGTCTCTATGTCTCTATGTCTCTATGTCTCTAAGTCTCTAAGTCTCTAAGTCTCTAAGTCTCGATGTCTCGATGTCTCGATGTCTCGATGTCTCGATGTCTCGATGTCTCGATGTCTCGATGTCTCTAAGTCTCTAAGTCTCTAAGTCTCTATGTCTCTATGTCTCTATGTCTCTATGTCTCGATGACTCGATGACTCGATGACTCGATGACTCGATGACTCGATGACTCGATGACTCGATGTCTCGATGACTCGATGTCTCGATGTCTCGATGTCTCTAAGTCTCTAAGTCTCTAAGTCTCTATGTCTCTATGTCTCTATGTCTCTAAGTCTCTAAGTCTCTAAGTCTCTATGTCTCTATGTCTCTATGTCTCTATGTCTCTAAGTCTCTAAGTCTCTAAGTCTCTATGTCTCTATGTCTCTATGTCTCTATGTCTCTATGTCTCTATGTCTCTATGTCTCGATGACTCGATGACTCGATGACTCGATGACTCGATGTCTCTATGACTCTATGACTCTATGACTCTATGACTCTATGACTCTATGACTCTATGACTCTATGACTCTATGACTCTATGACTCTATGACTCTATGACTCTATGACTCTATGACTCTATGACTCTATGACTCTATGACTCTATGACTCCATGACTCCATGACTCCATGACTCCATGACTCCATGACTCCATGACTCGATGTCTCGATGTCTCGATGACTCGATGTCTCGATGTCTCGATGTCTCTAAGTCTCTAAGTCTCTAAGTCTCTATGTCACTATGACTCTATGACTCTATGACTCTATGACTCTATGACTCTATGACTCTATGACTCTATGACTCTATGACTCTATGACTCTATGACTCTATGACTCTATGACTCTATGACTCTATGACTCTATGACTCTATGACTCTATGACTCTATGACTCTATGACTCCATGACTCCATGACTCCATGACTCCATGACTCCATGACTCCATGACTCCATGACTCCATGACTCCATGACTCGATGTCTCGATGTCTCGATGACTCGATGTCTCGATGTCTCGATGTCTCGATGTCTCGATGTCTCGATGTCTCGATGTCTCTATGACTCTATGACTCTATGACTCTATGACTCTATGACTCTATGACTCTATGACTCTATGACTCTATGACTCTATGACTCTATGACTCCATGACTCCATGACTCCATGACTCGATGACTCGATGACTCGATGTCTCGATGTCTCGATGACTCGATGTCTCGATGTCTCGACGTCTCGACGTCTCGACGTCTCGACGTCTCTAAGTCTCTATGACTCTATGACTCTATGACTCTATGACTCTATGACTCTATGACTCTATGACTCTATGACTCTATGACTCTATGACTCCATGACTCCATGACTCGATGACTCGATGACTCGATGTCTCGATGTCTCGATGACTCGATGTCTCGATGTCTCGATGTCTCGATGTCTCTAAGTCTCTAAGTGTCTAAGTCTCTAAGTCTCTAAGTCTCTATGTCTCTATGTCTCTATGACTCTATGACTCTATGACTCTATGTCTCTATGACTCTATGACTCTATGACTCTATGACTCTATGACTCTATGACTCTATGACTCGATGTCTCGATGACTCGATGACTCGATGTCTCGATGTCTCGATGTCTCGATGTCTCGATGTCTCTACGTCTCTACGTCTCTAAGTCTCTAAGTCTCTAAGTCTCTAAGTCTCTATGTCTCTACGTCTCTACGTCTCTACGTCTCTACGTCTCTACGTCTCTAAGTCTCTAAGTCTCTAAGTCTCTAAGTCTCTATGACTCTCTGACTCGATGACTCGATGTCTCGATGACTCGATGACTCGATGTCTCGATGTCTCGATGTCTCTACGTCTCTACGTCTCTAAGTCTGTAAGTCTCTAAGTCTCTAAGTCTCTAAGTCTCTATGACTCTATGTCTCTATGACTCTATGACTCTATGTCTCTATGACTCTATGACTCTATGACTCTATGACTCTATGACTCTATGACTCTCTGACTCGATGACTCGATGTCTCGATGACTCGATGACTCGATGTCTCGATGTCTCGATGTCTCTACGTCTCTACGTCTCTACGTCTCTAAGTCTCTAAGTCTCTAAGTCTCTAAGTCTCTAAGTCTCTATGACTCTCTGACTCGATGACTCGATGTCTCGATGATTCGATGACTCGATGTCTCGATGTCTCGATGTCTCGATGTCTCTACGTCTCTACGTCTCTACGTCTCTAAGTCTGTAAGTCTGTAAGTCTCTAAGTCTCTAAGTCTCTAAGTCTCTAAGTCTCTATGACTCTATGTCTCTATGACTCTATGACTCTATGTCTCTATGACTCTATGACTCTATGACTCTCTGACTCTCTGACTCTCTGACTCGATGACTCGATGTCTCGATGACTCGATGTCTCGATGTCTCGATGTCTCTACGTCTCTACGTCTCTACGTCTCTAAGTCTCTAAGTCTCTAAGTCTCTAAGTCTCTAAGTCTCTATGACTCTATGACTCTATGACTCGATGTCTCGATGTCTCGATGTCTCGATGTCTCGATGTCTCTACGTCTCTACGTCTCTACGTCTCTACGTCTCTAAGTCTCTATGTCTCTATGTCTCTAAGTCTCTAAGTCTCTATGTCTCTATGTCTCTATGTCTCTATGACTCTATGACTCTATGTCTCTATGACTCTATGACTCTATGACTCTATGACTCTCTGACTCTCTGACTCTCTGACTCGATGACTCGATGTCTCGATGACTCGATGACTCGATGTCTCGATGTCTCGATGTCTCTAAGTCTCTAAGTCTCTATGACTCTCTGACTCGATGACTCGATGTCTCGATGATTCGATGACTCGATGTCTCGATGTCTCGATGTCTCGATGTCTCTACGTCTCTACGTCTCTAAGTCTGTAAGTCTCTAAGTCTCTAAGTCTCTAAGTCTCTATGACTCTATGTCTCTAAGTCTCTATGTCTCTATGACTCTATGACTCTATGACTCTATGACTCTCTGACTCTCTGACTCGATGACTCGATGTCTCGATGACTCGATGTCTCGATGTCTCGATGTCTCTACGTCTCTACGTCTCTACGTCTCTACGTCTCTAAGTCTCTAAGTCTCTAAGTCTCTAAGTCTCTATGACTCGATGACTCGATGTCTCGATGTCTCGATGTCTCTACGTCTCTACGTCTCTACGTCTCTAAGTCTCTAAGTCTCTAAGTCTCTAAGTCTCTAAGTCTCTATGACTCTCTGACTCGATGACTCGATGTCTCGATGATTCGATGACTCGATGTCTCGATGTCTCGATGTCTCGATGTCTCTACGTCTCTACGTCTCTAAGTCTGTAAGTCTCTAAGTCTCTAAGTCTCTAAGTCTCTAAGTCTCTAAGTCTCTATGACTCTATGTCTCTATGACTCTATGACTCTATGTCTCTATGACTCTATGACTCTATGACTCTATGACTCTCTGACTCTCTGACTCGATGACTCGATGTCTCGATGACTCGATGTCTCGATGTCTCGATGTCTCTACGTCTCTACGTCTCTACGTCTCTAAGTCTCTAAGTCTCTAAGTCTCTAAGTCTCTAAGTCTCTATGTCTCTAAGTCTCTAAGTCTCTATGTCTCTAAGTCTCTAAGTCTCTATGTCTCTATGTCTCTATGTCTCTAAGTCTCTATGTCTCGATGTCTCGATGTCTCGATGTCTCGATGTCTCGATGTCTCTAAGTCTCTAAGTCTCTATGTCTCTATGTCTCTATGTCTCTATGTCTCGATGACTCGATGACTCGATGACTCGATGACTCGATGACTCGATGTCTCGATGTCTCGATGTCTCGATGTCTCGATGTCTCTACGTCTCTACGTCTCTAAGTCTCTAAGTCTCTAAGTCTCTAAGTCTCTAAGTCTCTAAGTCTCTAAGTCTCTATGACTCTATGTCTCTATGACTCTATGACTCTATGTCTCTATGACTCTATGACTCTATGACTCTATGACTCTCTGACTCTCTGACTCGATGACTCGATGTCTCGATGACTCGATGTCTCGATGTCTCGATGTCTCTACGTCTCTACGTCTCTACGTCTCTAAGTCTCTAAGTCTCTAAGTCTCTAAGTCTCTAAGTCTCTATGTCTCTAAGTCTCTAAGTCTCTATGTCTCTAAGTCTCTAAGTCTCTATGTCTCTATGTCTCTATGTCTCTAAGTCTCTATGTCTCGATGTCTCGATGTCTCGATGTCTCGATGTCTCGATGTCTCTAAGTCTCTAAGTCTCTATGTCTCTATGTCTCTATGTCTCTATGTCTCGATGACTCGATGACTCGATGACTCGATGACTCGATGACTCGATGTCTCGATGTCTCGATGTCTCGATGTCTCGATGTCTCGATGTCTCTAAGTCTCTAAGTCTCTAAGTCTCTATGTCTCTATGTCTCTATGTCTCTAAGTCTCTATGTCTCTATGTCTCTATGTCTCTATGTCTCTATGTCTCTATGTCTCTATGTCTCTATGTCTCTATGACTCGATGACTCGATGACTCGATGACTCGATGACTCGATGTCTCTACGTCTCTACGTCTCTACGTCTCTACGTCTCTAAGTCTGTAAGTCTCTAAGTCTCTAAGTCTCTAAGTCTCTAAGTCTCTATGACTCTATGTCTCTATGACTCTATGTCTCTATGACTCTATGACTCTATGACTCTATGACTCTCTGACTCTCTGACTCGATGACTCGATGTCTCGATGACTCGATGTCTCGATGTCTCGATGTCTCTACGTCTCTACGTCTCTACGTCTCTACGTCTCTAAGTCTCTAAGTCTCTAAGTCTCTAAGTCTCTAAGTCTCTATGACTCGATGACTCGATGTCTCGATGTCTCGATGTCTCGATGTCTCGATGTCTCGATGTCTCTACGTCTCTACGTCTCTACGTCTCTAAGTCTCTAAGTCTCTAAGTCTCTATGTCTCTATGTCTCTAAGTCTCTAAGTCTCTAAGTCTCTAAGTCTCTAAGTCTCTAAGTCTCTATGTCTCTAAGTCTCTAAGTCTCTATGTCTCTAAGTCTCTATGTCTCTATGTCTCTAAGTCTCTATGTCTCTAAGTCTCGATGTCTCGATGTCTCGATGTCTCGATGTCTCGATGTCTCTAAGTCTCTATGTCTCTATGTCTCTATGTCTCTATGTCTCGATGACTCGATGACTCGATGACTCGATGACTCGATGACTCGATGTCTCGATGTCTCGATGTCTCGATGTCTCGATGTCTCGATGTCTCGATGTCTCGATGTCTCGATGTCTCGATGTCTCGATGTCTCTAAGTCTCTAAGTCTCTATGTCTCTATGTCTCTAAGTCTCTATGTCTCTATGTCTCTATGTCTCTATGTCTCTATGTCTCTATGTCTCTATGTCTCTATGACTCTATGTCTCTATGTCTCTATGTCTCTATGACTCGATGACTCGATGACTCGATGACTCGATGACTCGATGTCTCGATGACTCGATGTCTCGATGTCTCGATGTCTCGATGTCTCGATGTCTCTACGTCTCTACGTCTCTACGTCTCTACGTCTCTAAGTCTCTAAGTCTCTAAGTCTCTAAGTCTCTAAGTCTCTATGACTCGATGACTCGATGTCTCGATGTCTCGATGTCTCGATGTCTCGATGTCTCGATGTCTCTACGTCTCTACGTCTCTACGTCTCTAAGTCTCTAAGTCTCTAAGTCTCTATGTCTCTATGTCTCTAAGTCTCTAAGTCTCTAAGTCTCTAAGTCTCTAAGTCTCTAAGTCTCTATGTCTCTAAGTCTCTAAGTCTCTATGTCTCTAAGTCTCTATGTCTCTATGTCTCTAAGTCTCTATGTCTCTAAGTCTCGATGTCTCGATGTCTCGATGTCTCGATGTCTCGATGTCTCTAAGTCTCTATGTCTCTATGTCTCTATGTCTCTATGTCTCGATGACTCGATGACTCGATGACTCGATGACTCGATGACTCGATGTCTCGATGTCTCGATGTCTCGATGTCTCGATGTCTCGATGTCTCGATGTCTCGATGTCTCGATGTCTCGATGTCTCGATGTCTCTAAGTCTCTAAGTCTCTATGTCTCTATGTCTCTAAGTCTCTATGTCTCTATGTCTCTATGTCTCTATGTCTCTATGTCTCTATGTCTCTATGTCTCTATGTCTCTATGTCTCTATGTCTCTATGTCTCTATGACTCGATGACTCGATGACTCGATGACTCGATGACTCGATGTCTCGATGACTCGATGTCTCGATGTCTCGATGTCTCGATGTCTCTACGTCTCTACGTCTCTACGTCTCTACGTCTCTAAGTCTCTAAGTCTCTATGTCTCTATGTCTCTAAGTCTCTAAGTCTCTATGTCTCTATGTCTCTAAGTCTCTAAGTCTCTATGTCTCTATGTCTCTATGTCTCTATGTCTCTATGTCTCTAAGTCTCTAAGTCTCTATGTCTCTATGTCTCTATGTCTCTAAGTCTCTAAGTCTCTAAGTCTCTATGTCTCTATGTCTCTATGTCTCTAAGTCTCTAAGTCTCTAAGTCTCTAAGTCTCTATGTCTCTATGTCTCTATGTCTCTATGTCTCTAAGTCTCTAAGTCTCTAAGTCTCTAAGTCTCTATGTCTCTATGTCTCTATGTCTCTATGTCTCTATGTCTCTATGTCTCTATGTCTCTATGTCTCTATGTCTCTATGTCTCTATGTCTCTATGTCTCTAAGTCTCTAAGTCTCTAAGTCTCGATGTCTCGATGTCTCGATGTCTCGATGTCTCGATGTCTCGATGTCTCGATGTCTCTAAGTCTCTATGTCTCTATGTCTCGATGACTCGATGACTCGATGACTCGATGACTCGATGACTCGATGACTCGATGACTCGATGTCTCGATGACTCGATGTCTCGATGTCTCGATGTCTCTAAGTCTCTAAGTCTCTATGTCTCTATGTCTCTAAGTCTCTAAGTCTCTAAGTCTCTATGTCTCTATGTCTCTATGTCTCTATGTCTCTATGTCTCTATGTCTCGATGACTCGATGACTCGATGACTCGATGACTCGATGTCTCGATGTCTCGATGTCTCGATGTCTCGATGTCTCGATGTCTCGATGTCTCGATGTCTCGATGTCTCGATGTCTCGATGTCTCGATGTCTCTAAGTCTCTAAGTCTCTATGTCTCTATGTCTCTAAGTCTCTAAGTCTCTATGTCTCTATGTCTCTAAGTCTCTAAGTCTCTATGTCTCTATGTCTCTAAGTCTCTATGTCTCTAAGTCTCTAAGTCTCTATGTCTCTATGTCTCTATGTCTCTAAGTCTCTAAGTCTCTATGTCTCTATGTCTCGATGACTCGATGACTCGATGACTCGATGACTCGATGTCTCGATGTCTCGATGTCTCGATGTCTCGATGTCTCGATGTCTCGATGTCTCTAAGTCTCTAAGTCTCTATGTCTCTATGTCTCTAAGTCTCTATGTCTCTATGTCTCTAAGTCTCTAAGTCTCTATGTCTCTATGTCTCTAAGTCTCTATGTCTCTATGTCTCTAAGTCTCTAAGTCTCTATGTCTCTATGTCTCTAAGTCTCTAAGTCTCTATGTCTCTATGTCTCTATGTCTCTAAGTCTCTAAGTCTCTATGTCTCTATGTCTCGATGACTCGATGACTCGATGACTCGATGACTCGATGTCTCGATGTCTCGATGTCTCGATGTCTCGATGTCTCGATGTCTCGATGTCTCGATGTCTCGATGTCTCGATGTCTCGATGTCTCGAAGTCTCTATGTCTCTAAGTCTCTAAGTCTCTATGTCTCTATGTCTCTAAGTCTCTAAGTCTCTATGTCTCTATGTCTCTAAGTCTCTAAGTCTCTATGTCTCTATGTCTCTAAGTCTCTATGTCTCTATGTCTCTAAGTCTCTAAGTCTCTATGTCTCTATGTCTCTAAGTCTCTATGTCTCTATGTCTCTATGTCTCTATGTCTCTATGTCTCTATGTCTCTATGTCTCTAAGTCTCTATGTCTCTAAGTCTCTAAGTCTCTAAGTCTCTAAGTCTCTATGTCTCTATGTCTCTAAGTCTCTATGTCTCTATGTCTCTAAGTCTCTAAGTCTCTATGTCTCTATGTCTCTAAGTCTCTAAGTCTCTATGTCTCTATGTCTCTATGTCTCTAAGTCTCTAAGTCTCTATGTCTCTATGTCTCGATGACTCGATGACTCGATGACTCGATGACTCGATGTCTCGATGTCTCGATGTCTCGATGTCTCGATGTCTCGATGTCTCGATGTCTCGATGTCTCTAAGTCTCGATGTCTCGATGTCTCTAAGTCTCTAAGTCTCTATGTCTCTATGTCTCTAAGTCTCTAAGTCTCTATGTCTCTATGTCTCTAAGTCTCTAAGTCTCTATGTCTCTATGTCTCTAAGTCTCTAAGTCTCTATGTCTCTATGTCTCTAAGTCTCTAAGTCTCTATGTCTCTATGTCTCTAAGTCTCTATGTCTCTATGTCTCTAAGTCTCTAAGTCTCTATGTCTCGATGTCTCGATGTCTCTAAGTCTCTAAGTCTCTAAGTCTCTAAGTCTCTATGTCTCTATGTCTCTATGTCTCTAAGTCTCTAAGTCTCTAAGTCTCTCTGACTCTCTGACTCGATGTCTCGATGACTCGATGTCTCGATGTCTCGATGTCTCGATGTCTCTAAGTCTCTAAGTCTCTAAGTCTCTAAGTCTCTAAGTCTCTAAGTCTCTAAGTCTCTATGTCTCTATGTCTCTATGTCTCTATGTCTCTATGTCTCTATGTCTCGATGACTCGATGACTCGATGACTCGATGTCTCGATGTCTCGATGTCTCGAAGTCTCGAAGTCTCTAAGTCTCTAAGTCTCTAAGTCTCTAAGTCTCTAAGTCTCTAAGTCTCTATGTCTCTATGTCTCTATGTCTCTATGTCTCTATGTCTCTATGTCTCTATGTCTCTATGTCTCTATGTCTCGATGACTCGATGTCTCGATGACTCGATGACTCGATGACTCGATGACTCGATGTCTCGATGTCTCGATGTCTCGATGTCTCGATGTCTCGATGTCTCGATGTCTCGATGTCTCGATGTCTCTAAGTCTCTAAGTCTCTATGTCTCTATGTCTCTAAGTCTCTAAGTCTCTAAGTCTCTATGTCTCTATGTCTCTATGTCTCTAAGTCTCTAAGTCTCTAAGTCTCTAAGTCTCTAAGTCTCTATGTCTCTAAGTCTCTAAGTCTCTAAGTCTCTAAGTCTCTATGTCTCTATGTCTCTAAGTCTCTAAGTCTCTAAGTCTCTATGTCTCTATGTCTCTATGACTCTCTGACTCTCTGACTCTCTGACTCTCTGACTCTCTGACTCGATGTCTCGATGTCTCGATGTCTCGATGTCTCTAAGTCTCTAAGTCTCTAAGTCTCTATGTCTCTATGTCTCTATGTCTCTAAGTCTCTAAGTCTCTAAGTCTCTAAGTCTCTAAGTCTCTAAGTCTCTATGTCTCTAAGTCTCTAAGTCTCTAAGTCTCTAAGTCTCTATGTCTCTATGTCTCTAAGTCTCTAAGTCTCTAAGTCTCTATGTCTCTATGTCTCTATGTCTCTATGTCTCTATGTCTCTATGTCTCCATGTCTCTAAGTCTCTAAGTCTCTAAGACTCTAAGACTCGATGACTCGATGACTCGATGACTCGATGACTCGATGACTCGATGTCTCGATGTCTCGATGTCTCGATGTCTCTAAGTCTCTAAGTCTCTATGTCTCTATGTCTCTAAGTCTCTAAGTCTCTATGTCTCTATGTCTCTATGTCTCTAAGTCTCTAAGTCTCTAAGTCTCTAAGTCTCTAAGTCTCTAAGTCTCTAAGTCTCTAAGTCTCTATGTCTCTAAGTCTCTAAGTCTCTAAGTCTCTAAGTCTCTAAGTCTCTATGTCTCTATGTCTCTATGTCTCTAAGTCTCTAAGTCTCTAAGACTCTAAGTCTCTATGTCTCTATGTCTCTATGTCTCTATGTCTCTATGTCTCTATGTCTCGATGACTCGATGTCTCGATGTCTCGATGTCTCGATGTCTCGATGTCTCTAAGTCTCTAAGTCTCTAAGTCTCTATGTCTCTATGTCTCTATGTCTCTATGTCTCTATGTCTCTATGTCTCGATGACTCGATGTCTCGATGTCTCGATGTCTCGATGTCTCGATGTCTCGATGACTCGATGACTCGATGACTCGATGACTCGATGACTCGATGTCTCGATGTCTCGATGTCTCGATGTCTCGATGTCTCGATGTCTCGATGTCTCGATGTCTCGAAGTCTCTAAGTCTCTAAGTCTCTAAGTCTCTAAGTCTCTAAGTCTCTAAGTCTCTATGTCTCTAAGTCTCTAAGTCTCTAAGTCTCTAAGACTCTAAGACTCTAAGACTCTAAGACTCTAAGACTCTAAGACTCTAAGACTCTATGACTCGATGACTCGATGACTCGATGACTCGATGTCTCGATGTCTCGATGTCTCGATGTCTCGATGTCTCGATGACTCGATGACTCGATGACTCGATGACTCGATGACTCGATGACTCGATGTCTCGATGTCTCGATGTCTCGATGTCTCTAAGTCTCTAAGTCTCTAAGTCTCTAAGTCTCTAAGACTCTAAGACTCTAAGACTCTAAGACTCTAAGACTCTAAGACTCTAAGACTCGATGACTCGATGACTCGATGACTCGATGACTCGATGTCTCGATGTCTCGATGTCTCGATGACTCGATGACTCGATGACTCGATGACTCGATGTCTCGATGTCTCGATGTCTCTAAGTCTCTAAGTCTCTAAGTCTCTATGTCTCTATGTCTCTATGTCTCTATGTCTCTATGTCTCGATGACTCGATGTCTCGATGTCTCGATGTCTCGATGTCTCGATGTCTCGATGACTCGATGACTCGATGACTCGATGACTCGATGACTCGATGTCTCGATGTCTCGATGTCTCGATGTCTCGATGTCTCGATGTCTCGAAGTCTCTAAGTCTCTAAGTCTCTAAGTCTCTAAGTCTCTAAGTCTCTAAGTCTCTAAGACTCTAAGACTCTAAGACTCTAAGACTCTAAGACTCTAAGACTCTAAGACTCTATGACTCGATGACTCGATGACTCGATGACTCGATGACTCGATGTCTCGATGTCTCGATGTCTCGATGTCTCGATGTCTCGATGACTCGATGACTCGATGACTCGATGACTCGATGACTCGATGACTCGATGTCTCGATGTCTCGATGTCTCGATGTCTCGATGTCTCGATGTCTCTAAGTCTCTAAGACTCTAAGACTCTAAGACTCTAAGACTCTAAGACTCTAAGACTCTAAGACTCTAAGACTCTATGACTCTATGACTCGATGACTCGATGTCTCGATGTCTCGATGTCTCGATGACTCGATGACTCGATGACTCGATGACTCGATGACTCGATGTCTCGATGTCTCGATGTCTCGATGTCTCGATGTCTCGATGACTCGATGACTCGATGACTCGATGACTCGATGACTCGATGTCCCGATGTCCCGATGTCCCGATGTCTCGATGTCTCTAAGTCTCTAAGTCTCTAAGTCTCTAAGTCTCTATGTCTCTAAGTCTCTAAGTCTCTAAGACTCTAAGACTCTAAGACTCTAAGACTCTAAGACTCTAAGACTCGATGACTCGATGTCTCGATGTCTCGATGTCTCGATGTCTCGATGTCTCGATGTCTCGATGTCTCGATGTCTCGATGTCTCGATGTCTCGATGTCTCGATGTCTCGATGTCTCGATGTCTCTAAGTCTCTAAGTCTCTATGTCTCTATGTCTCTAAGTCTCTAAGTCTCTAAGACTCTAAGTCTCTAAGTCTCTATGTCTCTATGTCTCTATGTCTCTATGTCTCTATGACTCTATGTCTCTATGTCTCTATGACTCTATGACTCTATGACTCTATGACTCTATGACTCGATGACTCGATGACTCGATGACTCGATGACTCGATGACTCGATGACTCGATGACTCGATGACTCGATGACTCGATGACTCGGTGTCTCGGTGTCTCGGTGTCTCGGTGTCTCGGTGTCTCGGTGTCTCGGTGTCTCGGTGTCTCGGTGTCTCGGTGTCTCTATGTCTCTAAGTCTCTAAGTCTCTAAGTCTCTAAGTCTCTATGTCTCTATGTCTCTATGTCTCTATGTCTCTAAGTCTCTAAGTCTCTATGTCTCTATGTCTCTAAGTCTCTATGTCTCTATGTCTCGATGTCTCGATGTCTCGATGTCTCGATGTCTCTAAGTCTCTAAGTCTCTATGTCTCGATGTCTCTATGTCTCTATGTCTCTATGTCTCTAAGTCTCTAAGTCTCTATGTCTCTATGTCTCTAAGTCTCTAAGTCTCTATGTCTCTATGTCTCTAAGTCTCTATGTCTCTATGTCTCTATGTCTCTATGTCTCTATGTCTCTATGTCTCTAAGTCTCTATGTCTCTAAGTCTCTATGTCTCTAAGTCTCTAAGTCTCTATGTCTCTATGTCTCTAAGTCTCTATGTCTCTATGTCTCGATGTCTCGATGTCTCGATGTCTCGATGTCTCGATGTCTCGATGTCTCGATGTCTCGATGTCTCTATGTCTCTATGTCTCTATGTCTCTAAGTCTCTAAGTCTCTATGTCTCTATGTCTCTATGTCTCTAAGTCTCTAAGTCTCAATGTCTCAATGTCTCTAAGTCTCTAAGTCTCTAAGTCTCTATGTCTCTATGTCTCTATGTCTCTATGTCTCTAAGTCTCTAAGTCTCTATGTCTCTATGTCTCTATGTCTCTAAGTCTCTATGTCTCTATGTCTCTATGTCTCTATGTCTCTATGTCTCTATGTCTCTATGTCTCTAAGTCTCTAAGTCTCTAAGTCTCTAAGTCTCTAAGTCTCTAAGTCTCTAAGTCTCTATGTCTCTATGTCTCTATGTCTCTAAGTCTCTAAGTCTCTAAGTCTCTATGTCTCTATGTCTCTATGTCTCTAAGTCTCTAAGTCTCTAAGTCTCTAAGACTCTAAGCCTCTAAGACTCTAAGTCTCTAAGTCTCTAAGTCTCTAAGCCTCTAAGACTCTAAGTCTCTAAGTCTCTAAGTCTCTATGTCTCTATGACTCTGTGTCTCTGTGTCTCTGTGTCTCTGTGTCTCTGTGTCTCTGTGACTCTGTGACTCTGTGACTCTGTGACTCTGTGACTCTGTGACTCTGTGACTCGGTGACTCGGTGTCTCGGTGTCTCGGTGTCTCGGTGTCTCGGTGTCTCGGTGTCTCGGTGTCTCGGTGTCTCGGTGTCTCGGTGTCTCGGTGTCTCTATGTCTCTATGTCTCTATGTCTCTATGTCTCTATGTCTCTATGTCTCTATGTCTCTAAGTCTCTAAGTCTCTAAGTCTCTAAGTCTCTATGTCTCTATGTCTCTATGTCTCTATGTCTCTATGACTCTATGTCTCTATGTCTCTATGACTCTATGACTCTATGACTCTATGACTCTATGACTCTATGACTCTATGACTCGATGACTCGATGACTCGATGACTCGATGACTCGATGACTCGATGACTCGGTGACTCGGTGACTCGGTGTCTCGGTGTCTCGGTGTCTCGGTGTCTCGGTGTCTCGGTGTCTCGGTGTCTCGGTGTCTCTGTGTCTCTGTGTCTCTATGTCTCTATGTCTCTATGTCTCTATGTCTCTATGTCTCTATGTCTCTATGTCTCTATGTCTCTATGTCTCTAAGTCTCTAAGTCTCTAAGTCTCTAAGTCTCTAAGTCTCTAAGTCTCTATGTCTCTATGTCTCTATGTCTCTATGTCTCTATGACTCTATGTCTCTATGTCTCTATGACTCTATGACTCTATGACTCTATGACTCTATGACTCTATGACTCTATGACTCTATGACTCTATGACTCGATGACTCGATGACTCGATGACTCGATGACTCGATGACTCTCTGACTCTCTGACTCGATGACTCGATGTCTCGATGTCTCGATGTCTCGATGTCTCGATGTCTCGATGTCTCGATGTCTCGGTGTCTCGGTGTCTCGGTGTCTCTGTGTCTCTATGTCTCTATGTCTCTATGTCTCTATGTCTCTATGTCTCTATGTCTCTAAGTCTCTAAGTCTCTAAGTCTCTAAGTCTCTAAGTCTCTAAGTCTCTAAGTCTCTAAGTCTCTATGTCTCTATGTCTCTAAGTCTCTAAGTCTCTAAGTCTCTAAGTCTCTAAGTCTCTAAGTCTCTAAGTCTCTATGTCACTATGTCTCTATGACTCTATGACTCTATGACACTATGACTCTATGACTCGATGACTCGATGTCTCGATGACTCGAATACTCGATGTCTCTATGTCTCTATGTCTCTATGTCTCTATGTCTCTAAGTCTCTAAGTCTCTAAGTCTCTATGTCTCTATGTCTCTATGACTCTATGACTCGATGACTCGATGACTCGATGACTCGATGACTCGATGACTCGATGACTCGATGACTCGATGTCTCGATGACTCGAATACTCGATGTCTCTTTGTCTCTATGTCTCTATGTCTCTATGTCTCTAAGTCTCTAAGTCTCTATGTCTCTATGTCTCTATGTCTCTATGTCTCTATGTCTCTATGTCTCTATGTCTCTATGTCTCTATGTCTCTAAGTCTCTAAGTCTCTAAGTCTCTAAGTCTCTAAGTCTCTAAGTCTCTAAGTCTCTATGTCTCTATGTCTCTAAGTCTCTAAGTCTCTAAGTCTCTAAGTCTCTAAGTCTCTAAGTCTCTATGTCACTATGTCTCTATGACTCTATGACTCTATGACACTATGACTCTATGACTCGATGACTCGATGTCTCGATGACTCGAATACTCGATGTCTCTATGTCTCTATGTCTCTATGTCTCTATGTCTCTATGACTCTATGACTCTATGACTCGATGACTCGATGACTCGATGACTCGATGACTCGATGACTCGATGACTCGATGTCTCGATTACTCGATGTCTCTATGTCTCTATGTCTCTATGTCTCTATGTCTCTATGTCTCTAAGTCTCTAAGTCTCTATGTCTCTATGTCTCTATGTCTCTATGTCTCTATGTCTCTATGTCTCTATGTCTCTATGTCTCTAAGTCTCTAAGTCTCTAAGTCTCTAAGTCTCTAAGTCTCTAAGTCTCTATGTCTCTAATCTCTAAGTCTCTAAGTCTCTAAGTCTCTAAGTCTCTAAGTCTCTATGTCACTATGTCTCTATGACTCTATGACTCTATGACACTATGACTCTATGACTCTATGACTCTATGACTCGATGTCTCGATGTCTCGATGACTCGATGTCTCGATGTCTCGATGTCTCGATGTCTCTATGTCTCTATGTCTCTATGTCTCTATGTCTCTAAGTCTCTAAGTCTCTAAGTCTCTAAGTCTCTAAGTCTCTATGTCTCTAATCTCTAAGTCTCTAAGTCTCTAAGTCTCTAAGTCTCTAAGTCTCTATGTCACTATGTCTCTATGACTCTATGACTCTATGACACTATGACTCTATGACTCTATGACTCTATGACTCGATGTCTCGATGTCTCGATGACTCGATGTCTCGATGTCTCGATGTCTCGATGTCTCTATGTCTCTATGTCTCTATGTCTCTAAGTCTCTAAGTCTCTAAGTCTCTAAGTCTCTAAGTCTCTAAGTCTCTAAGTCTCTAAGTCTCTAAGTCTCAAAGTCTCTATGTCTCTATGTCTCTATGTCTCTATGTCTCTATGACTCTATGTCTCTATGTCTCTATGTCTCTATGACTCTATGACTCTATGACTCGATGACTCGATGACTCGATGACTCGATGACTCGATGACTCGATGACTCGATGACTCGATGACTCGATGTCTCGATGACTCGAATACTCGATGTCTCTATGTCTCTATGTCTCTATGTCTCTAAGTCTCTAAGTCTCTAAGTCTCTATGTCTCTATGTCTCTATGTCTCTATGTCTCTATGTCTCTATGTCTCTATGTCTCTATGTCTCTAAGTCTCTAAGTCTCTAAGTCTCTAAGTCTCTAAGTCTCTAAGTCTCTATGTCTCTAATCTCTAAGTCTCTAAGTCTCTAAGTCTCTAAGTCTCTAAGTCTCTATGTCACTATGTCTCTATGACTCTATGACTCTATGACACTATGACTCTATGACTCTATGACTCTATGACTCGATGTCTCGATGTCTCGATGACTCGATGTCTCGATGTCTCGATGTCTCGATGTCTCTATGTCTCTATGTCTCTATGTCTCTAAGTCTCTAAGTCTCTAAGTCTCTAAGTCTCTAAGTCTCTAAGTCTCTAAGTCTCTAAGTCTCTAAGTCTCTATGTCTCTATGTCTCTATGTCTCTATGTCTCTATGACTCTATGTCTCTATGTCTCTATGTCTCTATGACTCTATGACTCGATGACTCGATGACTCGATGACTCGATGACTCGATGACTCGATGACTCTCTGACTCTCTGACTCGATGTCTCGATGTCTCGATGACTCGATGTCTCGATGTCTCTATGTCTCTATGTCTCTATGTCTCTAAGTCTCTAAGTCTCTATGTCTCTATGTCTCTATGTCTCTATGTCTCTATGTCTCTATGTCTCTATGTCTCTATGTCTCTAAGTCTCTAAGTCTCTAAGTCTCTAAGTCTCTAAGTCTCTAAGTCTCTATGTCTCTAATCTCTAAGTCTCTAAGTCTCTAAGTCTCTAAGTCTCTAAGTCTCTATGTCACTATGTCTCTATGACTCTATGACTCTATGACACTATGACTCTATGACTCTATGACTCTATGACTCGATGTCTCGATGTCTCGATGACTCGATGTCTCGATGTCTCGATGTCTCTATGTCTCTATGTCTCTATGTCTCTATGTCTCTATGTCTCTAAGTCTCTAAGTCTCTAAGTCTCTAAGTCTCTAAGTCTCTAAGTCTCTAAGTCTCTATGTCTCTATGTCTCTATGTCTCTATGTCTCTATGACTCTATGTCTCTATGTCTCTATGTCTCTATGACTCTATGTCTCTAAGTCTCTAAGTCTCTATGTCTCTATGTCTCTATGTCTCTATGTCTCTATGTCTCTATGTCTCTATGTCTCTATGTCTCTAAGTCTCTAAGTCTCTAAGTCTCTAAGTCTCTAAGTCTCTAAGTCTCTATGTCTCTAATCTCTAAGTCTCTAAGTCTCTAAGTCTCTAAGTCTCTAAGTCTCTATGTCACTATGTCTCTATGACTCTATGACTCTATGACACTATGACTCTATGACTCTATGACTCTATGACTCGATGTCTCGATGTCTCGATGACTCGATGTCTCTATGTCTCTATGTCTCTATGTCTCTATGTCTCTAAGTCTCTAAGTCTCTAAGTCTCTAAGTCTCTAAGTCTCTAAGTCTCTAAGTCTCTATGTCTCTATGTCTCTATGTCTCTATGTCTCTATGACTCTATGTCTCTATGTCTCTATGTCTCTATGACTCTATGACTCGATGACTCGATGACTCGATGACTCGATGACTCGATGACTCTCTGACTCTCTGACTCGATGTCTCGATGTCTCGAATACTCGATGTCTCTATGTCTCTATGTCTCTATGTCTCTATGTCTCTAAGTCTCTAAGTCTCTAAGTCTCTAAGTCTCTAAGTCTCTAAGTCTCTATGTCTCTATGTCTCTATGTCTCTATGTCTCTATGACTCGATGACTCGATGACTCGATGACTCGATGACTCGATGACTCGATGTCTCGAAGTCTCTAAGTCTCTAAGTCTCTAAGTCTCTAAGCCTCTATGTCTCTATGTCTCTATGTCTCTATGTCTCTATGTCTCTATGTCTCTATGTCTCTATGTCTCTATGTCTCTATGTCTCTATGTCTCTATGACTCTATGACTCTATGACTCTATGACTCTATGACTCTATGACTCGATGACTCGATGACTCGATGACTCGATGACTCGATGACTCGATGACTCGATGACTCGATGTCTCGATGACTCGAATACTCGATGTCTCTATGTCTCTATGTCTCTATGTCTCTATGTCTCTAAGTCTCTAAGTCTCTAAGTCTCTAAGTCTCTAAGTCTCTAAGTCTCTAAGTCTCTATGTCTCTATGTCTCTATGTCTCTAAGTCTCTAAGTCTCTAAGTCTCTAAGTCTCTAAGTCTCTAAGTCTCTAAGTCTCTAAGTCTCTAAGTCTCTAAGTCTCTAAGTCTCTAAGTCTCTAAGTCTCTAAGTCTCTATGTCTCTAAGTCTCTAAGTCTCTAAGTCTCTATGTCTCTATGTCTCTATGACTCTATGACTCTATGACTCTATGTCTCTATGTCTCTATGACTCTATGACTCTATGACTCTATGTCTCTATGTCTCTATGTCTCTATGTCTCTATGTCTCTAAGTCTCTAAGTCTCTATGTCTCTATGTCTCTATGACTCTATGACTCTATGACTCTATGTCTCTATGTCTCTATGTCTCGATGACTCTATGTCTCGATGTCTCGATGTCTCGATGACTCGATGACTCGATGACTCGATGACTCGATGACTCGATGTCTCGATGACTCGATGACTCGATGACTCGATGTCTCGAAGTCTCGAAGTCTCGAAGTCTCTATGTCTCTATGACTCTATGACTCTATGTCTCTATGTCTCTATGTCTCTATGTCTCTATGTCTCTATGTCTCTATGTCTCTATGTCTCTAAGTCTCTAAGTCTCTATGTCTCTATGTCTCTATGACTCTATGACTCTATGACTCTATGACTCTATGTCTCTATGTCTCTATGTCTCGATGACTCTATGTCTCGATGTCTCGATGTCTCGATGACTCGATGACTCGATGACTCGATGACTCGATGACTCGATGACTCGATGACTCGATGTCTCGATGACTCGAATACTCGATGTCTCTATGTCTCTATGTCTCTATGTCTCTATGTCTCTAAGTCTCTAAGTCTCTAAGTCTCTAAGTCTCTATGTCTCTATGTCTCTATGTCTCTAAGTCTCTAAGTCTCTAAGTCTCTAAGTCTCTAAGTCTCTAAGTCTCTAAGTCTCTAAGTCTCTATGTCACTATGTCTCTATGACTCTATGACTCTATGACTCGATGACTCGATGACTCGATGACTCGATGACTCGATGACTCGATGTCTCGATGTCTCGATGTCTCTAAGTCTCTAAGTCTCTAAGTCTCTAAGTCTCTATGTCTCTATGACTCTATGACTCGATGACTCGATGACTCGATGACTCGATGACTCGATGACTCGATGTCTCGATGTCTCGATGTCTCGATGTCTCTATGTCTCTATGTCTCTATGTCTCTATGACTCTATGACTCGATGACTCGATGACTCGATGACTCGATGACTCGATGACTCGATGTCTCGATGACTCGAATACTCGATGTCTCTATGTCTCTATGTCTCTATGTCTCTATGTCTCTAAGTCTCTAAGTCTCTAAGTCTCTAAGTCTCTAAGTCTCTAAGTCTCTAAGTCTCTAAGTCTCTATGACTCTATGACTCTATGACTCTATGACTCGATGACTCGATGACTCGATGACTCGATGACTCGATGACTCGATGTCTCGATGTCTCGATGTCTCGATGTCTCGATGTCTCGATGTCTCGATGTCTCGATGTCTCGATGTCTCGATGTCTCGATGTCTCGATGTCTCGATGTCTCGATGTCTCGATGTCTCGATGTCTCTAAGTCTCTAAGTCTCTAAGTCTCTAAGTCTCTATGTCTCTATGTCTCTATGACTCTATGACTCTATGTCTCTATGTCTCTATGTCTCTATGTCTCTATGTCTCTATGTCTCTATGTCTCTATGTCTCTATGTCTCTAAGTCTCTAAGTCTCTAAGTCTCTAAGTCTCTAAGTCTCTAAGTCTCTAAGTCTCTAAGTCTCTAAGTCTCTATGTCTCTAAGTCTCTAAGTCTCTAAGTCTCTAAGTCTCTATGTCTCTATGACTCTATGACTCGATGACTCGATGACTCGATGACTCGATGACTCGATGACTCGATGTCTCGATGTCTCGATGTCTCTATGTCTCTATGTCTCTATGTCTCTATGTCTCTATGACTCTATGACTCGATGACTCGATGACTCGATGACTCGATGACTCGATGACTCGATGTCTCGATGACTCGAATACTCGATGTCTCTATGTCTCTATGTCTCTATGTCTCTATGTCTCTAAGTCTCTAAGTCTCTAAGTCTCTAAGTCTCTAAGTCTCTAAGTCTCTAAGTCTCTAAGTCTCTAAGTCTCTAAGTCTCTAAGTCTCTATGACTCGATGACTCGATGACTCTATGACTCTATGACTCTATGACTCGATGACTCGATGACTCGATGACTCGATGACTCGATGACTCGATGTCTCGATGTCTCGATGTCTCGATGTCTCGATGTCTCGATGTCTCGATGTCTCGATGTCTCGATGTCTCGATGTCTCGATGTCTCGATGTCTCGATGTCTCGATGTCTCGATGTCTCGATGTCTCGATGTCTCTAAGTCTCTATGTCTCTATGTCTCTATGACTCTATGACTCTATGTCTCTATGTCTCTATGTCTCTATGTCTCTATGTCTCTATGTCTCTATGTCTCTATGTCTCTATGTCTCTAAGTCTCTAAGTCTCTAAGTCTCTAAGTCTCTAAGTCTCTAAGTCTCTAAGTCTCTAAGTCTCTAAGTCTCTAAGTCTCTATGTCTCTAAGTCTCTAAGTCTCTATGTCTCTATGTCTCTATGTCTCTATGACTCTATGACTCTATGACTCTATGTCTCTATGTCTCTATGACTCTATGACTCTATGACTCTATGTCTCTATGTCTCTATGTCTCTATGTCTCTATGTCTCTAAGTCTCTAAGTCTCTATGTCTCTATGTCTCTATGACTCTATGACTCTATGACTCTATGTCTCTATGTCTCTATGTCTCGATGACTCTATGTCTCGATGTCTCGATGTCTCGATGACTCGATGACTCGATGACTCGATGACTCGATGACTCGATGACTCGATGTCTCGATGACTCGATGACTCGATGACTCGATGTCTCGATGTCTCTAAGTCTCTAAGTCTCTATGTCTCTATGTCTCTATGTCTCTATGTCTCTATGTCTCTAAGTCTCTAAGTCTCTAAGTCTCTAAGTCTCTATGTCTCTATGTCTCTATGTCTCTATGTCTCTATGTCTCTATGTCTCTATGTCTCTATGACTCTATGACTCTATGTCTCTATGTCTCTATGTCTCTATGACTCTATGACTCTATGTCTCGATGTCTCGATGTCTCGATGTCTCGATGTCTCGATGTCTCGATGTCTCGATGTCTCGATGTCTCGATGTCTCGATGTCTCGATGTCTCGATGTCTCGATGTCTCGATGTCTCTAAGTCTCTAAGTCTCTAAGTCTCTAAGTCTCTATGTCTCTATGTCTCTATGACTCTATGACTCTATGACTCTATGTCTCTATGTCTCTATGACTCTATGACTCTATGACTCTATGTCTCTATGTCTCTATGTCTCTATGTCTCTATGTCTCTATGTCTCTAAGTCTCTAAGTCTCTAAGTCTCTATGTCTCTATGTCTCTATGTCTCTATGACTCTATGACTCGATGACTCGATGACTCGATGACTCGATGACTCGATGACTCGATGTCTCGATGACTCGATGTCTCGATGTCTCGATGTCTCGATGTCTCGATGTCTCGATGTCTCGATGTCTCGATGTCTCTAAGTCTCTAAGTCTCTAAGTCTCTATGTCTCTATGACTCTATGACTCTATGACTCTATGTCTCTATGTCTCTATGTCTCTATGTCTCTATGTCTCTAAGTCTCTAAGTCTCTAAGTCTCTAAGTCTCTAAGTCTCTAAGTCTCTAAGTCTCTATGTCTCTATGTCTCTATGACTCTATGACTCTATGACTCTATGTCTCTATGTCTCTATGTCTCTATGTCTCTAAGTCTCTAAGTCTCTAAGTCTCTAAGTCTCTAAGTCTCTATGTCTCTAAGTCTCTAAGTCTCTAAGTCTCTAAGTCTCTATGTCTCTATGTCTCTATGACTCTATGACTCTATGTCTCTATGTCTCTATGACTCTATGACTCTATGACTCTATGTCTCTATGTCTCTATGTCTCTAAGTCTCTAAGTCTCTAAGTCTCTAAGTCTCTAAGTCTCTAAGTCTCTAAGTCTCTATGTCTCTATGTCTCTATGACTCTATGACTCTATGTCTCTATGTCTCTATGTCTCTATGTCTCTATGACTCTATGACTCTATGACTCTATGACTCTATGACTCGATGACTCGATGTCTCTATGACTCTATGACTCTATGTCTCTATGTCTCTATGTCTCTATGTCTCTATGTCTCTATGACTCTATGACTCTATGACTCTTTGACTCTCTGACTCTCTGACTCTATGTCTCGATGTCTCGATGTCTCTATGACTCTATGACTCTATGTCTCGATGACTCGATGTCTCTATGTCTCTATTTCTCTCTGTCTCTCTGTCTCTCTGTCTCTATGACTCGATGACTCGATGACTCGATGACTCGATGTCTCTATGACTCGATGACTCTACGTCTCTATGACTCTATGACTCTATGACTCTATGACTCTATGACTCTATGACTCTCTGATTCTATGACTCGATGTCTCGATGGTCTCAATGACTCGAAGACTCAATGACTCGATGTCTCTAAGAGTCTATGACTCTATCATTCTCTGACCATATGACTCGATGTCTCGATGACTCGATGTCTCTAAGACTCTCTGACTCGATGACTCGATGTCTCGATGACTCGATGTCTCTATGATTCGATGACTCAATGTCTCTATGGCTCGGTGACTCGATGTCTTGATGACTCGATGTCTCGATGACTCAATGTCTCTATGAATCGATGACTCGATGTCTCTATGACTCTATGTCTCTATGATTCGATGACTCTATGTCTCTATGGCTCGGTGACTCAATGTCTCGATGACTCGATGTCTCTATGAATCGATGACTCGATGTCTCTATGAATCGATGACTCGTTGTCTCTATGACTCTATGTCTCTATGATTCGATGACTCTATGTCTCTATGGCTCGGTGACTCAATGTCTCGATGACTCGATGTCTCTATGACTCTATGATTCGATGACTCTATGTCTCTATGGCTCGGTGACTCAATGTCTCGATGACTCGATGTCTCTATGAATCGATGACTCTATGACTCTACGAATCGATGACTCTATGGCTTGGTGTCTCGACGTCTCGATGACTCGATGAATCGATGACTCAACGACTCGATTACTTACAGTGTGGAAACAGGCCCTTCGGCCCAACTAGTCCACACCGCCCCGCCGAAGCGCAACCCACCCATACCCCCCTACATCTACCCCTTATCTAACACTTCGGGCAATTTAGCATGGTCAATTCACCTGACCTGCACATCTTTGGACTGTGGGAGGAAACCAGAGCACCCGGAGGACCCACGCAGCCACGGGGAGAACGTGCAAACTCTGCACAGTCAGTCACCTGAGGCAGGAATTGAACCCGGGTCTCTGGCGCTGTGAGGCAGCAGTGCTAACCACTGTGCCACCGTGCCACCCAATGACTCAATGTCTCTATGACTCGATGACTCGATGACTCGATGTCTCTATGACCCTATGACTCTATGACTCGATGACTCTGTGACTCTATGTCTCTATGACTGTGTATACATCAGGATTTAATTGGCTTCTTCACAGCTATGAGCACTTGCTGTTTTTATTTAAGTTTTTAAGATTGGTCAAAAACCTCTTGATACCATTTACAGAGATCCTGCACCTCCCTAGTGCTCCCAACCTTCCTCACTCCCTCCATCCTCACAGACATTGAGCACCTTTTTATTTCAATCAATGGTAACAAAAACAGAACAGTTGGCCATTTTATTGACACCGTTCACCTTTTGTCGTATGCAGTGTGTCTGTGGTGTTTACATGCTGTAGACCTACGTTTTTAAAAAATATTCATTCATGGGGTGTGGGTGTTACTTTTTACACCATCATTTATTGCCCCATCCCAAATTACCCTGGAACTGAGTGACAGGTCAGACCGTCTCAGAGGACAATTGAGGGTCAACCACATTGCTGTGGGTCTGGAGTTATATGTAGGCCAGACCAGGTAAGGATGGTAGATTTCCTTCAGTAAGGACGTTCATGAACCAGATGGGTTTTTATATCAATTGATAATGTTCACATTAACAAGCTTCGTAATTCCAGGTTGTTAAAAAAAATTGGATTCAAGTGTTACCATGAGGAGGATTTTCACCATCAGGACATTAGCCTAAGTTTCTAGATCCTCATCTACTGACATTGCTATTCCGTCACCACCTCCTCTCTCCCTTGCATACGGCCTGCTTTAAAGATCTTTGAGAGACAATATCAAGGCAGTACATGTGATAACACATCTCATGGCTGTAATAGACTGTCCTATGGTTTTGTAATGCATATACCAAAGTGCTGTGTCCATGGGAGTCTCCATTGCTGTTCCTGAGACAACACACCCAATGGTGTTGGCACTGCATTATAGCGGGCAGTGATCACAGAGTCAACTGTGACTGAGAGAAGTTTCTAAACTCTGTTTTGCAAATAACAAACCTGGGACCAGCCTCAACCGAACTCCCTGTGCCATCTTTGTTTCTGTTCAGTTCTGTGGCACAGATACACAACATCCTCCCATTTTCCACCCCAATACCCAGCTCCAATTGCCTACCCACGAGCTTCCCAAGCCGCTGTTTGATTCGCCATAGGATCTATTTGTCAATCCCAACCCAAGTGACTGGGTTCTTCAACAGAAAGAATTGCAAACCATAAAGAATACAAAGTGAGGAGATCGGGCAGTTACACAGAGTGCTGGTCACACCTCATTTCAACTGATCCAAGAGAAATATAGACTGACCTTGAGGGAAGGACAAGTCGCCTGAATGATAGCTGTGAAGATGAATCCCGCCTGATGTAGGACTATGGAAACTTGAGTTATTGCTCTGGAGATGAAGGGGTTAAGGACTGATCTAACTGAAGTGTTTAGAATCCGGAAAGAAATTGACAGAACTGGTAAGGAGTGATTATTGCCCCTTGTAGGAGAATCACAAACAAGGGGAGATAATCTAAAATTAAATCTAAACCAGTTAAAAGAGAATCCGGGGGAGAAAACATGTCTTTGTAACAAGAGAATATGGAATGCACTAGTGAAAAGAAAGAATCAATTAAAGTATTTTCAGCCAAGATAGATATTTATTTAGGAAGGAAAAGGATTAAAGGGTATGTAGAAAGGGTTGAGATTAAAATGATAGAACAGATTAAATGGCCAACTCCATACTGAGAACAATGATGTTAACTGTTGTCATTGAGCATTTTCTGCCACCACCAAAGGTACCAATATCTTTAAGACATTTTTTTCAAAGAACAAGGAACAAAGAAAATCACAGCACAGGAACCGGCCCTTCGGCCCTCCAAACCTGCGCTGATCCAGATCCTCTATCTAAACCTGTCACCTATTTTCTAAGGATCTGTATCCCTCTGCTCCCTGCCCATTCATGTATCCGTCTAGATACATCGGAAATGATGCTATCGTTCCCACCTCTACCACCTCCGCTGGCAATGCATTCCAGGCTCCCACAACCTTCTGAGTAAAGAACTTTCCACGTGTATCTCCCCTAAATCTTTCCCCTCTCACTTTGAACTCGTGACCCCTCGTAATTGAGTTCTGCACTCTGGGAAAAAGCTTCTTGCTATACATCCTGTCTATATCGCTCATGATTTTGTAGACCTCAATCAGGTACCCCCTCAACCTCTGTCTTTCTAATGAAAATAATCCCAATCTACTCAACTTCTCCTCATAGCTAGCACCCTCCATACCAGGCATCATCCTGGTGAACCTCCTCTGCACCCTCTCCAAAGCATCCACGTCCTTTTTGTAATGTGGCGACCAGAAGTGTACACAGTATTCCAAATGCGGCCAAACCAAAGTCCTATACAACTGTAACATGATCTGCCAACTCTTGTACTTAATATCTGTCTGATGAAGGAAAGCATGTCGTATACCTTCTTGACCACTTTACTGACCTGCATTGCCACCATCAGGGAACAATGGACCTGAGCACCCAAATCTCTCTGTATGTCAATTTTCCCCGGACCTTTCTATTTACTATATAGTTCACAATTTTGTGTGTGATAAAGTGCTGATGGGATGTTGCACTTCTAGGAAACTGAGTTGTTATGGTTAGACATGCACCGTGACATGCATCTTACAGTCTGGAATGATGGCACAGACAGTAGAGGCTCCAACTTCCTATCTATCTCTCCATCTCTTACAGCTTTCTGTTGGTGTGCACTGAAAGGATTTGCAAGTTGATGCTTAACTGGTTTGGCTGCGTTCTGAATGGAGAAAATGAGGACTGCACCAGCCTCATTCCTGATGAAGGTCTTATGCCCGAAAAATCGATTCTCCTGCTCCTTGGATGCTGCCAGACCAGCTGTGCTTTCCCAGCACCACACTCTTGACAAAGACTGAAAATAGTCAATCAGACAGATCAGGCTGCAGGCCTAGCAGAAGGAGCTACAGTCAAAGCATAAGGGGGTAGGCGATGGCCTCATAATACTTGCGCTGGACTCTTGGTCCAGTGACCAAGGAAACGTTCTGGGGACCAGAGTTTGAATCCCAGTAAGATAGATGGTGGAATTTGAATTCAATTTGAAAAACAATCTGGAATTAAGAGTTGAATGATGACCATGAATCTACTGTCAATTGTCAGAAAAACCCATCTGGTTCACTAATATCCTTTAAGGAAGGAAGCTGCCATCTTTACTGGTCTGACCTACATATGACTCCAGGAGAAAGTGAGGGCAGCAGATGCTGGAGAGTCAGAGTCAAAAAGAGGGGGGGGGGGGGGGCGAAGGAAAAGGGAATCCTGTTGAAGGGATTATGTCCGAAACATCAGCTCTCCTGCTCCTCAGATGCTGCCTGACATGCTGTGCTTTTCCAGCGCCACCCTTTTCGACTCTACATATGACTTCAGGCCCACAGCAATGTGGTGGACTCCTAACTACCTCTGGGCAATTAAGAATGGGTACTAATTCCCGGCCTGGTCAGCAATGCCTTTATCCCATGAATGAATAAAAGAAAATAATTGTGAGAGGAAAGTCCTGAGTTAGTCCACCAAAAAAATCAAATATTAGCATGTTATTTCCAGAAGTACCTTGGATTGTCAAAACCTTTTGAAATAAGAAAATCCAAGAAGTGGTACTTCTTTCTGATGTCTGTCAATCTTCTTTCTCATACACTTTAATGGGACGTGAGTATTGCTAGCAAGGCTTATCCCTTGAGAACTTGGTTGTGAGCTCCTTTCTTGAACCGTGACAGTCCACACTGGGGCAACTACACCCACAGTGCTGTTTGAAGGGGGAATTCTGGGATATTGACCAAGTGCTAATCAAGGAGTGATGAGACATTTGATGTGTAGCTTGGAGGGAACATTATCAGCGGCAATGTTCCAATGTACCTGATACCCTTGTTCTTCCAAGTGTCAATGGACATGGGTTGGTAAGGTGACCTGATGCAGTGCACTTTGTAGATGATACACACTGTTGTTACTGGGCACTGGTGGTGACGGGAGTGAATGTATAACGTTATGAGTGGGGTGCAATGAAGCAGGCTGTTTTGGAAATGTACAGTCCTTCTTCTCTCTATAAGTTCATCCAGCCCCACAACCTTTAGGGATACCTTTGCTCGTCTGATTCTGGCTTCTTCAGCAATTTTAATTATGCAACTATCGGTTTCTGTACTGTCAGCTGCTAAGGTCCTACGTTCAGGAATTGATTCAATACAACTCCTTGGCTCATTTTTTTTCACTTTAAAGTACCTCCCCCTTTAGTCACACTTTTAATCACTTATCCTAATAACTCCTTAATTGGCTCATGTGTTTTTTTTTATATTTTGTAATTCTCCTGTGAAGTACTTCAACATATATTTTATTTTGCAAAAGGTACCGTAAAAATACAAGTTGCTGTTAAATCTAGCTATAATCTTTCATCAATGATTTATCACCTGTAATTTATACCACAAGACCAATCCGCTAAAATCCAGCTGTTTCATTTCTCTGTTGCTCATTCCCTTCTTTGAAATTCACAGCTGTTTGCTGCTGGAATTGGTGCTTTTGGCCCAGAGGCAGAGGGTGTGAGTTCAAATCCCACTCCAGGACCTTGAGCACTAAAATCAAGGCAGATACTTCATTACAGAGGGATCCTTGATGCGATTGTAGAGAAGTAGACTTCTTAAACTAGAGTGCCACAAGTCGTGATGCCTACCAACTATCTTAAAGGGCTGGTGTCCTTTGAAGATCAGTGTGATGATACAATAGTCCTATCCTCTGAGAGGTGTAGGCCAATATTTAATCTACAATTCCCATCACAAAAAAACACAGTCATTATGAAAGGGCTGCCTGTGGGAGCTTCCTGTACACACATTGTCTGCTGCATGTTCTACAAGCTAGAGACAAAAAAACTGCAGGTGCTGGAATCCAAAGCAGACAGGCAGGAGGCTGGGGGAACACAGCAAGGCAGGCAGCATCAGGAGGGACAGGCAGGAGGCTGGAGGAACACAGCAAGGCAGGCAGCATCAGGAGGGACAGGCAGGAGGCTGGGGGAACAAAGCAAGGCAGGCAGCATCAGGAGGGACAGGCAGGAGGCTGGGGGAACACAGCAAGGCAGGCAGCATCAGGAGGGACAGGCAGGAGGCTGGGGGAACACAGCAAGGCAGGCAGCATCAGGTGGGACAGGCAGGAGGCTGGGGGAATACAGCAAGCCAGGCAGCATCAGGAGGGACAGGCAGGAGGCTGGGGGAACACAGCAAGGCAGGCAGCATCAGGTGGGACAGGCAGGAGGCTGGGGGAACACAGCAAGGCAGGGGGCATCAGGAGGGACAGGCAGGAGGCTGGGGGAACACAGCAAGCCAGGCAGCATCAGGAGGTGCAGGCTGCAAAACATCTTGCAGTGTTCAGTTTTGGTTAAAGGTGCTATCTGAACTTACACTTTCCCTTTCGCTTTAAAGAAATTTATTCTGTGCAAAGTGCTTTAGGATGTTCTGAGAGATAAGACTCCACATAAATGCAAGCTGTTGAACAGCGTAGCATAATTGCAAGTATGTCTTCAGCAGTGTGAAGACCACAGCTGCTTAATTTTTATTTTCTAACCTACTTATCCAGCGACTTTATTACAAAACTCTGAAGCAAATGGGAGTTGAAGCCAGGTCAAGTGGCGCAGAGGTATTACCACTAGACCACAAGCATCCCCGTACGTTATCAAACCCTTTTCATATCTACATCACCTGTGGGATCTGATAAAATGTGAACAATTCAGTGGATTGTGTCTGAAGTTGAGCGACAAAATGCCCTATTTTCTGAGCGGGTGAAGTATTTGAAAGCTGGTTAGATGCTCGGGGAGTGCTGTGCCCTCAAACTCCTCCCGCTGTCCACTTTGACTGTCAGATGTTGCCAGAGATCTGGACAATCCCACAGCTGATCATTCATTATTTGTGAACTGAAGCAAATCTCCAACATCAAACAACTAACGATTTGGCTCCATGGTTCAACAGCTCACTCACTCTCAGCTGGAAGTCAGGAATTAATGAGATAAGAAACAAAATCAGAAATTGCTGGAGAAACTCGACAGGTCAGGCAGCATCTGTGGAGAGAAAGCAGAGTGAACACCTGGGTTCCGGACACCCTTCTTCAGAACTTTTGATATGTGAGACAAGGTCTTTTATCTTCTGTCACATAAGTGCAAATGAATTGTATTTCCTTTTTGCAATGGAGAAGCAAATTAATGGGATTAGGTTAAGCCACTGAACATTATTAATATCTATTATGCTCAAACCACTGGTGGTGATTGCAGGAAAACACCACAGTATGAAGCTAGATCACAATTCTGTTCATTTATTTGTCTGAAAGCTACAATCACAATAAGCACAAATGCTATCAGTGATGTTAATCTCATTGTTACATTGTCAGTTTAAAAATCTGGCTTTACAAAATGTTCAGTGGTTGCAGATGACTCAATTATTTTTATACAAGTAACACCTTAAACTGTGATATTTTTTGGAATTGTACCATAAAAGGTGAGTCATACAGCACAGAAACAGACCCTTCAGTCCAACTCATCCATGCCGACCAGATATCCTAATCTAATCTAGTCCCATTTGCAAGCACTTGGCCATATCCCTCCAAACCCATCCAGATGCCATTTAAGTGTTGCAACTGTACCAGTCTCCACCACTTCTTCTGCCAGTTAATTCCAAACACACACCACCCTCTGAGTGAAAAAGTTGCCACTTAGGTTCCTTTTAAATTTTTACTCTCTCACCTTAGACCTGCACCCTCTAGTTTTGGATCCCCTACCCCGAGGAAAAGGCCTCGGCTATTCACCCTATCCTCTAGGAGTTTTATTCACATATCGCATTCTCCCATCAGAATTTCCCTTCTGATTGACAAGCTGTGGATGGGTTAAGTTCAGATGTCTTATATCAGCCCCTCTGCCCTCCCTGCAAGTTCATCCTTTTGGCTTTTCCTTTTAAATATCCAAGAAGTGACCACACATTGGAGAACCATCTAATGAGTGATGCAGAGGACTCAGAAACATCATTGGATTCCATTCAGAACCCCCACCTTAGACGTTGTGTTCAAACGATAATTTGAGGTCAGACTTAACTGAGTGCATTCTGGACGGGGCTGGCTGTGACAACTCTGCTTGTCTGAGTGTAGGGGCACGCAAGGTCAACTGTAGCTGAGGGCTTAAATAAGAAGGTCTACAGAGGAAATCTCATATATATCTGCACAATAAAAAGGAAGGCCATTGGGATGCCCACAGTAAAATGCACAGAGGAACTACCACCAACATGGCCTAGAGCTGAGAGGTCAGCGTTTCTGGCCAACCACATCAACACAGTTGTGGACCGTGAGACTGTATCTGACGGCCATAAGATCATAAGACATAGGAGTGGAAGTAAGGCCATTCGGCCCATCGAGTCCATTCCGCCATTCAATCATGGCTGATGGGCATTTCAACCCCACTTACCCGCATTCTCCCCATAGCCCTTAATTCCTCGAGACAACAAGAATCTATCAATCTCAGCCTTGAAGACATTTAGCTTCCCGGCCTCCACTGCACTCTGCGGCAATGAATTCCACAGGCCCACCACTCTCTGGCTGAAGAAATGTCTCCGCATTTCTGTTCTGAATTGACCCCTCTAATTCTAAGGCTGTGTCCACGGGTCCTAGTCTCCTCACCTAACGGAAACAATTTCCTAGCATCCACCCTTTCCAAGCCATGTATTATCTTGTACGTCTCTATTAAGTCTCGCCTTAATCTTCTAAACTCCAATGAATACAATCCCAGGATCCTCAGCCATTCCTCATATGTTAGACGGCCGATGTGATATTTGTATGGATGTTGTCATGGAAATTCAAACCCCTTCGGGATGCAAGGTCAGTCTGTGGGCATCATGAATGTGGGATCACAATGTGCCAACGACCTGCAATGTGCCATACTGTTCATAGGAACATAGAAGATGGGAGCAGGAGTAGGCCATTCAGCCCTTCAAGCCTGCTCCACCATTCAATATGATCATGGCCGACCATCCATCTTAGTGCCTGTTCCTGTTTTCTCCACCTACACCTTAACCCCTTTAGCCCTAAGAACCAAATCTAACTCTTTCTTGAAAACATTGAACATTTTGGCCTCAACTACTTTCTGTGGCAGAGAATTCCCCGGCTCACCACTCTCTGGCTGAAAACATGTCTCCTCGTCCGTGTGCTAAGTGACCTACGATATATCCTCAGACTCTGACCCCCTGGCTCTGAACTCCCAAGTCATCAGGAACATGGCAAAGGATTCTGGGTAATCCAGCGTGGAGGACAGGAAAAATTTGTGGCAGTGAGAGCTGCTCTTTTCTGAGGTATTTCAGGTGTTGGAGGTAATTTCCTCGAATTCCTGGGGCAGCAATGACTGTTTTATATGCTGTTTCATTGTTTTGGAACTTTGGAGAAAAAAAGTCAAAACAATGGCACTTTTAAAAGAGAGAAGGACAGACAATATGCAACACATGGTCAGAGAAGGAGAGAGAGAGAAAGAAACCCACACTGCTAACTGACACAGCAGTGAACCTGCACAGTTACTGCCTTTGCTGTTTGAATTCGTGTATCGCTGGACATCGGAGTGCATCTGGGAAAGTTAACAAACAGTGAAATTCACAACTAATCTTGGAGGAACCTATGTGGGAAAGCTCATAGCACAGGAACAGATAAGTGCATAGTTTTTAAGTGTAGCCTTGCTGTAAATCTACAAGAGTGGGTTCTTTCTTTATTATATGTTTTATTGAGATCTGTCTCTTGGTTAACTTTTAAAAATATAACCCAGAAGTATTAAGTTAGCCTGGAGCAGTGTTTTCCTTCAGAGTAATAAGACAGTGCTACTTCCTGGGTCTGTAGATTGTGAAGAAGCAAAGATGGTTTTTAGCAGAGTGATATGCTCATCTTGTCAGATGTGGAAGTTTAAGGAGGGTTTACATGTTACTGAACATTATATCTTCAGAAAACTTCTTTGGTTATGAATCACATCAGATCAAATGGATCGATTGGAGCTATAGTTACAGGCAATGAGGAATTTACAAGAGCAAAGGGGTGTGTGACGGATGGCAGTTATATGAATGGAGAAAAGCCGCAACTGTCATATGGATGGGTTAGCTCCAGGAAAGCTAAGAGAGGTAGGCAGGTAGTGCAGGAGTCTTCTATGGCGATCCCCATTTCAAATAAGTATACTGTTTTGGAAAATGTAGGAGGTGATGGACTCTCAGGGGAATGTAGCGTAAACAGCCAAGTTTCTGGTATCTGTAAATTACAAGGGGTATGTCGGGTTCCAAGCGATCGATTGTGATAGGGGATTTTCTAGTCCAAGGCACAGACAGATGTTTCCATGACCAGCAGCAAAAAAAATCAGAATGGTGTGTTACCTCCCTGGTGTCAGGATCAAAGATGTCTTAGAGAGGGTGCAGAATGTTCTCAAAGGGGAGAGGGGCCAGCAAGGAGGTCATTATACACACTGGAACCAATGACATAGGAAGGATGAGATTCTGAAGGGAGAATATAGAGAGTTAGGCAGGAATTTAAAAAGGAGGTCCTCAAGAGTAGTAACATCTGGATTACTCCCTATGCTAGGGCAGGAATAGAAGGATAGAGCAGATGAATGCATGGCTGAGGAGCTGGTGTATGGGAGAAGGATTCACATTTTTGAATCATTGAAATCTTTTCGGGGTAGTAGTGACCTGTACAAGAAGGACAGATTGCACCTGAATTGGAACGGGACTAATATTCTGGAAGGGAAATTTGCTAGAGCTGCACAGGAGGATTTAAACTCATAAGGTGGGAGGGTGGGGCCCAGGGAAATAGTGAGGAAAGAGATCAATCTGAGACTGGTACAGTTAGGAAAGGGAGGGGGTCAAACAGTCAGGGCAGGAAGGAACAAAGCAGAGAACAAGGTAGGATTGATAAATTAAACTGCATTTATTTCAGTGCAAAGAGGCCTAACAGGGAAGGCAGATGAGGGACTGGGATATCATAGCCATTACAGAAACATGGCTCAAGGATGGGCAGGACTGGCAGCTTAATGTTCCAGGATACAAATGCTACAGGAAGGACAGAAAGGGGGACAAGAGAGGACGGAGAGTGGCATTTTTGATAAGGCATAGCATTACAGCTGTGCTGAGGGAGGATATTCCTGGAAATGTATCCAGGGAAGTTACTTGGGTGGAACTGAGAAATAAGAAAGGGATGATCACCTTATTGGGATTGCATTACAGACCCCCTAATAGTCAGCAGGAAATTGAGAAAAAAATCTGTAAGGAGATCTCAGCTATCTGTAAGAATAATAGTGTGGTTATGGTAGGGGATTTTAACTTTCCAAATATCAACTGGGACTGCCATAATGTTAACGGTTTAGATGGAGAGGAATTTGTTAAGTGTGTACAAGAATATTTTCTGAGTCAGTATGTGGATGTACCTACTAGAAAAGGTGCAAAACTTGACCTACTTTTAGGTAATTAAGGCAGGGCAGGTGACTGAGGTGTCAGTGGGGGAGCACTTTGGGCCCAGCGACCATAATTCTATTAGATTTAAAATAGTGATGGAAAAGGATAGACCAGATCTAAAAGTTGAAGTTCTAAATTGGAGGAAGGCTAATTTTGACGGTATTAGGTAAGAACTTTCAAAAGCTGACTGGGGGCGGATGTTTGCAAGTAAAGGGAGGGCTGGAAAATGGGAAGACTTCAGAAATGAGATAACGAGAATCCAGAGAAAGTATATTCCTGTCAGGGTGAAAGGGAAGGCTGGTAGGTGTAGGGAATGCTGGATGACTAAAGAAATTGAGGGTTTGGTTAAAAAGAAGGAAGCATATGGCAGGTATAGACAGGATAGATCGAGTGAATCCTTAGAAGAGTATAAAGGAAGGAGGAGTATATTTAAGAAGGAAATCAGGAGGGCAAAAAGAGGACATGAGATAGCTTTGGCAAATAGGGTTCAGGAGAATCCAAAAGGTTTTTATAAATACATTAAGGACAAAAGGGTAACGAGGGAGAGAATAGGGCCCCTCAAAGATCAACAAAACTGCCTTTGTGTGGAGCTGCAGGAGATGGGGGAGATACTAAATGAATATTTTGCATCAGTATTTACTGTGGAAAAGGACATGGAAGATATAGACTGTAGGGAAATAGATGATGACATCTTGAAATATGTCCATATTACAGAGGAGGAGGTGTAGGATGCCTTGAAATGCATAAAAGTGGATAAATCCCCAGCACCCGATCAGTGTACCCAAGAACTCTGTGAGAAGGTAGGGAAGTGATTGCTGGGCCTCTTGCTGAGATGTTTGTATCATTGATAGTCACAGGTGAGGTGCTGGAAGACTGGAGGTTGGCTAACGTGGTGCCACAGTTAAAGAAAGGTAGTAAGGTCACGCCAGGGAACTATAGACCAGTGAGCCTGATGTCAGTGGTGGGCAAGTTGTTGGAGAGAATCCTGAGGGACAGGATGTATATGTATTTGGAAAAGAAAGGACTGATGAGGGATAGTCAACATGGCTTTGTGCGTGGGAAATTATGTCTCACAAACTTGATTGAGTTCTTTGAAGAAGTAATGAAGAGCATTGATGAGGGCAGAGTGGTAGACATGATCTATATGGACTTCAACAAGGCGTTCGTCAAGGTTCCCCATGGGAGGCTGATTAGCAAGGTTAGATCTCATGGAATATAGGAAGAACTATCCACTTGGATACAGAATTGGTTCAAAAGTAGAAGACCGAGGGTGGTGGTGGAGGGTTGTTTTTCAGACTGGAGGCCTGTGACCAGTGGCGTGCCACAAGGATCGGTGCTGGGTCCTCTACTTTTGTCATTTACATAAATGATTGGGATGTGAACATAAGAGGTATAGTTAGTAAGTTTTCAGATGAGACCAAAATTGGAGGTGTAGTGGACAATGAAGAAGATTACCTCAGAGTACAATGGGATCTTAATCAAATGGGGTAAAAACAATGACTGCAGATGCTGGAAACCAGATTCTGGATTAGTGGTGATGGAAGAGCACAGCAGTTCAGGCAACATCCAAGGAGCTTCAAAATCGACGTTTTGGGCAAAAGCCCTTCATCAGGAATAAAGGCAGTGAGCCTGAATAAAGGGGTTTGTCCTCTCTCCACGCTTCAGGCTCACTGCCTTTATTCCTGATGAAGGGCTTTTGCCCAAAACGTCGATTTTGAAGCTCCTTGGATGCTGCCTGAGCTGCTGTGCTCTTCCAGCACCACTAATCCAGAATCTTAATCAAATGGGCCAATGGGCTGAGGAGTGGCAAATAGAGTTTAATCTAGAGGTGCTGCATTTTGGAAAGGCAAATCAGAGCAGGACTTATACACTTAATGGTAAGGTCCTAGGGAGTGTTGCTGAACAAAGAGACCTGGGAGTGCAGATTCATAGCTCCTTGAAAGTAGAGTTGCAGGTAGATAGGATAGTGAAGAAGGCGTTTGGTATGCTTTCCTTTATTGGTCAGAGTATTGAGTACAGGAGTTGGGAGATCATGTTGCGACTGTACAAGACATTGGTTAGGCCACTGTTGGACTATTACGTGCAATTCTCGTTTCCTTCCTATCGGAAAGATGTTGTGAAATTTGAAAGGGTTCAGAAAAGATTTACAAGGATGTTGCCTGGGTTGGAGAAGTTGAGCTACAGGGAGAGGTTGAACAGGCTGGAGCTGTTTTCCCTGGAGCATCGGAGGCTGAGGGGTGACCTTATAGAAATTTATAAAATCATGAGGGGCATGGATAGGATTGTTATGACATGAGGTAAACCCCACCTGTTAATTTTAAACCAGCAAGACAGAAAAGGTTTAATCTGTGAAACTTCAAGAGGCCAAGAACTAGTTAAAGTAACAAGTTTATTTCTTAAAGTCTAACAGAGAATAATTAATTAGCAACTATTTGCAACTCCTTTCTGTAACCTATCTTTTACCTTCCCCTCTATAATAATAGTCCGATAAAACCCCCGATTAAGATTTACCAAAAGTCCAAATGTTAAAAATCGTTGTATCTTCCTCTGTCGATTTGCCCTCCAGGTCGGTGTTGATGTTTTTCTCTCTGTGCAAACTCCTTTTCTAGACAGATCTTTGGAGAGCTCTCACTAACAGCTTACATTTGTTGGTCTTTTGGTAGTTCTCCAACTGTTCAAAATTTTTCATTTTTATAATCGGATCGTTTCGTTGTGTTAATGTTGTCAAAATACCAAATTCAAACTTGATTGGAATTTAGTATTTTGGGGCATAATTTCAACTGATTGGTTGAATTCAAATGCGTTTTTTTTTCTCTCCAGGCAAGGCAGTTAATCTAGCTGCTGGACCAAAAGGCTACACTGTATCTTGTTCAGAACACTTAATGCTGACAGGTAGCTCTGCTAGCTTTTAACTCTTTTCAAGGTACAGTACCCCTTACACCTTCATTACAGGATAAATAGAGAACGTTTTTTTCCCTGGGGTCAGGGAGTACAGAACTAGAAGACATAGGTTTAGGGTGAGAGGGGAAAGATATAAAAGAGACCTAAAGGGTAACTTTCTCACCCAGAGGGTGGTACCTGTATGGAATGAGCTGCCAGAGGAAGTGGTGGAGGCTGGTACAACTACAACATTTAAAAGGCATCTGGATGGGTATATGAATAGGAAGAATTTGGAGGGATAGGGCCAAATGTTAGCAAATGGGACTAGATTAGGTTAGGATACATGGTCAGCATGGACGAGTTAGACTGAAGGGTCTGTTTCCATGCTGTACATCTCTATGACTTGATGATTCAACAACTTTCTTGCGTTTGCCCTTTCTAGTCCTGGTACAATTTTCTAGGTGTCTATGAGATCCCCCATCCTGTCCCATCTCCCATCTCTTCTAAACTTCAGTGAATACATTTCAAACCCATCTTCATATGTCAGTCCTGTCATCCCAGGTATCAGTCTGGTAAACCTTCAATACACAGGTTATCCAACAGATTACCTGGATAGCGGAGATGCCACCCAAGGGGATGGTAGTATTCTGCTGCCTAACCCTGCCATGCTGACAATATCTTCATTGTTTCCTGCCAGTCCAGGCCGCTGCCAGTTTTACTGAGATGAAACAGCGTGAAGCCATGTTTTTCAAGGTCATCGATGAAGATAGTCTGCAACCTCCTGTCTTAAAAGTCATCAACCATGGGGTAAAAATTCCCAGAGGTTGTTGGCTCAAGTATTGAGCTCAAAATGGTATCTCCGGAGTCAAATCAGTCTCTCACACTCCAAATCTCCAGCATCCATTAGCAGTTCATGTGTCAGTTCCCTCACAGAACTGGCTCAATTCAGAGCGGATGTGCTCACCCATGTTTCTGACACCATTTTGCACGGATGTGCAAGAGTTAATCTACAAGCGATTCTATAGATCTGGTTAATCTGAAATAGAACAGAGATAATGGGAAGTGTTTGGTAAGTCTGAGAAAATCTCAGGGAGTTCTGGGCAGTTCCAGTCAGACACCATCATGTCATCTGCTCCTTATGTTACCATCAGGATAATCTAACCTGCAGATAGTAACTAAGATCCATTTTCAGGTACTATAATTTTCCTCATCTGGATTAGATATATATTCAAAAAAATAGAATATCATCAGTTTTGTAATTCATTGGATTTGTACCTGAGCAGATCATTGTGGCACCAACACAATTCGGATTGAAGGACAATTATGGATTTTACTTAAGGCCAAAATTAAAGTTCATGAAATAGTCTTTTGTGAGCCAATTGCATGATTTTCCTCTCTAGTAGCTGTCCTTTATTTTCCATTTTTGTTATTGTTAAGGAATTCATGCATCTCTCAATTCTCAGTCAGTACTTCGTAATGCATTTTACAGGCTGAGCACTAAACTGTGCCTTAGACTGGAAGTAAATGATTATTTAAACCTTGCAGGTTTAGACCCAAATAATTTATATTTCGAGCCTGTAATAATTAGCTAAACAAATGTTTCCTTAAGTGGAAATTCCTGGAGTAGTGCATTTTGCTCATACTGTTTACCTTGGAGTGTCAGAGGTCGAGGGGTAACCCTATAGAGGTTTATAAAATCATGAGGGGCATGAATAGGATGAATATGCAAAGTTTCTAGAGGGCATAGGTTTAGGGTGAGAGGTGAAAGATATAAAAGAGATCTAAGGGGCAACTTTTTCACACAGAGGATGGTACGTGTATGGAATGAGCTGCCAGAGGAAGTGGCAAAGGCTGGTACAATTACAACATTTAAGAGGCATTTGGATGGGTATATGAATAGGAAGGGTTTAGAGGGATATGGGCCAAGTGCTGGCAAATGGGACAAGATTAGGTTGGGATATTTGGTCGGCATGGACGAGTTGGACTGAAGGGTCTGTTTCTGTGCTATACATCTCTATGACTCTCTGACTCTATGTGACAAAGCTTACCTTGTTGTTTAAGATAAGAGCCTCTTCTACAGCATTCAAACAAAGGCACTACTGAACGCAAATTTGTGTCAAAGTTATCTGAGATCATAAGTAATACGAATAGGATTAGGCTTTTCAAGAAAGCACTGCCATTCTTCATTTCCACTTTCCTGTGTTTCCCCATAACCCTTTCAGGTTTTAGCTGACCTGTTGTCTAATGACTCCCTGAAGTGTGGAAGGAGGCCATCGATTCCATACAGAGCCTCTGAAGAACATCTCACCCAGAACCAGCCCCCTACCCTATCCTTGTAACTCTGCATTACCCTTGGCTAGCCTGCACATCCCTGGACACTATGGGCAATTTCCCAAGGCCGATCCACCTTAAACTACACATCTTTGGACTGCAACCAGAGGAAACCTACGCAGAAACGGGGAGAATGTGCAAACTTCACGCAGTCGCCTGAGGCAGGAATCGAACCTGGGTCCCTGGCACTAACCCATTGAGCCACTGTGCTGCACCCCTATATCTGATGACATTAATTTTAGATGTAAAATTTGATTAAACACCACTTGTCACCAAAAACAGCAGTCTGGTCTTTTAAATATTAATATTGAGCAGACCAATTTGCCAATAATTACTTTGAGCAAAAGCGGAGAACAGTGGAGAAACTCAGCAGGTCTGGCAGCATCTCATAGCGGTCTTACATTTTAGTTGTTTCAACTTTTATATTAATTCACATTCACCTAGCCTCTTTACCTAGTTAACCCCTCCCTCGTTCTCGATGTGGACAAAATAAAGCAACACTCCTTTAACTACTTGTGAAATCATTAAGTTAAAAATCACTCAACACCAGGTTATAGTCCAACAGGTTTAATTGGAAGCACACTAGCTTTCGGAGCGTCGCTCCTTCATCAGGTGGTACCTGTGTGATTTTTAACTTTGTACACCCCTGTCCAACACCGGCATCTCCAAATCATGTGAAATCATTAGCTATCAGGCAGTACACTGGTGGCATTGTGATTGGGGCTGAGATAAAACTGGATCTGATTTATGAGCAGTGGAGAACTTGTCACAACAATGCACCCTTGTTGTGCGAAATGGTATATGGGTTCAGAATGGAACAGCACAGAGCTATTCTCAACGATAAAAGGCCTGAGGAACTAGCAGCTGGGTGAGGACATCTACAGGCCATTCATGGAATGACAGACTCCTGGGAGAAACTCCACTTGATCACCCACACTGTCATTTTTAAAACACAGTAAGTTTTTTTTTATTCATTCACTGGATGAGGGCATCACTGGCTGGGCCAGCATTTATTGCCCATCCCTAATTTCCCATAGAGTATTTAAGAGTTAAACACATTCCCGTGGGGATGGAGTCACACCGGGTAAGGATGGCAGTTTCCTTCCCAAAAGGACATTGGTGAACCAGATGGGTTTGTCCCCCAACAATTGAGAATGGATTCATGGTGAGGAGAAAGTGAGGACTACAGATGCTAGAGATCAGAGTCAAAAAGTGTGGCACTGGAAAAGCACAGCAGATCAGGCAGAATCTAAGGAGCAGGAGGATCGATGTTTCAGATATAAGCTCGCCATCAGGAATGGGGGGAGTGATGAGGGGCAAGGGATAAATAGGAGGGTTTGGGGCTGTTCTAGATTTTTGCTGGATTCAAATTCCACCATCTGATGTGTCAGGATTCAAATCCAGGTCTCTGGGCCATTACCTGTGTCTCTGGATTAATAATCTGGTGATAATACCACTGGGCAATAAGGTTACATTTAAATGATTGGACCTAGATTTTTAAATTCCTTTTTCCAACGTCAGTAAATCTGTAGAAACCAACGTGGACCAGCCAACTTCCTGTTTGTTATTCTGTCCAGGTGAGTGTGTGATTCCCTCGTGATTGTAGCAAGCCTCTGAGAGAGACACAATGTGGGGTTTCCTGCTGTTTCTGTAAGCATTGTGTGACACCCCTGTCACCCTCTGTAAATAACTCCTATTACGTAATGTGGCAGTTTAACAGGCAAATTTTACTGTGTATGTTATTGGATCACCCACTGATCAGATAGTGTCAGAATGCACTTTTATTTGCTATGTGGAGTACAAGTTTTTTCGAATGGAGATCGAATCATTGAAAAGTATGAGAAGATTGTGTTGCATTGTAGCTCACAAACAGAGTGTATCTTTAAAGGACATGCTTTCATCTCTGAAACATCGTATGCAAGCTGAGGGAATAAAGGTCTCAGACTCCATCTTAACTCAATCCACTTGAGGCATGACATGCTGAAGGAAGCACACTACTCTCATTAGCTAAATAACTTAGGATAACGGGTAGCAAATTTTAAACAGAATTGAAGAGAAACATCTCCTAAAGGGTTGTGAATCTGTGGAATTCTCTGCCTCAAAGTGCAGCGGATGCTGGCACAGTGAGTAAATTTGAGGAGGTCTTTAATTGGTCATGGATTGAAGAGTTATGCAGAGAAGGTGGAAAAATGGGGGTGAGGAACATATCAGCCACGATCGAATGGCAGTGTGGACTTGATGGGCCGAATAGTCTTATTCTGCTCCTATATCTTATGAACTTATGAACTTAGTGTTAGTGCAGGTATTAAATTGCTGCAGAATGCAATGCGTGTATATATTAGTGAGCTATAATAAACACCTATTGGATCATTCGAAACCATATCTCTTCCTAGTTACCAATGCTAACGAGGCATACGTTAAACTTTGCCACATCAAGTAAAGATACTTTGCTGGGAGAAAAACAAACACACAGCAAAGTATTTTGGCTCAATCTATTGAGTAGATTTAGCTCATCCAGGCAAGCCACAAATCAAGACGGACGCTATGTGCTCAAATTGTGACCTCGAATTTTCACTATGTTAATTATTCCGTGCATCCATTGCCCTTACACAGAAAATAAATCTTTTTGTTTCAAGTTTTCTCAGTCTTTAATTTTCATTTAAATTATTAAATTAACTTAAAGCAAAGACATAAGAGGAAAGATAGTGGGGGTGTTAATTGTTCGGATTGGACCCGTTCAATCGCCTGGATTTTTAAATTCTTTCTGTCAATGTAAGTAAATTTGCAGAAACCAACATGGACCAGTCAACTTCCTGTTTATTATTCTGGAGAAGGGAAGCTGAGGAAATGAACCTGAAGCCGTTGATATCTCGGTTTCAAGAGTTGGTTTTCAGTTCTCTGAAAACCCTCGCAACAAAACCAGAACTGAACCCAGCCATGGTCGTGACTTTGAGTGTGTCTGATGACTGTGGATAACAGTTCATTTGTATATCACAGAGAAACACACTTACTCCCAATCTGCCCTCACCACCCTATAATACTACTGGCACCGTGATACAATCTCCAATCACTGGTTAGCAACGATCACAGAACTCTGCAGAATCAGTGAGAAACTTTCATAAACATTGTGTTATTGAACCCAAAGACGTGAATTCAAGTCCCACGATAACCATGATGAATTGAAGCGAATTAAATCGTTCCAGATTAAAAACCTTGTATCAGTAAAATGTTGACCATGAGGCCTCACTGTGTGTTATTGAAACCCATTGACTCATATTTTTTAGGGCAAGAAAATCTGCCATACTTATCTAGTCTGACAGATATATGACTCCAATGCAGGGAAGTTGCCTTGACAAGTGGCAGATCAGCCAAGATCCTTTTGAAAAGTGAAGCAGATTGGAGGGGCTGAATGGCCTGCTCCGACTCCGATATCTTATGGTATTATGGACCTGCAGCAACATGGTTAACTCTCAACTGTCTTCATAAGTGGCCACCATTGAAAGTATGAATCGAGTTCATTCTGAAGGCTGATCCTTTTCCAGCAACAAACAGATTATAGGGCAGCCATCTTATCTGCAGAATAGGCTTACCAGGTTTCAGTTATCCACGGTTTGCCCCAGCCCGAAAATATTACATGGAAATTTCCAGAACCTGGAACCCCGGGGCTGCCGGGGAGGTAAATTTCCCATTTAAATGAATGGATCCGCAATTTTCCATGAATTTGGACATTTGCGGTATGTCTTGGAATGTATCCTCTGTGGGTACGGGGTGGGGGGCACCTATACTCAGGCAGCACCTGAGGAGAGAGAAGCAGAAGTCAAGGCCTTCCCAGCCCCTAGACAATGTGCGCAACTGGTGAGAGAGTTGAGTGAATTGTGTGAAATTCCCAATGTCAGGAGCAAGGATTCCTACTTTCCACAGTCTTGCACGGTGAGACGGATTCTCACCTAGTGAGCAGCAAGATGTTTACTGGCTTGCATTCACGTCCACAGTCTCACCTCAGTGAAGTCCAGTCTTTACAGGTTCTGAGTTGGACAGGCAGGAGGTTGGAGGAACACAGCAAGCCAGGCAGCATCAGGAAGTGGAGAAGTCAACGTTTTGGGTGTAATCCTTACAACATAGAACATAGAACATTACAGCACAGTACAGGCCCTTCAGCCCTCAATGTTGCACTGACCTGTAAAACCAATCTGAAGCCCATCTAACCTACACTATTGCATTCTTGCCCATATGCCTATCCAATGACCATTAAAATGCCCTTAAATTTGGCAAGTCTACTACTGTTGCAAGCAGTGTGTTCCATGCCCCTAATACTCTCTGACATCTGTCCTATATCTATCATCTATTATTAATGACTTAGATGAGGGAGTCGAAGGGTGGGTCAGTAAATTTGCAGATGATACAAAGATAGGTGGAGTTGTGGACAGTGAGGAGGGCTGTTGTCGGCTGCAGAGGGACTTAGATATGATGCAGAGCTGGGCTGAGGAGTGGCAGATGGAGTTCAACCCTGCCAAGTGTGAGGTTGTCCATTTTGGAAGAACAAATAAGAATGCGGAATACAGGGTTAATGGTAGGGTTCTTGGTCAGGTGGAGGAACAGAGGGATCTTGGGGTCTATGTACATAGATCTTTGAAGGTTGCCACTCAGGTGGATAGAGTTTGTAAGAAGGCCTATGGAGTATTATCGTTCATTAGCAGAGGGATTGAATTCAAGAGTCGTGAAGTGATGTTGCAGCTGTACAGGACTTTGGTTAGGCCACATTTGGAGTACTGTGTGCAGTTCTGGTCGCCTCACTTCAGGAAAGATGTGGAAGCTTTGGAGAGGGTGCAGAGAAGATTTACCAGGATGTTGCCTGGAATGGAGAGTAGGTCGTACGAGGATAGGTTGAGAGTTCTCGGCCTTTTCTCGTTGGAACGGCGAAGAATGAGGGGTGACTTGATAGAGGTTTATAAGATGATCAGAGGAATAGATAGAGTAGACAGTCAGAAACTTTTTCCCCGGGTACAACAGAGTGTTACAAGGGGACATAAATTTAAGGTGAAGGGTGGAAGGTATAGGGGAGATGTCAGGGGTGGGTTCTTTACCCAGAGAGTGGTGGGGGCATGGAATGCGCTGCCCGTGGGAGTGGTAGAGTCAGATTCATTGGCGACCTTTAAGCGGCATTTGGATAGGTACATGGATGGGTGCTTAATCTAGGATAGAAGTTCGGCACAACATCGTGGGCCGAAGGGCCTGTTCTGTGCTGTATTGTTCTATGTTCTATGTTCTATGTTCTATCCCTCAACTTAAAGCTATGTCCCCTCATGCTAGCCATCACCATCTGAGGAAAAGGGCTCTCACTGTCCAACCTATATAACCCTCTGATTATCTTATATGTCTCCTAGCTCCCAGACCCTCAATTTCTCCCCAACAATTTCTCCTTCGAATCCTCCCACTTCCTCCAGATGAAAGGGGTAGCCATAAGCACCCACATGAGCCCCAGCTATGACTGTCTCTTGGTCAGCTACATGGAACAGTCCATCTTCCGTAGTTACACTGATATCACTCCCCACCTTTTCCTGCGCTACATTGATGACTGCATCAGCTCCACCTCGTGCTCCCACGAGGAGGTTGAGCACTTCATCACCTTCACCAACACATTGTACCCCAACCTGAAATTTACTTGGACCATCTCAGACACCTCCTTCCCCTTCCCGGATGTCTCCATCTCCATCAACGGTGACCAATTACCTGGACTACACCCTGTCCCTCCCTACCTTCTGCAAAAACACTATTCCTTACTCCCAATTCCTCCGCCTCCGCCACATCTGCGCCCAGGAGGACCTGTTCCACCATAGAACACACCAGATAGCTTCCTTCTTTAAGGACGTTGATTTCCCCTCTCATGTAGTTTATGATGCCCTCCAGTGCATCTCATCCACTTCCTGCACCTCTGCCCTCGAGCCCCACCCCTACAACAAGGACAGAAATCCTCAGGTCCTCACCTTCCACATCACCAACTTCCATATACATCACATCATCCTCTGCCATTTCCACCACATACAAACAGACCCTACCACCAGAGATATATTTCCTTCCTCAACCCTATCTGCTTTCTGTAAAGACCATTCCCTCTGCGACTCCCTCATCAGGTCCACGTCCCCCACCAACCCACCCTCCCCTCCCAGCACCTTCCCCTGCCACCGCAGGAATCGCAAAACCTGCACCCACCCCTCCCCCCTTCCACATCCAGGCCAAGCACGGACTTGAGTGGGCCAGCCTTCAACATCCATCAAAGTTTCACCTGCACATCCACACATGTCATTTATGTGTCCATTGCTCCTGATGCAGTCTCCTCTACATTGGGGAAACAGGACGCCTCCTCGCAGAGTACTTCACAGAACATCTCCGGGACACCCGCACCAACCAACCCCACTGCCCTGTGACCAAACACTTCAACTCCCCCACCCACTCTGCCGAGGATATGCACGTCCTGGGCCTGCTCCATCGCCACTCCCTTACCACCTGACGCCTGGAGGAAGAACGTTTCATCTTCACTTCGGGAACTGCCAACCCCATGGTATCAATGTGGATTCCACCAGTTTCCTCATTTCCCCTCCCCCCACCTTTTCCCAGTTCCAACCTTCCAACTCGGCACCTCCCTCATGACCTGTCCCACCTGTCCACCTTCCTTCCCACCTATCTGCTCCACCCTCCCCTCCGACCTATCACCTCTACCCCCACCTCCATCCACCAATTGCACTCTCAGCTACCTTCCCCTCAGCCCTGCCCCCCTCCCATTTATTTCCCCACCCCCGAGGCTTCCAGCCTCATTCCTGATGAAAGACTTTTGCTCGACACGTCAATTCTCCTGCTTCTTGGATGCTGCCTGACCTGCTGTGCTTTTCCAGCACCACACATCAGGCTGGAGCTGGGCCCAGTTTCCCTGCAGAGACAAAGGGATGGTTGGGGCTGACGAAAGAACAGCTCGTGGTAAGGCGTGAGCAGGAGCAGTGTGGAGGTCACCCTTGTGAGTGAGTGAGGGCAGGAAGGGGTTAATGGTTTGGAAGGGTGAGCAGGATGAGAGCCATTGATTTGAAATGCTGCACGCCAGGGGAGGTGATGGTCTACTTGCGTTATCGCTGGACTATTAATCTAGAGACAAAAAGTGTACTGCTGGAAAGCACAGCCGGTCAGACAGCATCCGAGGAGCAGGAGAATCGATGTTTTGGGCATAAGCCCTTCATCCAGAGAAGGTATTTTGTAATTCAGTGGGATGTGAGTGTCCCTGGCTGGCCAGCATTTATTGCCAGTACCTAGTTGCCCTTATAATAGTAGCACCTACCCTTGCAGGCAGCAGAACTTCTTCCTGCCCTGCTGGAGTGGGTGTCCCACTTCACACAGCAGCGACCTGAGCTGGAATCAGTCCCTAGTCTGGCTCGGCATGACCTCCTGTGGCCATCAACTGGAGAACGGACTGTTGTCGCCCCCCCCCCCCCAAAAGCCCCGTTCAATAACATGGTCCCTGTCAGCAAAGCAGGGCAGCAAGCTTCCTTTTTCTCTGGGCTCATTTTGTGATTGTAGAGAGGCTCAAGCATCACAGTGTGAATGTTCATTCCTGGCTGATGGTGCCTGAAGTGGTCTGCAGCTGCGTTTTTAACATGGCATCGGCAGCCAATGGTCCTGGCCCTGGCAAATACTGCTCCCCTCTGGGTCCGAAAGGCACCCCGTGGGACCTGGCCACACCAATAATGAGAGCAGAGGGCAGACTGAGAAAAGTCAGAGTCTCACTTGACAAAGCGTTTTAATTGGAAATGGGAAAATTCTGCCCATGCTTGATGTCTGATAGCAATGACTTTTCACCAGAATGGGATTTGATTCGGTCGATCAATGCAGGGATAAATAACACACAAAATGACAAGCAGAAAATTCTAACAACTATCAATTAATTTTGAAAAGACCCAACGTTATTTTTTGTCGCTAAGTTGAAAAGTGACCCGATGTCTGCAGTTGAGCAATGCAATACGCACATCAAATAAAGCTGTAGGAAACATGTATCTACCATACAAATGGCATGGTGATGTTTTTATCCTAATCTCTTTATCCATGTTGCCAAGGTCTAAAGGAGATGGATGGCTCAATGCTCCATGGTTCAGTCTGTGGAATGCACTGCCTGGAAGTGTGGTGGTAATCGAGATGTTCAAGAGAGATTATTTGGTTAGAAATCATGTGCAAGAGGAGAGGAGAAAGCAGGATACTGGCAGCAGTTAGTGATGCTCATCTGAAGGGTCACATAGACTGAATGGCCTCGTTCTGCATCATAATATTTCTGTCATTCTGTTTGAGGGCAGGGACACTATATGAGACAGATACCTGACTTTAGCATCTTTTACTGGCAGGGAGAGAGGGACGTTCAGTCAGGCTTTCATCAGGGTGTTTTACTACCTACTGAATTGC